>NC_082605.1:25134333-25450704 GCF_030936135.1 Gavia stellata | reverse complement strand
GCCATCTGGGTCCCTGCCATCCTGGGGGACTGAAGCTGGTAATGTCTCTGAGGAAGTGCTCCCAGTTTGCATGACTTAGGGTTTCCAGAGTATTGCTGGTCACCATGAGGTGGCACAGGAGGTCCTGCTGACACAGCTGGGGTGGCCCTTGTGCAGCTCCCTGGGATCAGAGCCGTGCCCCTGAAAACTGGTATGACCCTCCTTTGGGGGTCATTTGGGGAACGAGGCTTCCAGGACCCTCATCTGGGCACGGGAGGGAAAGTGGGGAGGCCAGATTGGCCCCTGCTTTGGGGCACTGAGTTCAGAGTGATCTTAGCAGGGTGTGTAAATTGGTGCTTGTGAAAATAATGAATTGGCCAGCATAGCTGGTTGGACATTATGGGTAACTGCGTGTCCATTTGGCCTGCAGTCAAAAGTGCTTTAAGCTTGTAAGCAAATGAATGCAAACCCGTAGCAAAGTCCAACCTTCCTAAAGGAGGGGAGGTAACGCAGCGGAAAGTGGGGAGAACTGGACGTAATGCACTTGTCTGTGTGTGGGCTGAAATGTTTCTGTCGAGTGGAAGGGGTCTCTGCGCTTTGGTTGCTGCGCTGCCTGCAGAGGACAGGCTGACACATCTGAAATGGTCACTAAGCTTTTTCTAACTTGATGGTGGTGAAAAGAGATTTGCTGCTGAATTGTCTAGTTTATGGGTCCACCAAGTTAATTAACCATGATTGATAAGCCACTGCCAGAATGAACCATACTGTGGCCTTATCTGTATAATCCCTGTTTGTGTGTTTAAAGACTGATAGGAGAGCCAAAAAAAAAAAAATTCCAGACAAAAAGATAAGGCTGAAGATGCATGGTGATGTCTTGGAAATTTAATTTAGCAGGGGAAATATCCCTTTTAAAACTGCATTATTAACTGCTGTCAAGTGACAGCCATTTGGCCTTCACATGCTGTAGATGAATTCAGCCAAGTTGTATCAGACCTCTCTTGAAAGCACGGTGTATGCCACTAACCAGGCTTCTTCCCTGGCGCTCTGGGTGCATAAAATCTGCATGATTGCTTTGCGATGGGGCTTGTCAACAGAGACTGCAGCTGGGTTATGAATCACTTTGATTTGTCATGTGAGCTGGTTTCACACCAATATCTCTGGAGGGAAAATGCTGGAAAGTTGGGGGAGGGAGGAAAGGGGATGTCAGACGCAACCTCCCTGCCCGGGTTCTTGATGGAAATGTTTCTCCCTCTCCACCAGCTAATGACTAGTCCTAATTTAATAGAATGGAGAGAAGTGGCCAACTTAAAATGTATGTGTTTTGTTTTCACATCTGAGTCTAACATGGCCACAAGTCATAGTCTGAAATGATTGGGGGTGTTATCAGTCACACGATCTGACAACTTGCCAAAAGGTCTCTTTTGTCTCTTCTCTGAAGTGTGAAAACAAGGGATGCTATTTCTTGTGTTCTGTAAAGAAAAATGTGGATTGCAGAGTCTTAAGGAACCATTAGATGAAGGAAACCAAAGGAGGAAAGAAAAATCAAGACCTCTTCCTTCCGATAATTACACAAATACTGGACCTCTAGGGACACTTAATGGAAAATATTTTTAGGAAGCACCTGAAAAACTGCTGTGGAAATTTCCCAGCCCAGCCATCATATAGTCTTCTGCATCCTTTACTGGGATAATCTTGAGAAAAATCAAAGAATCAGATCATCATTTCATTATTTTTTTATTTTGTATTTATTTATTCAGTTGCCATTAATAACAATAAAAATTAAATTACCCACCCCTGACTCTGAGTTCCCTTGACACTTAAAGTACACAATTATGCAAAATAGGCAGACTCCCACTGCACGTTTTCCCAAGCAAGCAGCAAAAGCATAAACCAAACATAAGCCCCTCCACAGAGACAGATTACTCACCCATGAAAAGAATTACTCACTGTGGACAAGTAGACTTTTACAAGGTTGATTTTAAGTGTGCAGATGAATGTTACAGCTGGTAAGAATTCATTAGTCAATGAATCTGCAGCAAAGGCGAAGATAAGGAGACATAGCTTTCTTTTTCGTAAGTGGAAAGGGTCTTACACTGTGCTGCTCGAAAATGAAATGCCCTATTCTCTTCTTTTCTCAAATCAGGAAATTGTTTGATCAGGTGTCTAGCTTTAATCTCACAATTAGCTCTCCTGGAATTAAAAAAATTATTTGTTTTCTTCTATAGAGTTGTATTGTTAGACATCTTGCAGAGACGACTGCTCACTATGAGAGGGGCAATGAGTGCCAACGTACGTTACAAATGCCTTTTTCTAACACTCTCCCTCAACATGCTGCTATTTCTCTCCTGGTATGTACAGAGCCAGGGATCTGTATGGCCACCTTGCCATCTGTCTGTTTTGTGGCTCTGTTGGCATTTGCCAACATCAGGGCTGATTAACATGCTATTGAAAACCGTCCCCTCCTGGTCCTGAGCAGCCAGCCCAACCCTCCAGCTCTTCCCAACAAATTACTAATCTGGCCTTGCAACAAGCAGCTTCCCCACAGCAGCCTCACTGCAATCCTGGTAAACAACATATGTGAGGATGAGCTGGTGAAGCTGCCGTAAAAGCATTGCTGCTTCCAAATTCCGTCTCCCGTGTTGCACACAGACCTGCTGTTAGAGCAAGCAGAGCCCACCTGTTGGCAGCACGAACGCAGAGGCTAAAATTCAGCGTATGTACATGTGTGGTGACTGCAGAGTACCACTGAGTCCCTCCAGATGAGGATGATCAGACACTGCAGCAGCAGGGCTCACCTGGGCATCTGGCTGCGTACCTCACTCTGAAGCCTCTTTTGTGGCTAGTGGGCAATATTCACCATGTCCGTGTCTAGCACCTTTACCGAGTGCTACATAGATGTAATGCTAACCAAACCTGTGCTGGGACCAGCTTCCTCGGTTATTTGGTGTTTCCTAAATCCATTCATTCTTCGGTTGCGTCTTCTGATGCTTCCCTCCCCCCTCCCTCCGCAGTCTGTGTGCATGGAGGATATGCGCACGAAAGGAGGAAAGAATTGGCCCCTTAGGGAGGAAGTAGACATTGGCATTTTTTTGTCTGATTCTGGAACAAAAAGCTCCAGCCAGGAGCTGTTCTGATTAGATCTTAGTGTAAAACAGATGCAAAGTTTCATGCAACAAGTGAAGTGGCATAGGGAGACGGATATATTTTACATGCTGTCTTTCCCCATGTCTTGCATGGGATCAGAGCTATTAGATCTGAAGCTGATTAAGTGTGAGACCCCAGCACAATAACAAAAGTACTGGCCACCAGTTTCTTAATGATCATCTGGGAGCTGGAGTGCAACATTCATTTGAAATACAGGCCACAAGCAAGCTCTTCCCATTTTTTACTCCTCCCCACTTTCTATCTTAGAAAGAATGGAAGAAACCCAGGTTTGCTACCAGTGCTAGATCTGGAGGCAAGAGGTACATTTACATTCAAAACCTTGCATGAACGTCCAGCTGCAAGAGGCAAAAGCTAGCGAGTGAAAGAAGTTGGACAATTACACTCATTTGTCTGCCTTGTTTTCATGGAAATAATTCAGGCAAGGCCAACTGTGTTACTTGGATTCTCTAAGGTATAATTTAGGCATGAGATGTTTACAATCAATTCTCATTTGCATCAACCGGGGGAAAACATGGGAGCTGTTGGGTTTTTCAACTGGTGGGTTAATTGCTAGTTTAACCACTAATACTTATTCAACCTTCTGCATGTGAACAGCCACAGGGCTAGATCCTGCCACTCTTGCTACTGTGCTTACTCCACAGTTTTCATGCAAGTGAGAGAGGAGTGCAGGACAGGGCCCTGAGAGTGCGGTTCTAGTTTTGCTAAGGAGAATTGGTGCCAGAGATGGCTGTCCGACTGAAAGCCCTAGAAATGTTAGATCTCCTGGGAACAACATGCCCTTCCTTTTTGCAGTCCCAGGAATGAGCTTAAACAAAGATACTGTTTGCTATGGGCCATACTCTGTCGTCCATGCTAGTGATGATTATTGAACTGCTTAGCAAATAGCTTGATAAAATCAATGGGACCATTTGTGAGATAGGAAACCTCTCCGTGTGTGCAAGGAGCTCAGGGACTGGCCCCCAGACTCTTTCATGAGCGCTGCGCAGAGAAGTCTAAACACTGCTAAGCAAGGCTAAAATGAGCAAGGCGATTGATCGACAGTTTTGATTGAAACCAGAAGTAAGTTTTGCTGTTTTTTTTTAAAATCCAGGCTTAAATAGACATCACTTAGAAGAAGAACATTGATCGAAAGATAAACCCAGTGCATGAGAGGACCCTGAAGGTGAAAAGTACCATTAAGTAGGTTAAAGGAGGCTGCCCTGGTATGACAAGCTGTTCTCTGTGCGAGAGGACAGAGAGCATTGAGAGAGAGATAAGAAGATTACAAGGTCAGATTCCAGGTTACGGAAACCTCGGTGGCTCGCTCTGTCTTGGGCACCTCTGTGTGAGTTGCAGGCGAGAGCCTAATGAGTGCCAGCTGTGATGGTTTTGGTGCTACTCGCACCTCTCCTCCGGGAACTGACCCAAACCTATCAACTAATTCCTATATGGCAGTGGCTCTCTGGGTGGGTATTCAGCCACCTGACCTGAAAGGACTCACTGGCAGGGAGGAGAAAGGCCCCATATTTCATGACACGTCCTAAAGTCACCTAGTGAAATGTGTGTTTTCCCACCATGACCTCTGACAGACCCTCGGTCGCCTCCCCCCGCCGGCGGGGACGGCTGAAGCACTTGCCCTGGAGGAGTGGAATAACACGGAGCTCAGCCCTGAGCGCTTGGGACTGGGTGGACCTGCAGAGCGAGAGGGAGACAAAACCAGGTCCTGCCCCGGATAGGTGTTTTGCTGCTGATAGCAGGAGGTGGAAGTCAACAGGCAGGAAATCCCAGGTTCAGGTCTGGGAGGACACAAAAGCTGATGGAGCCCAAATCTGACCCGACGGTGTGCGTGAACTGGGTTTGCCTCTGTCCAGCCTCTAGTGATCAAATCCTCCTGACACACACCTCGTCTCGAGAGGCAGAGGAGCTCAGTGCCCAGGCTGTCACCTACAGCGCAGAGCCAGAGCCTGCAGCTTGTTAGTGCTCATTATTATTAAAGCTCATTATTGCTCTCTCTTCAGATGAATGCCATGAAGTGAAGGGTTGCTGCCATTTCCCTAGCCTTTCCAGGGCTAAGCAGGCCATTTAGCTCAATTAAGCTATTGCTCTGCACCCTGTGTAAGCGACTACATCACTTACGTTGAACTCAGGTAAGATGGCAGTGTTGTTTGTATGATTCCTTCTACCCTTGTGGGGCAGAAGATGCTGAGAAAAGGGAGTCCCCTGTGACATCCACAACCCCTGAAATACACAGCACACCTATGTACAATGTAGTACGTGGATGTGAAAATAGCAAAAAGACTACTGCTTAGATAGAAAGGTGGAACAGCTGACATTCAAGTGATAACCATCTTTAACTGTATGGTGTTTACATTTTAAAAAAGAGTGAGTGTTGAACGGTCATTTTAACTACTTAGGCTGTTTGATTACCTTTTCTTTTCAACTTTCCTCAGCCGTATCAGCAGGTTGCTCCATCTCTCTTTGCTTTACCGCTACTTCTGCTTGGTTTCAGGGTCACATTCACTGGTGGGTGAAGCACTTTGGGTGCCTGTTCTACTGGGTTATCCAGCTAGTCCAAAGAAAAAGCTGGTTTCACTTGTGTCAAGATTCACAGAATCATAGAATCATTTAGGTTGGAAAAGATTAGTATGCAGTTTTGTAACATCGCATATTTTACATCATTGATTTTGTGGTGACTTCAGACACAAATACATATGTATGCACAGTATCATGCAGATTGTACATAGACAGTATCTTTGCAGGCTAAACTGAAACCACCCGATAGCTCTCTTTTTCTGCTACAAAATTCAAAATGCTACAACTAGTCCGGTATAGGACTTGCTGACATTTTAAATGTGTGTATGCGCACATGTCTTTTTTATACATAAACATGTGTGCGCGTGACTTAACTTTTGGCTTATCTCTAAGATTAATGAATGTGTTGACTGCACGTGAGAGGTGTGTAAACCTTTAAGACTGTTGGGGTCAGCAGGGAAACGTCAAGAACGAGATCACACTGTTTACAATATGTCCAAAAATATACGACACCAGACGACACCCCACAAGTGACATTATAATGAGAGCCAGCTATTAGAGGCAATGTAAAACACATGCTGCTGAGTGCCGGACGTCAAAGATTTATCTTGAAATTGCAGATGGCAGGCCATTGCAAGGCGTAGATATGAAAACATTTCAGGTTTCCGAGTGAAAAGTGGTGGGCTATACATTTGTAACTAATGCCTGCTAGTAAGTTACTTGGAGAGGCTGACCCTGATCCTCTATTCAAATGCCGGGACATGGCACAAGAGCTGCAGGACCTGGTCAACCCACGTGGGGTGCAGCGAGGTCGAGGAGGGTTTTCCCGTAGCGGCCGAGTACTGCCTTGCCTTTACTGGAAGTGGCACGGGCACGTTGTGGGCAGGATTGAGGTACAGGTGGGATGTAGGGCTTGGAGCTGGCCGCAGGTAGGTTGCTGGCAGGGACCTCTGGGATGGAGTTCAAGCGGGGACGGCGCAGGGGGTGAAAGATAGGGTGCTGGAGGATGGGACCGATGGGCCAGGGCTGGGTAAACACCAGTAGGGTCCCTGGCGGGGTCAGGGTTAGAGGTGCTGGCACCCAGCTCGGTTTGCTGACGGGTGCGGTAATTACTGCTCGGGTAGGTTTTGGAGATGGTGCTGCCAAGGGCTATCTGAGCAAGGCTTGGGGCTGGGGCTGGCTGGCGTTACGAGGCTGGGGTTAAAACCAGCTGAGGCTCAGGCTAGCGGAGGCTGTGAGTCAGCACGACAGCTGGATGCAGAAGCTACGGGACGGTGCACAGGGCTGCATCTGGCAAGGGCTACATGCCTGGCCAAGGGTCAGAGCAATGACAAGTGACTTGAAGCTGGGGCTGTCCTTGGCAGAAGCCCATGAATTTGCATGGGCCCTGGGTCTGGCAGCATCTGCAGAGCTGATTCAGGGCAGGTGGCGGTCGTGGCTGCTCGGCTGGGATTAGGAGAGGGTCTGTCAGAGGGAATTGTAGGAGGGAGCCGGGAGGTGCCACCTGGGGTATACAGAGGTTGGCCAACAACAGGCCCTGCCAAGCTGAGGGCACATCTGAAGCTGGTCTGAGGTCTACTCTGTTCAGCAGGGCGAAGACCAGAGGTGCTTAGAGCTGGACACACCAAATACAGAGTTGACTCTGAGCTCAGTGCAACACGGTGTATCTTTTAAAGCAATTACAAAATTTTAACCAAAATGCTTAGGTTTGTATTAAGAAATGCAAAGCAAACAATAATTTTATGATTAACCACATTTAACCCTTTCACATAATAAGCATCGACACTGAAGCCTCAACAAGCCCAGTGGACATGGGAGAGAATAACATTGAAGCCACTTAGGTAAGTCAAATTGGTTAGAATTAACAAGGGTAGTGTGGGCTGTAATAATGTATTTACAGCCTGGTGATTATACTGTGGGAAGGAAGGGAAAGGGATTAAATCCCTGTTTAGTTTAAGCTGCATTTTAGTGCAGCCAGTTCTTCAGTAGTACACAGTTAAAAATGTAGTCTGTCAAATCCCGCTGACATATTTTGGCAATAGGTATTTCCTCTAATTGAAAGCAATTGTTGTGTTGTAAGCTTTCCCCCTTTCCCATTTGTTTTGGTTAACGGGTAGTGGTGGCCTGTCTACTTAAGCACGTATTGAGCAACTGCTCACTGGAAAGTTAGCATATTGCAAAGCAGCACGATCGTGCCTGACTTCATAAGGAAAAACTTCCTCCGGGCTTTGATGGGGAATGTCTGAACAAAGCTGGTAGGATCAGCCTCGCTGGTTGTTATTGCAGGGCTTTGCTGTTTGGGTCAGCTAGGGCCTTCATGTGTGAATCCCGGGGTAAAAACCAGGCTCGCTTCCAATGCAGCCATGCTTTGTTTTGAACAATCAGCACGGCCCCCGCTGTGAATCCCACGAGGGGATGCTCTGCTTTATGTTGCGTTTGCTTCCTTTGCTCGAAGCCAAGTACTGCATCCTACACTGCTGGAACGCAGTCAAGATGCGCGGGGCCTGCGCGGACGGCCTGACGCAGACTAGACGTGGCTGGCCCCTCTTCTGTCGGGCACTGCTGCTGCTCCAGCAGGAGCTTTAATGCTGTGGGTGGGCAGGGCCCTGCAACCCTGCGGGGGGGCTTAGCAAGCCCCTGCTCGGTCAGTCCAGGCAAAACGGTGCTAAAACCACCGCTGCCGCAGTGACTGCGCCAGCGCTGCCGCTTCCCAACAGGGCTGCACCCCCGCCTGTCCCGCGCCTGCGGTCCTGCGCCCTCAGACCCCCGTGCTCTGCTGGCTGGCAGCCCGGCCGCGGTGCGTCACGAGCTGGGCAGCGGCAGTTGCAGCTTTTGGGACCGGGTGGGAAGCAGTTGCCTGGCCCCAGTGGGGCGTCAAAGCTTGTGCTGGGGTGGGACCCCCAGAGCAGGGCCTGTGCACCGGGGTGCCGGGGGCTCGCTTTCTCCCGTCTCTGTGCTCCGAAAAACACACTGTGCTGTCCTCACAGGATGTCAGTCAGGGTGCTCGGTCCTGAAACACCCTTCATCTGACACCTCTCTGAAGCTCAGAGAGGTGCCACGCACCTCGGTTTCCGCAGAGGTCAGAGCAGGACTGGATGAAACACTCCTTTACCCTGTAGTCGTATCGAGTCTGATCATCCACCAGAAACCCCCCCGGGCTGGTGCTGGTTGGGATCCAGCCGAAGAAGGGACTTACTCCGTCGTGCGTACCTGCACCCATGTCTGCCTGCGACGCCCCACGGTCTGCATTGACAAGGCACAGGTAGGGATGAGAGACAGTTAGTGTAGCGAGGCTGGGGCTCGAAGGGATTGTGTCTTCATCCGACCGCTAGCCCCAGCGCGTGCTAAATTTCCCGCAGAGCAGAGCTGGAGATGCATTTGAGCTCACCAGCCATGTTTCCAGCCCCGACTGGTGTGAAGCTGGGGGGAGTGAGTGCTGAGCCCTTTCCAAGCCTCTAAAGAAAATAAAAGCAACAGATCACCAAGGAGACCTGTGGGAAACTGGGGAACCCACTGCTTTTGCGTCCTGGCTTTCTACCCACAGCGCCCGGGTCAAACCCCAGCACAGGCTACGAAAGACACATTTTTTTTATTGCCTTGTGATAAACCTCCTGGTCTGGAAAATCCTGCCATTATTGTGTGTGTGAACTTTCACCAGCACCGAATCTGTCATTAACCTAGAAGGAGACCTTTTCACGCTCACAACCTCTGTCTGCACAGCTCCTCTCTGGAGGCGAATCCCTCACGGTGGACACGTCAGCCGGCTGCACGCTGCAGACAAGGTTATGACTGCATTACATACTCAGAAGGGAGCAATGCTCTATATTACACTGGGAAAGGTTCATCTTCGAAAACAAAGAAGCTTTAGGAAAAAAAGTGAGATTTTACGCAGAAAGTGCCTCAGGTCCCCATAAATCCCTTTCCTCCTTACTCAGACCAGGGCTAGAGGCTGGCAGCAGGGTGGCAACGGAGCATGCCGAGCCGGTGCAATCCCTGCTACAGCCATTTGCAGCGAAGCCTGAGACCACACGGGAGCGCGTGTTTAGATTAAAGGACCTTTGGGAAGGGACCTTTCCTTAATCTTTCTGCTAAGCACCTAGCAGACTCCCAGTGTGCTAAATCATTATAATAACAGTAATGACAGTCTGGCCTCCTTCTCCATGAGCAGTGCCTGCGATACAGATTAATAACAATAAAATAGGGACTCGGTCCATGCTCATCCAAAAACATACTGAGGATTGCTAATCAGTCTATTTCAAAGCCCTCTGTTATTTCTGAATGCCCTGAAGTGCCTTAGCGAGCACTTTGCTGATGCATCCAGCCTGATGAGACAAGGCACTAACAACCGACTGGATAAAGGCAGGGTGGCAGGCAGGACTGGAGAGCGTCAGGTGAGTGTGGTGATCAGGGAACAGCTCTTGTCCAGGCAAAGATTTCTCTGTGTCTAAATGCTTCTCAGCTCCCCTTGCATTTCCCCGGTGCATGGCTCCTCTCTGTTGGGAAATGCTGCTCCAGAGAGAGCTCTGTCCTGGCCGGTTCTGGGCTGGGCCGGTGGAGACCAAGCGGGACCGCTGCGCTCTCGCCTACCTCTTACCCTCTTCTCTCGGATAACCGCTAGTGGCCTCTCTCAGGATGGGGAAAAGGCATGAGTTGGATGCCTGCTCTGATCCAGCACAGCTCTTCAATGGCCATTTTCCATCAGTATGGGTTTCTGAGAGGGAAAGCGAGCAGCCAAAAGGATTCAAAACATGTGTCTGCTAAGCTTTTGTGAATGCACCTTACATTCTCCTGCCAACCTGCCCTGCAATCATATAGAAAATGACCCAAATAGCACACTTAAGAGGCAAAGAGTGAAGGAGATGAAAAAAGGAAGAGGACTGGCTGCCTGGGTAGGAGCAGAAGGACCTTCTGACCTGCGGCGGAGTGGCAGCCAGGGCTCTCCCTGCAGCAGCTGTGGGTGGCTGAGGCTGTATGTTGGGTTTTCCTCTGCTGGGGCACCAAGCAGCCCCTCCGCGGTGGCTGGCTGGCTAGGGCTCGTCTCTGCAGGGCAGCCGTGCAGGGCAGAGAGGCGGCTGCTCCACGCACTGGCCCGTGCCGCCCAGTCAGGCCTTCCCGATGCACTCAGCGTCACAAGCAAGGACACAGAGCATGGTGTTCTTCTCTCAGGTGCCAGCTCCCAAGCCAGCCTTCCATGCCTCTGCGCACAGGCGGTCCCCAGGGTGTCCCTGCCGCCAGGCACTGAGGCAGCAGTGGTCCCGCACGCCCATCTCGCAGGCAGCGCCGCTCGTCAGCCCCGCCGCCAGCCGCCGGTGTTCACTGAGAGCTGCCGAGTCAAACCTGGCCATCTCTGGCATGCGAGGGTGAACTTCCTTCCCAAATCCACAGAGCGCTTTACGGTTACCTTGCAGATAAACCCCACTAAATAAATAGATGTTTATACTCCCTGTATTAAAGTGATTAGATCCTGTTTTTTGACAGTGTTGAGTCAATATGACCTGAGTAATTGCATGAGTAACTCATGTTTCCCCTAAAGGGAAACTGTTCTCGTGTAAATATATTTATTAATAATTAAAGCGGTTTTGAGTTCTTGTGCACACAGCCCCTCTCCCCCACAGAGATGTCTGAAAGGCTGTTATCTTTAAACCTGTGCAGGAGTCAAACGGGAAGGGACTTTGGCAGAGGGGTGATGGTCTGTGGTAAGAGGCATGTAGTTTAATTTTGACCTTTTGTTTTCTTCCTGAACCAAAAATAATGGTGAGATCTGTGTATGAGAGATTTAAAAACCTCTACTACTCCATTAGGAGCATTACTCTGAAATACTCACTGGAGCTTCTAACAGCCCAGATAATAGGGGGTGGGAAATCATTTCTAGAAAATATTCCCCTCAAAGCATCTTACCAGAGGATTGTTTCCTAACAACAACAACAATAAAATCTTTGTCAAATAATCCTTCAATACCACAGATTTTTTGGCTTTAATTGTATCAGTGTGGATAACTGCTCGGCATAGGAAATGGGAGTCAGAGCTCCTGGGGGATTTTTTTTCTGACAAAGCCAGTGCTGGATACCTTTGGGTAAGTCACACATTTTTCTATGTTCTTTGGCCTAATTTTTTTTTTTAACTGACTGTAATCTGGAACTTAATTTGATATGCCTTAAAAGGCTGATTTCACATGGAAGATGCTCTACTATCAGGATAAGCAGCCATAAGAAATCCTAAAATAGGCAGATTAAGGGTTTTGGATCACGGGGGTTTATTTCTATGCAATTAAAGACATGATCACATTTAAAAACTGCTAACTTGTAGTTTAAAAAAAAAAAGCAACTGGGACTCCCACATTTAAAAACAGCTAATAACTCTATTAATTAAGGATATGATTAGCAGAGACAATGAGTTGGATAGCACGAAAGCACAGCATTTAATTCAATGCACATTTTTGGTGGACATGGCGTGGCCAAGGCAGTTATGTATTAATTAGTGCTCTGAAGAGGGCGAGGAGGACAGGAAGGGGGTGAGGGAAATTGGCAGGTGTAGAAATGAGATTAGACAACAACAGAGGATTTTTCTCTCCAGAACAGAAGTCGTGCAGAATCCTCATCAGCCTGGCTAACATGTTTTGTATAACTCAAGACATGTGCCACGAGAACGGGCAGGGCACTAAGGCAATGTCTGGGGATAGGGAGAGTGGGGACAGCTTCCCAGGACTCACCTGCGGAGCATTTCCAGGCGCGTGTGGCCAAATACCAGCCTCGATTTCCCACCCTTGCTTTAAATGCTGCCGGCTATTTGTGGATGGCAAGGTGCCTCCACACTCAACCCTTACTGTGCCATTGTACCGATGTACTGCTGTACCAAGCCTATGAGCTTCCCCTTTGCTTTCCTCCTCTGCACAGGTGCTCCAGCTAGGTCTCTGCTCTTAGCGGAAACTCAGGCTTGAGACAAGGATGCTCTGCCCACATCCTAGAACCGCTTCAGTTGGCTGTCAGCTCTGCCGTTGCTTCACCTTGAAGCGTTCACACGGTACTGCGAGCGCCACGACCAGGGTATCTGCCATGCGCTGGAGCCCACCCGTGCCCCCTCTTCCATGGGGACCTGGATGTGCTGCCCAAGGAGCCGGCCAGGTCCCTCCTGGGTGTGCTCTGAGCCTACAGCTGTGCCCTGTGTCACGATGGTGTAGCAAGAGGTGAGCGCGGGTCTGGGCAACCGCTCAGGGATCTTTCACTTAGATGTGGGGACATAAACTACGCGGGCAAACAAAGCATCTGCTGCAGAGAGCGTGGCCCTGGACGGTCTCCCGTCCCAGGACGGATCCTGACTTTCTCTGTAGAGCCTCACCCGGTACGGCTCCTTGGTCTCGGAGCGCGTTCCCCTCCACAGCAAGGGGGTAAGTTCACGTGCCGGCAGACGAGGGAAGAACTACAGCGGATGAACGCACGCAGGTAGAGCATTCCCACGCTGATAAGGGAGGGTGGATCAGAGGATGCTGCGCTATCTCGGGGCTGTTCCCCCCGCTGTGGGTTCCGGGGGGTGGAATTTGGGAATATCATCACTTCTTTCTCTGTGCCTTTTTTTTCCCCCACAGTTAAAAAAGAGCCCGTTGGAGGGCAGAGGAGATGCACAGTCCTATTTTGAATCCGGCTTTTGGCAAGGAGTGCTGGCAAAGCTGCTCTGGGGGTGGAGCCCGGCGGCGGCCCGCGCTTCGCCCCCCGCCCCGTGCCCCGGGGAGCTGTCCGCCGGGAGGGCGGCAGCGGGGCCGGGGGCGACCCGAGCCCCTGGCCGTGGTGGTGGCGGGCGGTGTCCCGGGGCCGCGGTGACCCCCCCCGCTGCCCCCAAGCGCGCAGCCCGCAGCGAGCGCGGCCACCCGGGCGGGACGGGCCCGGCAGCCCCCGGCGCGGCGTCCGTGCTGCGGGGAGGCGGGGGGACACCCCGGGGGACCCCCTCCCCTTACGCTCCTGTCGTGTTTGTCCACTCCACGTGCTGCCTGCCCCGGGGCCGGCGAGCCCCACCGCCGCTTCCTCGCGTCCCTGCCCCGAGCCCGGCTCAGGGGGCGGCTGGCGGGGGGCTGCGGGGGGATCTCCAGCCCCGCTGGCCGTGCTGCTCCGCAGCTGGGAGAAGTGCTTCTTCCCCCGCCCGTTCTGCTCGAAAACGCGAAGAGGCGGCGGAGAGAACGGCGGAAAGCCCGGAGGAGGCGCGCTGTCGGCAGCGGGGGAGCCGCTCCCGGCGCGGGGGGGTGGGGGGTGGGGTGGGGGGGCCGCCCCGCCCGGTGCTGCCCGGTGCGCGGCCGGCCGGCGGCGCGGGGGAGCACCGGTAACTTCATCGCACTCACACGGCGCGCCCGCACCGCGACCAGTGAGTAACGCCGCCGGGGCGGGGGCGGGGGCGGGCGGAGGGAGGGAGGGAGGCGCGGCCGTGAGCGCGCCCCGCCGCCCCCCGCCGCGCAGCGCCGCGCACCCGCGCACCCGCCGCGGCCGCCACTTCCCGCGGGCGTCGCTCGGCGGCGGGCGCGCTGCCTCCGCAGGAAGCGGCCCCGCGGCCCGGCCCCTCCTGCCGCTCGGCGGCGGGCTCATGCACTCTGCGGCGCGGCGGCGCGGGCGGCGGGATGGCTCCGGCTCCGGCTCCGGCTCCGGCGGCGGCTGAGCCGCGGCCCCCCGTGCTGCTGCCGCTGCTGTTACCGCTGCTGCCGCTGCTGCTGCCCGGCCGCGCCGCCGGCCTGGAGGTGCAGCGCAAGTTCCTCTCGCCCACCCCCACCAACAACTTCGCCCTGGACGGCCCCGGCTCCCGCGTCTACCTGGCGGCCGTCAACCGCCTCTTCCAGCTGTCGGGGGGCGAGCTGGCGCTGGAGGCGGAGGCGGCGGTGGGGCCGGTGCTGGACAGCCCGCTCTGCCACGCGCCGCAGCTGCCGCAGGCCTCCTGCGAGCACCCCAAGGTGCTCACCAACAACTACAACAAGATCCTGCAGCCCGACCCCGAGCAGGGCGTCCTCGTCGTCTGCGGCTCCATCTACCAGGGCCTCTGCCAGCTGCGCAGCATGGCCAACATCTCGGCGGTGGCCGTGCGCTTCCCGCCGGGCGGCAGCGACCCGGTCACCGTCTTCCCCAGCATGCTGAACGTGGCGGCCAACCACCCCAACGCCTCCACCGTGGGGCTGGTGCTGCGCCGCGGCGGCGGCGGGGCGCGGCTGCTGGTGGCCGCCACCTACACCGGCTTCGGCAGCCCCTTCTTCCCCCGCAACCGCAGCCTGGAGGACCACCGCTTCGAGAACACGCCCGAGATCGCCATCCGCGCCCTCAACGCCCGCGGCGACCTGGCCAAGCTCTTCACCTTCGACATCAACCCCTCCGACGACAACATTTTCAAGATCAAGCAGGGCGCCAAGGCGCGGCACAAGCTCAGCTTCGTCCGCGCCTTCCTGCAGCGCGGCGCCGCGCCGCCCGCCCGCCGCCCCTACGCCTACCTGGCGCTCAACAGCGAGGCCAACGCGGGCGACAAGGAGAGCCCCTCGCACAGCCTGCTGGCCCGCATCTGCCTGGGCGAGGCGGCCGAGGCCACCCTCAACGGCAGCGGCGAGACCAAGAAGCTGACCGAGTCCTACATCCAGCTGGGGCTGCGCTGCGGCGGCGCCGCCGACGCCTTCACCCGCCTCGTCTCCGTCTTCCCGGCGCGGGCGGCCTGGCGCAGCCCCGCCGCCCCGGCCCCGGCCCCGGCCCCGCCGCCCGCCGAGGAGCTGCTCTTCGGCGTCTTCGAGCGGGCCGGGGCCGCCGGCGGCGGGGGGCGGCCGCAGTCCGCGCTCTGCGTCTTCCGCTTCGCCGAGATCGAGGAGACGATCCGGGCCGCCCGCAACTCCTGCTTCGTCAGCCCGGCCGCCGGCATGGTCACCGTGCTGGACAGCGTGGTGCAGGGCACCGGCCCGGCCTGCGAGAAGAGGAACATCCAGGTACGGGCGGGGGGCGGGCACCTGCCGGCGCCCGGGCGGGGCGGCTGGGGGAGCAGCGACGGGGCGTCCCGGGACGGGACGGCCGCGGGGAGCCGGTGGCCGGCGGGACGCAGCGGCCCCGGCCCGGCCCGGCCCGGCCCGGCCGGCCGCCGCTGCTGCCGCCGCGCCGCCTCCCCCGGGCGCGTCCCGCGGCCGGAGGCGCTGCGGGCGGGCGGGTGCGCTCCGCTCTCTACGCGCTCCCCGGGCTCTCCGCTCCCCGCGCTCCGCTCTCTCCGCGCCCCGCGCTCCGCTCTCTCCGCGCCCCGCGCCGGTCCGCGCTCGCGCGGCAGCCGTGTCCCGGCGGGTCACGCCGTCAAAGCCGGCTGGGTCCCGGCCGCTTCCCGCTGCAGCCAAGCGTGCGGCGGCGCTCGTACCGAACAGAGAACGCGTGTGCGTCTGCGGGGCGCGTTGGGGGCGAGACCCCCCCGTCTGCCGGGGGACGCCGCTGTTCCCACGCCCCTGTCCCCGGAGAGCCGCGGTGACTCACGGGCGCGCTGTCCCCGCTCCCCGGTGGGGGCCCTTGCGCAGCCGGGAGGGCGGTGAGCATCGCCAGCCCAGCCGATCCCTTCCCACGTCCTGTCCCGCGGCCGCGGCCGGACAGCCCTGCCAGGGGACGCGCACACACAGGCTGCCTTGTTTCCTTGCGTTCGGGGTAAAAGTTTGCCATTGTCACAATTTGTTACCAAGTGCCCGTAAATGTTAACGCCAGATAAAGACGCCTGTTTTCCCTTTCACTAAAGAGATGCGATGCTTGGGAAAAAAAGACAGAAAGAAAGAAGGGCTGCTTTAACACTGCATTTTTCCCTTCCTCTGGGAAAGATGCGTAACTCAGCTCCATCAAAGATCGTAAAAACATCTGTTTGATTTCAAAGGCAAGATAGAGCGTTTGGGCTTGGGCTTCCCTGTGCAATGCCAGTGGCAAAGAGAGAAAGGTTTCCCATGGTAACCAAAGTGTTTAGTGTGGCATCTCCACGTTGTGTTAAAATATGTAGTCCTAATGCACTGGTTCATAGACCTACTCTAGCAAAGCTGAATAGTTTTTCCCTGGTGGCAAAGTACAAGCTGTCTGACAGCCAGGAAATCTGGTAGTTGTCCTGGCTTTTGAGTTAATTCCACAAAGACTCGGCGCGTTAAACACTGGGAGCCCAGTCCTGAAGCCTTGGCGTGGTCATGGCTCTCGGAGGAGTCACTGGGAGTCGGGAATCCTGTTTACAGGACGAGAAAGCACCCACAGTTCTTGTTGGCTGTAGTTGAAGCTCAGCATCCCTGCGAATCAGCCCCTCAGCCCCTCGCAGGATCGAGCTGTCTCTACCGGGTCGAGAGGAGGCATTGTGGCTGAGACTTCTGGAGGGTGCTTGGAGAGTTAACAGCCTAGTTGTGACTGAAAGTCAATGGCAGAAAGACACCCGCTTCCCTTGAGCTTCCTCAGTGCTCCATCCAGGACTGTTGGGAAGCTACTGGGTTTTCTGACTTTTGTTCAGCAGGGAAAATAATCATGACTAACACCAGTCTATTAACGTTTAAAATATAAAGTGCTGTATCCAGTAAGGTATTTAGGCAGTGAATTCCTTAGTGACCTCAGGGACACTCAGTGCAGAAATGAGATTTCACTCCGTCTTTGGGTCTGGCCCATAATGCTGTTCCGCTGTAAAGTGTGAGCCTGGTAGCAGTCCTTCTCTCCGAGTGCTCCCTGGGTAGGTGAGGAAGGCGACTAGTCAGTCCATGCCACAAAGGCAGTCTGTGAAGGATGGCTGTGTTCTTGAAGGGGTGAGTGATAAGGAACGCGAGGTTCAGAGGAGCCAGCTAGAAACCACCGAGCCTCCCCAGTCCTACAGAAGTCAGTAGAAACCCTCCATGTTTACCGCTGTGGTGAGATCAGGCTGCGAGAAAATTTGTTTACATGGAGACAGCGGTATGGCTGGTGGTTATATAGGGTGGACGGGGAAAATTGGGTTCCAGTCCCAACTGATGCTGCTGCTGTGTTGGTGTCCTTGAACCAGTCATTTAACACTAGGTGCCTCAGTTTCCTGATTTGCCACATACTCCTATATTTATTACTGTTATTCAGAAAACTAACTCGCATGTAGTGTAAGATTATGTTTGTAAAGCTGCTTTGAGATCCTTTGATGTCAAGTACAGCAGGATACAAATGAAGGATACCATTAATATTTGTTTATGCCTGATGTTTCTATGCTTCCCATACGTTTGAAGCGTATTCCTCTAAAACTGCTGACCAAGCCTGCTGGGAAGCCTTCCTCCCAGTCAGAAGGAGAGCCTTTCATTTTTTTGCCTTTTACTTAACCATTAGAATTGCCAACAAGTTAACAAGCTGTTTTCGTTTTCAAGTCCCAGAGTGGTAGTGTCAAGAGAAGAGTTGTAATACTGTGTTTCTTTGTGCTACAAAAACCTAACATCAATTTCCACCTTCAAGACAATGAAATACTCTAATACATTTTGTGTCCCAGCCCTGGGAACGCAGCAGGAAAATGTATTAAAGCAGCAGCTGGTTTGGCGGAGCAGATCAGCATCTAGCTGCCTTCCCATTATGAGCTCCATTTCTCCACCCGTTAGTGGGTTTCCAGGTTTTTCTTTTGCCTATGCATCAGACATAGGTGCTCTGGTATTATCAAAATTGTGGTTCATTAGTTCTTGCTGTGGACTAGGTGGTTGGGTTTTAAGCTGCTTTTGGAAGAAAAAATAAAAACCTAATGACGGCCTGATTCATTCCAAGCGCGTGTTCGGCTGAAGTAGTCGGTTGTTACAAATACCGAGCACGGGCTGTTAGGCGTAATGCGGTGTGAAAGGAAAATCATTGCCCCCTTGTGTGCTCTTCTGTCTAATTGAATGCTCCTCTCCTGCAGCTCTGGGCTGTGACTCAGCCAGGGAGCTGCAGCACTCGGCTGCCAGTACCGGGTTTCGGTAGCGGGCCGTCAGCATGCTGGCCATCCCCAGTTGTCCCTGTGGCACCGCTGCGGCTGCGCTCGCCGATGAGGGGCCAGGCTCGTTACCCCTCAGCACCGTGATGAGAGGTCAGACGGGAGGCCTGCACTGAGCGGAGGGGCTTCATCCCCATGCAGGGGAGCGCTCTTGAGCAGTTATGGTTGGCGTGGTGGCAGCTGCTCGTTCGGCTCCCGCTGTGACCGCATGGGACTGGCCACGCAGGGGGCTGCGGAGGGCGGGTGGACCTGGGGACAGCGTGTCTCCGCCGGCTGGCGGGGGAGCCCGGGTGGCCGCTTAGCCTGTGTCCTCGCTGCTGGGCAAGGGGAGTTGCCAGGTCGGCACGGGAATGGGCCCATTGCTTTGATGGAAGCGCTAACTTGCAATTAAGCACATGCTTAATGGCTTTGTGAAACATGGAGAAAACGTGCAGAGGAGGATGGTCTAGGTCAGGAGTGGAGGCTGGTTGGTTGTTCTCAATGAGTGCTGCTGAAAAGTCTCTTACTGCGGGGGTGAATTCGCAATGGCAGCTTAGGGGCAGGAGGATGTATTAGGGAAGGATTTAGTTTGATTGGGTTCTTCTACCAAGAGTGAGTGCGTGAGCGCTAGGATTGCTTTCCTTCAACAGAAATAGCTTTTTATAATAAATTTTGTGTCAAATACTGGGCTGCCTTTATAATGCATGTAGTTAAAAGGAAATACTTGCATGGAGTCACTGCTGCATTTTGCCCACTCAAAGCCCGGGTGGAATTTGGACCCGAGCTCCCAGGAGAGAAAAGGAGTATGAGCTCTCTGTAGCAGACCATCTTTAACGTCATTTGCAGCAATGTGCTGACAGAGCTTATCAAAGTCTGAGAGGGTTTACTTCATATTTGAACTATTCTGCCCCAGCAGGATCACGGCCCAGTAGGTTTGAAGGTCACACCGGCTGCGTGGCTGGAGCGCGGCGCAGCTGCGGTACGCCAGAGCCCTTGCGAAAGCAGACCAGGCAAGACCCTATCCCTGGCTTCCCGACGGCCCGAGAGGAGTGGCCGTGCAGGGTGTCCCAGCACCTTCCCCCTCAGCGCCACTGAAAATAAAGGTATGGCCATTCCTGCAGCACGGGCAGCTGTGCTGCATCACCGCCACGTCCCAGCAGAGAGAAGCCCCCATGGCATCCTCTCACCGTCGCCCGGTCTCTCGGGCTGGCATTTGGGGCAGGGGTACAGATTGGGTACCTTTGTGCTGCTCCAACCGGCAGCTGCCTTTTTGGCTGGGGAAATGAGGACGGCTACCGGGTGGTCCCAGTCCCGCTCTCCCGGCTGCAGCTGCAGCAGAAGGGCAAGCGAATGTGGATTTCCAGGCATCCCTAGAAACCTTCCCGCTCTGGGTGTCCAAACATTGGCTGACATGGGGGTCTGAGTTTAACACAAAATAAAACACACTGCGTGACGAACAAGCACACTTGAGGAAAAGCTGAGCTGGTAACCCCATCCCACGCTCCCAGCTACGCCAGACTCCTGTTCTCGTCTTCTGTGGTTTCTGCGCCGAGCCCCATGCTCTCCTTCTGAAACTCCTGGAGAGGTAACTAGGGAAAGCAGACTGGTATTCATGAGACTTTGATTTGCTAGCCAGGGATCTGCATCTCTCCTGGGAAATGTTTTGGGGTCTGCAACTCAAAAAAGGCTGAAAATCTGGTTTGTTTCCTGTGCTGAAAAACATAGGCACAGCGGCCTGGGATAATGATGCGTTTCAGCATTAATTCTCAAGTTTCTGGCTCTTGTGGCTTTGTGTCAGATCCTGCATGCTCATTGAGCACAGTGTTTTGTGGTGTAATGATGAGATACCCACCAGTGAGCTTTACTATAACGGGTTGTTAAATAAAATGAACTCCTTGGGTAGACTGTATAAACAGGCTCAGCATATATGTATGCCTGGGCATAGAAATGTGGTTTGAAACCAGTCAGAAAATGTTCCCAAAGAAAAAAAAACCTCATATACACGTGGGAATATGACAAAGCATCTACTTACTGTCCAAATATACTGTGGCATCTCTGTGGGATTGGGTTTTATAGGAGCTGAGTTACTTTGAAGTGCTGGTTTATACTAATTTAGAAATTCCAAACATGAAAATAAATGTGCTCTAACCTTACATCTACTCAAATAAATCTGGAGGATTAGCCACACAAAGGAAACTGGGAATTTACACTTAATTTGTACATTAAAAATGAGGCAGGAGTTCTTGTCGTAGACTTAATTTCTGCTTTCCACAGCACACGTCGTGTTTGGAGTTGCTAGCACGCACCTGAAGGTGCAAATGCTCCATTATTGCAAAGCTGCACCGCGCTGTTGTATTGCCGTAATCCATTTTGCTTCTGGACCTTGTTTCACGAGCAGCGGGCAGTCGGTGCCCCTCCAAGCTGCAGTCCGAGAGCTGGGCAGCGAGGGGCCGGCAGGACCTGGGACGCCCAGACGAGAGGTTCGAGCCACAGCCTGAGCTTTGCCGGGCTTTGCAAGACTTCGGACTTGCACCCGAGTACTGCGTACCTGCTCTGCCTCTCACCGGGTATTAGCGAGTTGTGGCCAACTGTCGGGTATGTTTCCTTGGGAATTTATGTGGAAGTACGACCTTCTGCGTGCAGGCAAGGTACAGGCAGGCAGCTGGGAGCAGAGAGCAGGGGCCGTGTGAACCTCGTCCTTCCCGGGAAGGCAGGCTCAGCTTCGTGGGCTGCCTGCGCCCGGGGCTTTCCCGCTGCCGAGGGCCGGCGCGGCCCTGGTGCTTTGTGCTGAGCAGGGGAGTCTCCCGGGGAGCGGCTCGGTGCCCCCGAGCTGAAGGTGGGTGGTGGGAACGCGCCTCCCGGGGCCTGGGGGCTCGCCCCTGCTTTGCATCTCAAGCTCAAACAGATCCCAAATTGCAAAGGGAAATTCGGTCGAAGTGGCAGAAGCTTCTGTGCCTGGAAACCAGAAGTTGTACTGCTGTAGGTGAGAGAACAGAAAACGGCTCCTGGCTGCGGCAAAGCACCCTCGGGCTCCTGGAGCGCTGGGCCCGTGCTGCTGGCTGGTGCGGGCTGGCCCGGGCGAGGCGGGCGCTGGGTGCCTCTGCAGAGGGGGAGCAGAGCTGCCCCCTCGGGTTTCTGGAGAGCTGTCGCCACAGCCGGCGGCACAGACCTCGTTATTCGCGGTAGCTAGAAATTCAGATTAATTTTGATCCATTGAGCTCATCAGATCTCCTGTAACTAAATAACGGTTTAGGTGGAAAACAGAAAAAGGATCATTTTGGCCAAGTCCAGTGTTGCGCATGGAGGTACGTCAAGGCTGGGAGGACGCTGGAGCACTCTGCGAGGTGCTCATACGATCGTATGGAGGTGGTGATCGTATCTCAGCAGCAGGCCCTTCATTTGGGGGTTTTCAACCACTTTCGTTTGTGTAGCCCCAGACATTTTCCAGGGCAAACATTTGGCCCCCATGCATGAATGCAAACCTGCTCCCCAGGAGACCTGACGGGTGCTGGCTCGGCTGCGGGGTCTTGGTGGGTGGAAATGAAGGGATTTGCCATCTCTTCTCTGGCTTTTCAAAGTCTATTTTATAGTGATTGAGAGAGAAGATTGGTGGAGCTGAGGGCACCTGGAGGGGTGAATAAGGCACCTAGAGATGTGGATGGGTGCCTGGGGATGCTGTAAAAACACCTTGCTACGCTTTGAAAATCCCAGTAGGTGTCTATTTAAACTCACAGGCAACTGCACCGTTGTGATATTCTGGCCTGATGACCTCTTCCAGCAAGTTGTTGGAAACATAATAGGTCTGAGCCCCTGGCTGCGGTAATTTAATGCAAACACGGGGCAAGCCTGAACCAGCAGCGGTTGGAAACAATCAATTATAACCACCTGAGCGCCACCACACACTACCTACAGCAGCGCGGCTGCGCCTGCTGGCTCAGGCTCCTGCGCGGCACGCACGAGGGGTCGCCCGTTGCAGCCAGGGGCTCCCCAGCTGCAGGGACTGCGTGCGCAGGCATGTGACCGCTCGCTTGCACCGAGGAGGTGATGGACGGGGGTCAGCGTTCTTGACCGTGAGGAAGAAACAGCTCCATGGTCCGGGGCACATGGTGATGCCCAGGGGCATTACTGCCTGTGCTGTGCCCCTTGTGCAAGGAGCAGCAGGGCTGTGCCTGCGGCGTTGCTGCAGCCCCGTGCACTTGCAGATCCATTTGTCGTTGTGAACCCTTGGAACAGTGCACCAGTCTGGGCTGGGGGAGCGTTATTGCCCTCTTTTCACTGGGGGAAGTAGGTGGTAAGAGATCACGCGATTGATGCCTTGCTGTTGGTCAGATGGGTGGCAGCGTCAGGATTTGCATTGAGGTCCCGAGTGCTGGAGTGCTGCTGTGTCACCGTCCCCAGCACACGTACCCAGGGGCATGGCATGGCGGGGGGTTGAGCCGACCACTGCGTCTGCAGGAGGGATCTGCTTTGCTTTGGGTTTTTTTGTTGTTTTGTTTTTTGTTTGGTTGGTAAAGAAATTATTGCAAGTTCTTGTTTTCTTTTCAAGTTGGGATCTGACACCTTGCAGCAAGCGGAGGAGGTGGCAGACAGTCTATGGCACTCTCCCACTTGGAGAGACTGGTAGAATTTATTGACATTTTTGAGCAGGGGGAGCTGTACTAATTTCTAACATCTGGACAGCAGTCTCTGCAGAATGAGGCTTGCTCCCAAGAAGGCCCATATCAAATGGAGCCTGGATGAGACCCTGTTAGATGTGGTGTGCTGATGAGCAGGGCTGATATCAAAGCCCGTGATGATTGCGCCTCGTTACCTGCTGAGTGTCAGCGGGGCTTGTCCAGTGTGGGGAGCATACGCTGGTCTGTGCTGGGGGTTGGGACTGGGATGTCCCCAGGGACAGGGGGCACGAGGGCTGCGGCGTCCTGCAGCAGCAGGGATGCAGCAGTGATGGCTCGTGGTCTGAGCAGAGCTGATCTGCTGTTGCCAGCCCCTGTGCCTTCCTCTCCGGTTCAGGATGCATTGTTTTTTGGAGGAAGGGACCTACGGATAAGCACAGCCTTGCAGGCCAGGGGT
The DNA here is from genome assembly GCF_030936135.1 of Gavia stellata. Lineage (NCBI taxonomy): Eukaryota > Metazoa > Chordata > Aves > Gaviiformes > Gaviidae > Gavia > Gavia stellata. The sequence goes on along the minus strand of NC_082605.1, from coordinate 25,427,091 downwards.
GGGACAAGAGGTGCATTGGCTTGGGGTGTTTCTCAGGTGGGAAACGGGACAGGGGTTAACTTGGATATTCAGGCTTTTTTCCATACTGGGGGTCCCATTCTGCTGTGCCCTCCTCTGAGGTGGCGTGGCCAGAGTCACCATCCCCGGGTTTGCTGCCATGCTCCCGAGGGTGCCACCGCACGGGTGAGCAGCGGCCGCGGGAGCTGCGGAACACAGAGGGAGCTCGGGGTTCGAGGTGGGGCTGCTCGAGTCCAGGGCACAAACCCCAATTCAAGTCTCAGGCCTCAGCGAAGCTGCAGGCTCGCCTTTGGATCTGTGGCCCCCAAACCCGTGCTGGCGGCTGTGCCAGTGGCACAGACAGCGCGAGGCGGCTGATGTTGGGCAGCAGCAGTCTGGCCAGACGGGACCAGCTGCTGGAAGAAGGCTGCCCATTTTTGGGGCCCAAACCGTTGGAGGGTCGTTGCTCTGACAAGGTTTCTGCAGGTTATGCATTGCAAGTGGCACTGGAATACAAATCTTCCGATTCTAACCCAGAAGCAAAGTTGCCTGAAAGTCTGGATTTTGCAAAGACGTACCTCTATTATTTGAAGGAAATTTGGAACTTGTCTTCCTGTTTCTGTCTCATCTCTGTTTAAAGTATTATGCTGCTTTGTACAGCTCCTTTCTGGAGGAAAAACCCTTCGGCTATTAGATTTTCATCCCACCGTCTGCTGACCGCTGCCAACGTTCAGCGAGTTTTGAGCTGCTAGTGGCCAAAAGCCATCTCTGGTGGATCGCCTAATTAAAAGGGGCCATTGAAAACCTGGAATGTTCTAGAATACGGCTGCGTGTAGAGTGATCTTTTTAGGAGGAGCTGGGAAAAGTTTACAGTATAATGAAGAAGAGGCGATGTGAAAGATGAGGGTTTTTTTAATGTAGTATAAAATAGCAGTTTCCAAAGTTGTTTGACTCGTGAGTCCCTGTCATCCTTCAGTATATCTCATAGATCAAGAAGTTAACTGCAAGCGATACAAAGGCACCAGGAATGGTGTGCTATTGCACGTGGTTTCTTGGAGCGCGGTGGACCACCACCCCAGTCTGGGAATCGGCTTGCGCAGGCTGTGGGCTCAGGTCCGGCTTTCAGCAATCAGCTTGGCAGGTCATTAAATGGGAAGGAAACTGTGGCTAAATCTCTGCTTGAGAGGACAGACATCCGCATCTGGAGAGCAACTGATACAGATGATTTCCTCCCCACACTTTTTCACTTGGTTTGAATCGCGCGTGTCCCTGGGCTGAGCCACCTGGCAGAAGGCTGGGATGGGTGGAAGTTCCCGCACATCCCTCCTGGGATTCCCCCTGCCAGGAGAGCGCTCTGGCCAGCGTGCCGGCCACCTCGACGTGCTGGGGCTCCCTGAACACAGAAAGGCTACTTGGCCACTGTGAAATAAGCTGCTGAAGAAAGGTTTCAAGCTTTGGGGAGGAGCTCGGGTTGCAATGTTATGTCCCTGGGATCACCTAACTGTGCTGAGATTTGGTCCCACAGCAAGCTACAAAGGGCGGTGGATCTTTCCAAACAGCTTTGGAAACATCAGTTTCTACACATCTTGAAGACAGGCAGAGAAAAACATAAAATGGTAGAGAAAAGGAAAGCCTTCCATACTTTGACCAAATAAGAGAGGTGCTCAGTTGCTGAATCCAGTAGGACCAGTGATTTTTAACAAATTTCGGAGTTATTCTCCTGATCCTAATTTCCTAATTGGGGGGCGGGGTGGGGAGGGAGGACCCCCAAAGCAGGAGCTGTAGAGATGCAATACTGGCAAGTCAACAAGCACAGTGCTTTCAGAGAAATGCCTGGAGAATGTCTTGTGCTTCATACAGGTGCCACCTGCAAGAGGAGACTATGTATGTGAGTCCGAGGGGTGGCCGCAGGTTGGAGGAGCCTGCGTTCACACCTTCATTCTTCGCACTTTCCGTAGCCATTCTTTTAACCTGTTTACTTGCATTTTCTCAGTCCCAAAAGGCAGAGGTCTCTATCTCGTGTGTTAGGGTGGAGGAAGAGTATGCCTGTGAGCGGGGGAAGCAGTGCTCCCTTAGACCACAACTCTATGCCTTGGTTGCTTCCACATTTGGAGTGCTCGGTTAACGAGCAAAAAGGCTTTTTTTAACCTTTCCATGCCAAACTACTGCAGTGGGCTGGGTGCCAGGAGCAAGCAGCATGGTTTCATTTCTGGACGCCGGTGTCGAGGCTGCTGAGCAGGTGATGCGTGCGGTGGTACCCATGGAGGGCGGCACGGTGGCGTGGGGCAGCGCTGCCGTTCAGAGGCAGGTTTTACTGAGGATGCATAAAAGAAGAGTAGAGTTCTGCTCATTATCTCAGAGCTTAATTGATTCGGCAGAACTAATGAGGAAAATACAGGAAAACATTTACTATAAACTATTGCTAAATGAAGCAGATTTGAACTGACACATGCAAAAGACCAGTTGTGTTAGGTAAGAAGTTGTTACTTTAATGAATGCTTTTTTCAGCCCAGAATCGCACAGATATGCCTTCAGAGCACTTTGAGCATGTAGTGCTAAGCGTTAGTAGTAGCAATAATAAAAAAAAAAACCCCGAAGATCGAGGAGCCAAACTCCCAGTTCACCCAGGACTCCTCCCTGTGGGAAGGAGTTTGAATAGTTTGAGATTGGTTACTGAAGCCAAAGCTCAACATAAATGAGAAACACAGCTTGAGTGGTGGAAGGGGGGGCTTTCGCAAGGAAAGAGCATCTAAGAAAATACAGCCTGAATAAATCAGGCGTCTTACTCCAACCAGTTTCGAGAGGGACGCATTAGTTCGGCTTTCAGAGCAGTGCGAGTGTCCTTGGGACGAGGCGCGCTCAGCTGATCCGTTCTGCTCCTTGTCCCTGGGGAGCGGGGCAGAGGAGCCATGTTTCCAACAGGCGTGAATTTAAAGGACATACAAACTCTCGCTGCTTAAATGCATGCTATTTTGACTATGACAACCCCTTTGGAGCCTGTTTGTTAATCCCTTTGCCAGCCCATTCCTGGGGGATTTGATTGTATAATCTGAAGTATTGTATTTAATGCAGGATGAAGGCTAACATAATAAGCTTGACCAGTCTTCCTGGCAGCATGAAGGATGTGCAATTTCAGTTAAAAGACTGCTACTTTTTCATATTTCTTTGCTTTGAGCATTTCCCCGTGCAGTTGCACGTGCTGCTTCAGCTCTCTGCAGGGTGAAGCGCGGGTGTGTGCCAGACCCCCAGCTTGTGCGGCGCGAGGAAGGGGGACCCATGCCAGGGCTGCCCAGGCCAGAAGGAAGGTGTTTTGGGGGAGGTCTGTGCAGAGCAGGTCCTGCCAGGCTCCTCTCGGCATTGCCCTAGGCTTTCTTTAGCAGTAGTTCAGCCCCAGGGTCAGCACGACGGGACTGGGACTTGCAGAGTGATGGATGACGGCGAGTCCGGCCAGTTCCTGCAGCAGGAGGTGGCAGAGGAGACCGAGGGGGTAATCACACTGTCTAGCTGCGGGCGTCCAGCTTCAGTGCCGCTGCTGGAGCTGAGGCTGGAGCCTCACTGGACTCCTCGAAGCTCTTACGTCCTCCCTAACATCTCGAGGAAGGCTCCTGTTACAGACACCTCCCTCCCTTTCCTCCGGCACCTGAAGTGACACAGCGCAAGATGGATGGCCGCAGGAAGCCTGTGTTTGTTCAAGCTGTTGTCGGGCTTTGGTCTCACCATCACAGATCGAGTGGCTTTGCCTACAGCCTGGCTGTTCCCCGGTCCTGTTCCAGTCTTTTGACTGTGTCTTCCCTCCGAGACGGGTTCTTGCAGGCAGCAGGCGTACATGAGGTCTGCCCAGGGCTGCCGCTGCTGAACAGCAGCCAGAGCTTGGGTTTTGCCCTCTGAGAGGAGACGTGGTGCTGAGAGCATCTTCCAGCGTTTCAAACCACCTCACCTCTGGTGGTTTGAGGTCTGCAGCCGCAGCGGAGGTGAACGTGGCTGCTGCCCTTAGACGCAGCAGTTTGGCCTGACGCAGGCTTGGCCGTGGACTGACTGGAGATCTATGTCTTTGCAGCCTCACTAAAAACAGTTTCTCCTTTGCTTTCAGGGGGCTGGTGGGCTCAGCTTGTCGGGTCAGCTTTGGTCCTGAGTCTCACTTCAGGCACGCGGTCTGCCGAGCCTGTCACCTTGTAACAGGCGAGCACCTCGACTGCTGCTGAAAACTCAGAAATGAAGGGTGAAGGGCAGGGCAAGTGGCACGGGTACCCAGGGCTGCCGGGCATATCATGCCTCCGATTGTGCAGATTCCTGAGTAATTCCTGTACAGCGCAGAACCGGTCTAAGGCGATGAAAAGACCCAGGAAAGCCACTTGTCTGCCGAGTGCTTGCTGCGCCCTGCCTTCCCCCGTGGCCATCGGTCCTGTGCTTGCTGGGCTTCACTCCTCGTTTGCTCTGCTCACAAGGAACACAAGCCTGAATTCCTTGGTCATTTTAATCAGGTGAACGGCCCGTGAGAAGCTGCTGAGAGTGAATGTCAGGAGCTGGCAGGAAAGAAAAGGGTTGGAATAGAGAGTAGGGAGAGGGGAGAATGAGGTTTATACGACAGGGGGAAAAAGCTTTTCTGTAAAATAGAAAAGAAGGTAAGAGGCTGAAAAACTGCCAGGCATCAGGAGCTCTGCAGAAGCCGGAGGAATGCTTTTCGGACCAGGGGTGACATTTGGTGGTGGTGGAGGGAGGAGTAGGTGCACTGACATGGTCATTTTTCTCTCTGTGCGGCCGATGCGGCTCTGCTGCTGGTGCTGCTGGCTGTGGCGCAGTAGATGTGTGTTTGGCCAGGGAGCGGTGATTCAGGGGGCTTTGACAGAGGGACTCTGCTGGTAGTTTTTCATTAGCAATTACTCCTCTTCAGCAAGATAGTAACTTTCCTGATCCAGGGCTGGAGGTGATAGTCATCCCAGCTATTGCCTGTGCTGGGGCGAGGCGCATGGGGCTGCGCGTGGATCGTTGTGGTTTCCCAGGGCATGAACCAACACGGAGGTCTGCAGGAGAGGTCCCAAGGGCTGCTGCCGAGTGGCTCTCGCGCACGCTCGGGAGAGCATCTGGGCAGGTCCTGCAGATGCTGACAGGCCCCTTGGCATCGGTCGGGCGGTGCTGATTTACCCCCTGGGACTCTGCCCCCCGCCGTGTCTAGGTGCCATTGGGCTGGAAAAGCTGCTGGCGTGGTGGAGCCGGGGCCGGGGCTCCCTGCGGGCGCGACGTGCTCCAGGTTGCCACTGAGAGCAGACAGATGAGTGTTTGGACAGCCCGTTAGTGGTGTCACGCTAGTGGCTCGCAGAGCACCATGGGCCAGGGCTGGCACTGTGCAAACGTGCAAAACACAGCAAAACCGCCGCTTCCTCGCTCAAGAAACTTGTGGTCTAAGTAAACAGTGAAACCAGGGTGCAAATCTCATTTTAAGCCTTTTTTTAAGGATAGCTGCTGTGCTGGGGGTGTGATGATTGCTTAGTGTGGATGAGTCTTGAGGAAAATTCAGCAAGATTCATTTTATCAGAGATTCTCAGCCTGAGTGCCTCAACTGGCCAAGAGTGCACGTTGATCTGCCTCCCATTGCCTAAAAAATATGATGGGAAGTTAGAGGAGCTCTGTGATAATGCCTGCGCTTGCGGCCGCACTACAATTAGAGACCGCTTACGTCTCAAGTGCCTTAACAGTAGAGTCCTCTTCCGAGGATGACATTTTCCTCCAGGCATCCCAAAAAGCCTGTTTTTGACAGCTCTGGTTGCGACACTCCAGCAGATAAACGCGTGATTGTGTGTACAAACTGCTGGCAGCACGGAGGGGAGGCTCCGGGATGAATGGGCTCTGCCTGGGAGGGGTTTCGTGGCCAGTCTGGGCTCTGCCGGACACAGAGGAGGGCTTGTGCTTTCTGTTTTCGTAATGCGGCCGGGCCAGCTTGCCACCATCCCTCTCTCTAGCTCTGCCCGTTTTCCTGTGCTGTCTATGCAATATCTCCGCGTTGCTTTTTAGCGTCTCTCTACTGTTCAACTTTGAGTCCATGTCCTGCTATTCTCTTCGGACAGTATCTGAATTATTTTGAATATTCTCTCTGCAATCAGAGATTTCCCTGAGTCATACCTAAATGTTAATAAAAGCCTAATGGTTTATGTTAAGGAAGGCAAGAGATAAAACTAGAGCCCTTTAATCATAGACTTTAATGGCCTGAAAATGTCAGTTGTGTGGGAGCAGCTGCCAAATTTTGAGCCTATGAAGATGATGGCTAAGTCCCACAAATCAACAAGTTTGGAGCGGATTATCGGATGCTGGCTGTGTCATTTTCCCAGGACTCCAGGCATGCTAGAAGCCAACACTTTAATCCGCTCTGATATGATGCATGAAAGGGGCCGGACTCCCTTTCCACTTACTGCTGCTCTGCGAAGCTTTCAGACCCGCTGCAGTGGAGTCAGAAAAGCCTTGCTGAAAGCAAAAGCTGCAGGGCTTTTTTCTGAACTGCAGCCGGCTTTTGATTCAGAAATAAACTTCATCTTTGCTTAAGAACTATTTTTAAGGTCACAAACACAGGATGCAGAAATCAGTACGTTTCATGGTTTTCCTGAGTGCTGCCTCACCACTCCTCTTCCTCCTTCTGTTTCCAGCAGACTTCCTTCCCGAAGGGACATCCTGCCTGCCTGCCTCTGGGGCGCAGCGCCCAGGGCTGGGGAGCTGTAATGGAAATTCTGGGAAATCGCTTTTTCTGCTCCTTTTAGCCCTGGGATAAAGAACTGAACTCGCACCATGAAAATAGCTGAACTCTTGAGCTCTGATGTGGCTGGAAATCTTTTCGCTCTGTCCCGCTTTGTTTTTGCAACCATGCTCAGGGGTTAATCTGACTAACCCTCCTCTTAGATGTGGCTCCTTGGTTTGAATTAATTTGCACCACTTGTGAAATTTTGCAAAAATACCGAGTACGCCCTCCTTACAAGTGTGCGGGGTGACAGCAACGCTGCTCAGCCGGTGCCAGTTGTGGATTGTCTCCAGCTTGCGCCTGAGGTTGCTCTTCGTTAGCGTCAAAGTGGCAGAGTCAAATGTTTTGGGTGCAGAAGGATCTGATTCTAGACCCACCCAGTATTTCCCCGAGTTACTGAGTATCCAGAGTGTGTAGCAGAAAAATAGTGGCAATACAGTAAATGCCCACAGGGTTGTTATAAAATGCAGATGATAGATTGGTTTTGGAAGAAAACGTCACATTTATGCCTTCCCTACTTCAGTGTAGGGCAGCTTGATGTAAGATGGAGCAAGATTTAACCCATTCTGCAGGGAGGAAGCCTTTTAGCACAACCTTGAAGTGCGATTTCCCAAGCTGCGGTGATTGCCTGGTGCCTGGAGAAGGATGTGACTTGGCCGTATCCTGTTTACCAAAACGTGACAGAGTTAAGATGTCCCCGCAGTGCTGTGGTTCACAGACAGCAGCAGCACAGCGTGTCACCCCGCCCTGAGACCCGAGAGAGGGAAACACCATATGTCTCCTCCTGCCCGTCCATCGGAAGAGCTGATGTCATTTAAAGAAAGGTGTTTCAGAGGAAGGATGTATGTGGCCAAAGTAAAGCTTGGCCTGTGTTAGAATAGTTACATCCTGTTTACTGTGGAAAACACTTTGCGCTGATGTTAGGTCTGAAATGCGTGATTTATACACAGGCAGGCGCAGCAGATAAGGAACTTCCCGTGATTTTGGCCACCTGTGAGAAGAAAGCGCTGCGTCTCTCGGGCTGGGAGGCGGCGAAGCTGCTGGCGGACAAATGCCGGTACCAGCTCCCCGGGCAGCTGCTGCTGAGTCGAGGTGCTGAGCATCCCTTGGGCTCCCAGGCAGCCTGAGGTGCCTCTGTGCCTCAGTTTCCCAGCTGGAAGGAGCCTTGTGAGCTTCAGGTGGTTAATATTGGTAAAGAGTAATGAAGAGGGGCTGGAGATAATCATCCCCAAGACAAGGAAAGAAACCCGAGTGCATTTCTAAAGGTCTGGCTGTGAATGGAAGGGACCATTAGGCCAGAAACATGAACGGCTTGCTGTATCCTTTGTATGGTATAAAAAAGTTGTGTTGCCCAGTTACCGGGGGAACCATACACACTTAAGAATTTGGGCTGTGATTTTATTTTTTAATAGAATGAAATGCCGTAGAACTGCAGAATGCATTTAGCAAAGTCACTTGCATCCACAACACTTGATCCTTTCGCCTCGGTCCCATGCGAACTGAGCCGCAGCTCTGAGCGTGTTGCCTCCTGCTTGGCGCTCTCCTTAGCAGAGGAAGTTTTTCAAATCAGTCTTTGTTACTTCACGTCTGACGCAACCGGCGGCAGCAGCGGACGCGGGGTCTGGTGTCTGCTGGGGCACAGGGGACCGAGACCAGGGTGGTTCTGTGGGGAGGACCCAGTCTGCCGTGTGCGGCAGCATACTTGCGCTGGTCCAGCAGCAGGGAAATGAGCCCTGGAGGCGTCTGCAGTGGGGAGCTCCCTCCAGGCAGGGGGAATGAGCCATTCCGCAGATCAGGGGAATTGCCGGCTCTGTGTGCCACTGCACAGAGGACGCTGTGGGACTGTGATGGCACCAGGTACTCGGGAAGCCCGTTGCTGTTTGCTGACCGGCTGCCACAAAAGACCGAGAGCTGGCTGGCAGCTACAGTTCACGGCCAGCCCAGTGGGGTTTACTGCTGTCTTCTCCCATGCAGAGAGGAGGAGGAGGCAGTGCCATGGCCTGTGGTCCCCACACCAACTGACGCCCCACGGACAGGTCCCCCCCTGCAGAGAGGTCACCAGCCCTGCCGTGGTCTGGCGGGGGGACGCCGTCCCGCACTCCCGGAGACACAGCCCAGTTGCTTCGCATATGTTTTGAGTTTTAGCAAGTTTCTTCCCCGTTTTTTTCCAGGGACGTGTTGCTGTAGTTGGGTTGTAGACAACCCAAGACATGTGGTTGTGGCCGGGAGGGGGGACAGGCACAAGTCGGAAGGTGCACCCCAAAGCGGGGTCCGGGCACGAGGTCGGAGCGGAGGGGTGGTCCTGCCTGGGTCTCACGTGCTTGCTGCAAAGCCTGAGGATTTGCCTAATCTCCTAAACGGGCTGAAGAGAGGGGAGAGCTGAAGATTTAGTCTGGTTCCATTAATGAAATAATAATGATAATAAGGGAATTAAAATACAGGCCCTGGTGCACTCAGCCCAGGGAGGAACGAATATGCTAAACAGGCTGGTTGTCATCTTCTCCTGCCTGGTGGAAGCATGTGGTCCAGTTTCTTAACAGATACAGCCTCAAATCCCTGTATTAGTTCTGCTTAAATTAGCACTCTTGACGATTATATTGGAAGGGGTATCTACGTTACATCAGTTCAGTAAGGCGTAAAGTGTGCTTCGTTTTAGGGGTGTGGGTTGCAGTCCTCCAGCGGTCTGTTGTCTAGAGTTTTGTATAAGCATTTCCCACAATCAGGGCCTTAATTTGGTGTGCTTTCAGGCAGCCTGCAAATACCCACAGTTGTCGGCATGTCAGACCTGCAGCTGCGTGCCCGCACCCCGGAAGGGTGACAGCGCAATTGTGGCTTCTCTTAAGATGAGCCTGAAATGACACTGTAGATGATGTGGTAATGGCCCTTGAAGCATGCCCATCATTTGAATGGCTTCAGCTGCACCCACAACACTTCATAAAAGCTGCTGTAGGAGTGACAGCAGGTAAATTGTCGTCAGTGAGACCGCTGTGATATTCAGATGTTGTTGAATCCATCCATATTGTCTGAGCAGAAATTATAAGGAGAGTCTTAGAGGATTCAGGATTGAGAGTGGTCATAAATCTTGGGTGCATCTCGGCGGGGTAGGGGGAATATGAAGCATCAGTCCCATTTTCAAATGCTGCTGTCATGCAGCAACAGTGCTAATTAATTTAGCACAGGATAGTAAACTCTGTTGTCTTGCTTTGGGCCAAATGAGCCAAATGCCTGCTCACAGACAAGGCTCAGAGGTGAGAGGTCCTTAACAATTGTCCTCTGCCTTCGCCCCTTGGCACCTGATAGTGAATCGACACGGGAGCCTTGATATCGGTCTCGTGCCCCTGGCCGCCAGCCTTCGTGCAGGGTGGCTCATGCACCGGGGCCAGCCCTGGCAGTGCCGCTCACCGCCACGGCTCCTGCCGGAGCTGGGCGCCTGCTCGAGCTGCAGCGCCTGCTGTCCTGCTGTCCTGAATTTTACTTTTCTCTAACAAAGGCAGTTCCTGCTCCCCCGGAGCTTTGAGGAACAGCTTGAAAGCAGAACCCAGAGGCAAATAATGAACATCTTGTGGTCTTGGGCACAGGGCACAGCTGTACTTGTTCCCCAAGGCATGGTGAGTGGCTGTGGGTTGAGGCTGGACGGGATCGGTGGCTCCAGCGTTTCTGGGCAGAGTTTTGCAGCCGCTGGTCTTCCCTCTGTGTCCTGCAGCGTGGTGCCTCCTCCCACTTGGCAGCTCCTCCATCCCGTCCCATCCCAGTGGAAGACCAGTGGAAACTTTGCTGTTGACTGCAGTAGCAGCAAGATCAGAGCCAGGCTTTACAGTCCTGAGAGTCTCCAGCAAGCTTTTTTTTCCCCCTCCTTTGGCTCTGTTCTCATTCACTTCCTCACTTACTTGCAGGGAGAAACTTTTGGCTTCACCTTTTGTTTGAGAGGGAAGGAGCCAGAGATGGCTGCTGGGCTTGTAGCTGCCCCAGCTGACCACGGCTCCGCACGCTCTGGAGCGCTGATCCCGAGCGCTGACCCACGGGAAGGGGGACCCACTGCAGTGCTGGGGCAGCGTGGGACCAGCCCTCTGCGGGCAGAGCAACTACCTCTGCGAGGGCAGGCGGCTGCTGGGGAGGGCTCATCTTCGGCAGGCTGAGAAACCTCACCCCGCCGGTGAGGGACTTCCAGCACCGTGCCGGAGAAGAGACCTCTGACTGCTTCGGTGGGAGAGGGGGCCAAGGAGCCCCCTTGTCCCCTTTTACCGTCGCACCCGACTTCTGTGTTCAGGTGAGGGTGCTGCTACAGTAAATGGGCCTTTGGCTGGAGGACACCATCCTGGGGTGCTCTGTACCTGAATGGCTCCGGCAGCGATCCTGGTGCTGCCCTGACCCTGCCCATAGCATGGGCAAGGGCAGAGCTCCTCCGGCAGCTCATCTCCAGCAAAACCTGGTCTGGATTTGGCTCTGAGGGTAGATCTGGCAAGCAGAAGGCAGGCTTTATTACAGCTCTTTGCTCCCATATTAACCAGTTACATGTTCCTATTCCATGACTCGGTAGCGAGGAGCTTTCCCTGGGTGCAGCAGGGCAGTCAGCAGTTTGTCCACACTGAGCCCGAGGCGATGCTGCCGGGGGGGGGACCTGCTGGTGTTTGCTGCAGCCCGTTGACGTCTGTGTCTCTCCGCAGCTGCAGCCGGAGCAGCTGGACTGTGGAGCAGCGCACCTTCAGCACCCACTGGCCATCGTGAACCCCGTCACAGCAACGCCCGTGTTCACCTACAGCGGTCTGACCGCGGTGGCGGCAGCCAGCGTCAATAACTACACCGTTGTGTTCCTGGGCACTGCCAGCGGAGGACTCCTGAAGGCAAGTGGAGCCCAGCAGCACCAACACGGGGGAGGCAGGGCTGGGGGGACGGGGAGGGCAGCGGGGCGTCCCCTTCCTGCACCTCTGGTTTGCACAGAGAACAACGTCTGTTGTCGAGTTTGTCTGAGCACCTGCTTTTGTTTGGCAATGAAGAAGTAATTGGATGCTGCCGTAATCTGTACAGTGATACATGCTGCCTGGTGACTGGTGGCCGTTAATTACTGTTCAGGGCTACCATGTGAGCAGGATGTTCTTGATGAACCCTATGCTGGAAATGTGCAGCATTTAATTATTAACAGCTCTTCTAATAAATTCTCCCTCCGAGCTGATGGCTTTTGAAGGCTCCATGTAGACAGGGGAGTCACTGAGAGATGCTTCATCACAGCTGAGTCCAAAGCAGGTGTGAACCCATGCATCTGATGGAGTATCTGTGTTAAATAACGTGCCAAAGGCGATGTAGGGCAATGCAGTACCCTGGCTCCAGAGCCAGGATGCAAGGCCAAGGTTTCAGTAACTTTAGCGCTTGAAGTTTGCCAAAGAAAGGTTTGATTCCAGCCAACCACAACAGTTTGGTGTACTCTCAGCATCGAAAGTCCACAGAGGAGAGGGGAAAAAAGCCCTGGAGCAGAGATATGGCTGATACTTGCTTTGTCTCAGCCTGGGGTGAGTGGTGCATAATGTGGAATATTGGATCAAAATACTTGGAGAGAAGAAAACTGATCCAATCTCTTCCCTTGCGTCCAACTGCTCCTGGCAGAAATGTGGGAACGATCACAAAGAAACTCACTGCTTTGATTTTTGCCCGCAGGGGCAGGTAATTCATGAGGGTGGGGGAAAGCCGGCACCCCAGCCAGGTGCACCGGGCTGGAGAGGCACATGCCACACGCAGTGCAGCCCCTGTTCGCACAGTATTAACAGCTCTGCTTCCATTATCATCTCAGAGAAAGCAGCCTTATCTGTTGAGCCTCCATTAGGGAGAGGCTCCTGGCTACCCTTTGCTGGGATAATTTGCTCAGATAGCTCTAATCTAATTCTGCAACACAGCTGCATAACCAGAAGCCCTTTTACCTTCGGGGCTCCTTGTTATTTGGCACGGGATACAAGATACTTTGCGTGAGTTATCATTCAGATTTGCTGCCTGAGAAAAGACAGCAAAGGGGCAGAAATAGTGCTCGACCAGCTCTTGCCAGCAGCAATTATAGCTGCCAGGGGTATGTAGGGGGAATTAATCAGATAGGCTGCAGACGGGCATTTCGTGAGGGCCATTATCAGTGCCACGTCCAGCAGTCATTAAAGGAAAAACAGCGGTGACCAGGGCAAGGTGCCAGGGTGCGATGCCCTTGAAGGAGACGGGGGGTGGGAAGGCTCTGTTCCTGTGAGTCCCCATGTGTCCAGGTCTGGAAGGCTGTAGACGAGGAGCTGTGGTGGGGTTACCCAGAACTTCAGCCTGCTCTGCTCTCGCCAGTGCAGCACGTGTTCCCCAGCATGCCCTGGCACTGCTCTGGCGAGAGGACTGGTGGTCTCTGCCCCTCTGCACCGCTGCGGTGGCTCTTCCCTGGGGGGCCCGCAGCTCACGGGCATCCAGGGAAAGTGCCTGTGCAGTGAAAGGGTAGGGTAAACGAGCCCAGGAGTCAGGGGACCTAGGGACAGGCACCTAGAAACAGCCAAGCGTAGAGCAAATCTCAGCAAGAAGGGAGAGAGGATGGTTGCAAAGCTAAAGTGGAGAGCGTTGGGACTCGAGCTGTGGGCATTTTGGGTGATCCCAAGCAAATTATTTAGCTTCTGGATAGCCAGCTTTTAAAATGGGGATAATGATAGTTCCCTTCTTTTTCTGCATAGTAGCTGGCAGTGCTTGCATACGGTTCTTAGCAGAGGGAAGCCCTCTGCTTTGAGCTTGTGCTATCTTAATAGGACATGTCGGTGCTGTTCTAGTGTAAGAATTAATTAATCCTATGTTAATTAATTAATCTAGACTTTAGAGAGCAAAGACATGCTTGGTCCTTACAATTACTGCCTTCCCTTGCTAGTAAGGACGTAGGAGTTTTCCTTGCTCCCTTTCTGCTTTAAGCTGAAAAGTGACTGTCACGCGAAATTGTGTAGCACTATTGTTATTTCCTCTCAGCAATGCCACATCTAATTTGCTGAGTTTTCAAGTCAAATGCCAAGACATTCTGGGATCTGAGAGGCAGGCTGATGCTTTGCAGCCTCTTCCATCACTGCCAGCACTTCAGCTGGTGATTCATGAGGCAAGGTAGGATTCGGCTCTCTTGCGGCAGCTGCCATGGTCTTCTGCAGTTAGCAGGGATAAAAGCTTCTTTTGGCCAGGAATGACAACACTTATTTTTCAAATATGCAGGGAGCAGGGGATGCCGTGGCGTACAGCCCCGTTGCTGATTTTCACTGTTTTTCATTAGGCTTTGGAAAGGCAATGTTCTTTGTAACAAAAATGCACATATGTATGTAATGAGGGCTGAAGGCTGGTGACACTTACATTGGGGTAAAGCAAGAGTAGCACTGCTGTGGCCTGCTGGAAACAGCCGTGCAGTCGAGCCGTGCAGCGGGTAGAGCTGTAGACTAGAAGTTTTGCAGGCAGCCTCTCAAACAGAGGGACCGAGGGCTGCGAGGGTTGTTCATCACTGGGCACTGCTCGGGGCCATGGCCTGGGCTTTCTGGACCACTTAGTGCCTTCCCTGTAGCGCAGAGCTGGCTTTTCAGTAAAGCTCTGTGTGTGCAGCTTGCGAAGCGTGTAGAGATTTACAGCGCTTGAAAACATGGAACACCATTAGATACTACTTTGATTCTTGTTTATAACCAAGGAAAAATAATTTCCTCCCCATAGTGTTTGAAAAATTGTCTCAATGAGTGGCTTGTTCTCACTACAGATTAATCTGGACAGTACCATGAAGGTCATTAGCAGGAGATCCATTTCGGTGGCTTATGGAGAGCCTGTCCACCCCATCATGCAGTTCGACCCTTCTGATCCCACCTACCTTTATCTGATGACCTCCTATCAGGTGAGGCTTGCAGTCTTCAGCAAAATGGTCCTTTGAGCATCATGCATTTGATTCAGCGTTCAGCACTAAGCTGGGAGCAGGAAGGATAATAAAATTTGCTTTAATGTTAATGGGCAGAACCAAGAAGTTCAGAGCTTTGGCTGGGGTGTCAAAGGGCTGTCCAGGGGGGGTACCTGTGCCTTTCCGTTCTCCTGCGCGGGGTGTGGGTCACACCGAGCAGAGCGGCTTGTCAGGCTTTCTCATCTTTTTGGTGGCAAGGTAAAAAGAAGAGTGAAAGGTATCAAAATCGCTCCCACTTATGGGAATGCAGAAATAAGCAGAGGTTGTTCCTGTATAGAAACCCAAAAATTACAGTACACAGTCTTTAAGGAGGCTTTAAGAGATCCTACATACCAAAAGTCTGCCTGTCAGAAATGATCCTTGGGGAAGGTTTCTGCTCAGCCTGGCCGGCAGGAGGGCTGCATGGGAGGAGGGCTCTCTGCGGAGACCGGCAACACCGCAGCAGGTAGAAACAGACGGTCTCATCTCCGTCAAGTGAGCAGAGGAGGAAGACGAGCTGAGCGCTCCAGGCACTGGTGGTTTGTCCTGAATTACATTTTAATCTGTCAAAACAGATGCACAATCACAAATGTTATATGTTGCATTTGTATTTTCCAAGCCCTAATTCCCTGCAGATTGGTCATTATCATTTCACAGAACCCTCCTGGGATGCCTCTTTAGCCGATGTTTTAGACTGTCTCATCTCAGCTCCCAGGCTGGGCTGTGCACCTTATTCAGGCTTGATCAAACACCCAGTGCAGCACTTGTGATGATGCTCTCCTCTGTCTGTTTCTTTTCCGGTAAACCAGATGAGTTAATTTTTCTTTGGTGGAATTAGCATCCTGGGAAGCTTCACAGGACCTTGATGGGGTTGGGGGGGTGCTGAGCACCACAGGGCTGGGGAGCAGCGAAGTGCTGCAAGTAAAGTGGGCGTCAGGCCAAGGACCCCCTGGTCCGAGGTGCGCTTGCCTAGTGGGAGCTCAGGGCTCTCAGCATCTCATGTTGTCAGTCCCCACTGTACCAAACGACTCAGTTTTCCTTCCCAAATGTTTAGAAATCGAGGGAGGAAAAAGCAGAAACTGACACATGCTTTCCCTTCAACTGCTCCTGCCGAGCAAGTCCCCAGAGGTACTTTGATTTCTTTACAAATTAAGGTTTCTAGAGTGGTTTTGCTTTCTGGTCATTTTGTAAATAGCCAGATAGCGTTCAGCTCTGTCTGGAAAGGCGCTTTCTGCAGGTCTGAGTGAGAGCTTTTCACAGGGAAGGGACAAGCTGTGAAACCATCTCCATCTGACGCATCAGAAAGGTGTGGTGTCGCTCTCCGTAGCCTGACCATCACACATCTACTGCCGAGGTGCCGGCTGAAAAGGAGCAGCTCAGCTCAGCACTGCTGTGCACTCTGTGGGGCGACTGCACCAGGGGCAGCAAGCCCCGTCCCTTGGTCGTCCTTACCTGCCCTGAGGCACGCGGCCCCCAGGCTGGGGTGGGCTCTGGTGGGGGCACTGGCAGGGCAGCGGGCAGCTGCCCGTGCCAGTTCCCGTGCAGCCTGGTCGTACAAGAGCATCCACCTCTGAGCGGTGTGGGGCAGAGGACGACGGTGCCAGGGTCTGCTCCTCCTGCCAGTCTGTTCTGTAAGGCTTGGGTCAGGCTAACGGGTAAAGCGGCCTGAGACACTGGTGTCTCATCGCTAGCTATGCGTGGCCATACCAGCGCATCCTGGTCAGGTTGAGTGTTTCTGTGGTGTTGTAAAACATTTGGAAGCAGTTGTGCTGTTGTCGTGCAGATGACGCGGGTGAAGGTGGCTGCCTGCAACCAGTACTCGACCTGCACGGAGTGCCTGGCCGCCGCTGATGCTTACTGCGGGTGGTGCACGATGGAGACCAGGTAGGACTGGTTGTGTCCTAGTGCGCTTTGGCATTTCCTTTGTCCCTCAAGCCCGGCCAAGAATTTCTGGTGCCTTTTATGTTTCCACACAGTCACACTACCATTAGTCTTTGCCCATTCCTTATGAAATACGTGCTTTTAAAAGCAATTGCATCTGGTCTCAAACAGTTAGGGTGCTCTTCAGAGCCAGGATTTAACTGTAGCTGCATTGTTATGCTGCAGTCAGCTGCCAGTGCAAAGAATATCTTGCAGGCATCCAACCATGGGACTGAGAGAGCCCACACCCTGTTAAAGACCGTCTTTTGCCCTCACAATTATTATTTATGTGTAGGAGACAGTCAACAGTCAAAAAAGGATTTGCAAAATTAGACTCCGCATTTACAAATTGAAGAAGTCGGACAAAATGTCACCTTCTCCTCTTTGGTTCTGGGTTCAGCCTGCCTGCTCTCGCTTACCCTGAATCCTGATGCTCCGTTGATGCTGGTGGGAGTATGCGCTCTTATCGTGGCAACCAGACACTTTAAATATAGCAGCAAAGCTTTAGGCTTAGCTGCATGGATGGAGGAAAAAGGTATAGGCACAGGATTTTGTCAGGACCTTTCCTCACAAGGAAGTCAATGTTTTTACCACCTGTTTTAAAAATAATCAACCACAAATTGTTCCCCTGTTCGTTGCAGGTGTTCTCTGCAGCATGAGTGCATGAACTTCACAGGGGCCAACTTCTGGGCAAGTGCAAGTGAAGGAGTGCAGCAGTGCCCTTCCATGACCATCTTGGAGCCTGAGATTAATATAGACAAAGAGAACCCGGTGCGTTTGATGTGAATACCAAATTAATTGTGTGCAGCGTCCCATAGAGTCATTACCTGCTCTCAGGGCTGATGAATATCCGTGCTCCTCTAGCGCAGCAGCACGGCTCCACACGGCTCAGATATGGGCTGTGGGAATGCTGAGCTCTGTTGTGTGCCACCGAGCCGGGCCAGGGTTCTCAAAAGCGCCTGGAGATGACCTCCTGTGCCTGGACACCCTGGCAGCCAGCAGGACGCCAGCTGCAGAGCCTGTAGGTGAACAGGACTTCTCAAGCTGCTGCACTAAACACACTGGAGAGATTTGTAAAATTTCGAAATACAGAAGACCAGCTGCAGACAGCTAAATCAACTCATTTTCTGGCTTTGTAGTGTTGCTATTTTTAACAATATTTTAATGATATTTTAAATGTTTTCATCAAAATATTTTTTGTTTAAAGACAGACCCTCTCCCAATGGCAAAAATGTCTCTGTGCCAAAGAGCTCAACCGGCCCAAACATGGGGAAATTGCTCGTAAACAGGCAGTGCCTGGGGCAGAGCCCAGACCAGGGCTGGAGAGAGGGATCCCACGGGATCCTAGCACCAGTCCAGTTCCAATTCTGCCGCGCAGGAGTGGTGGGCTGGGGGTCCCCAGGGAGCCACCCCACTGACAGCAGGAGGAAGCCAGCTGAGCACGTGGGCTACACGTTTTCTTGAGTCGCCCTCCTCAAAAGCATTCCCTTTCTGCAAAACTTCCCGTCCCTTCCCCTCGGAGGCTGATGGCAAAAAGAAACCCCTGCAGCCAGCCCGCTCAGCCCCTGTGTGCCGGGGAGGATGCTGGCTTGCGGCCGGCCCCCAGCAGCCCTCCCAGCTGGCTCCCACAAGACACCTCCCGTCACCGGTCCCTGGGACCGGGAGGTTCAGGCACTCAGGAAAAACAAGAGGCACTCAGGCAGGGGTTAATATTTTCTGCTCACGCAGGCAGCGTGGGTCCCAGACCGCCTGGACAGCTGGGGAGGGCTTAGGCTTTGCATCCTGCTTCCTCCTTCCTCGGAGGGGTCTCCCAAGGAAGCCCTGCTGGTAACCCACCCGCTACAGTTGTTGGAGTTCATGGTGACAGAGCTCTTGCTACCGAAGCAAGGTTTTGTATGCGGATGGCTTTTAGAGTTCAAAGTGCTTAAATTGAAAGAAAACAGCTATTTGTGGACTTGTTTTGGAGTCGCTAGCCTTTGAAAAGCTTGTAAAACATTGACAAATTCTAAACATAATTTTCTGTCATAATAACTGATTTTTTTTTTGTCCAAATATAGGCCCTGATAATACAAATAAATGGGACTATCCCGAACCTGAATGGAACAAATATTTCATGTGACTATGGAAATAATATCCACACGGTAGCCAGAGTTGCTGGAGATTATGTAAACCAATTTATTTATTGCAGTTTACTTCCACGCAAGAACTATCCAGCGTTTCCAGACGACCAAGGTATGTAGAGGAAAACAAGCTCAGTTCATTTTAACCACTTTTGTGGACATAATTTTTCAAAGGCTTTTTTTCTTTTTCCAATTGTACATGCAGATAATGCATACAGGGTAAAAAAGACCCAAGCTGCTTCTGTTTTATAGGGCATATGACTTTAAAGCGTGGGAGTTCCACCAACTTAACATGAATCGACAGTACTTCAAATCTATCAATTTTTCTCTTAAACATCAGAATTTAAAAGCCAGTTCATATACTTATTTTATTAAGGTTTATCTGGTTAGAGCTTCTGCTTTAGATTTAGTAAGTACTAAAGCAAAAATGTTTTAGCCCTGGGGAAATAATGGTGCTACTTATATTGATATTTTCAATTGCTTCTGTTTCATTTCCCCCCTGAACATGCGCTACCTTTCAGGAGGAGTTCTGGAAGAAGAGCAAATGCGTGCCTAAAGGCAGCTCAGAAACTCTTAATCCCATTTATGCAATTAAAAGCCGGGTTGAGGTCTCCTAGTATCCCCCTGTTTTCAGATGATGCCAAACGGGATGCCTGTCTTGAGGCTCCATGGAGCTGCATTCTGGAGGTGACAAGCACCTCAGATCTGGTTGAAGTCAACCGAGCCTTGATGGCCGAGCTGACCGGATCTGATAGTGGCCACTTAGCGATAGAGACAGCCCCGTTTTGTAGCTCCTTCCTAGAAGTTCGATGCTTCATTCCAGGCTTGAGTGCTTGTTAAATCTTCATCTTTCAAGCCTGGAGTGAATGCTCTATTGAAGATGGCTGACTTCAGTAGGAGAAGAATTAGCCAATCCTTTTGAAAATCCCACTTTTCATAGGCAAGTTTATAAAGCTGCATTGTTTTTCTCTCTAGCTATCCAAAGAATGGCAGATCATTAACTGTTCTCTATTGTTGGTTACGGCAATGTCCAAATGAATTTCTGGAATCCAATGCACTGATTTATTGTACATATTCTGAAAGAGGCATTGTCTCTTGTCCCTGGTGCTTATATGGCAAAATTGGAAAGAAAAAAAAAATGAAGCGATTTTGGGGGGAGGGGGAGTTAGTATAGCGTGTTAAGCCAGAAAAGGGATTTCCACTCTTCTCTGCGGGTTTGTTGTCATGGGGAAAGTGAGCGGGGTTTTAAAACATGATAACTAACATGTTTTAATTACCACATTTTTTTAAAAATATCATTTAGCACCAACTGTAAGCGAAGACAATAATTAACTCTGCTAATTAACACTTGCACAACACGCTGGAATTTTCTGCTGAAAGTCGCAATGTTCTTTTCTGGTGAGGGTGATGTAAAGCGTTGATTTAAGAGGGAAGAGCTGAAAGTCAGAGGGCAAAAGATGAATGGTCCAAGCTCTGAAATGCAGCTCAGAGGAAGCCCTAGAGAAAACAAATCAGATTTAGCCCTTGTTTTCCCAAGGGGCTGTCTTGTCTTCTAAGCATGAGCACGAGCGAAAGGCTCTTGCAACCCAATATTCTTTGGCTTGATTCTTTCAGACCACGTGGTCGTCGAAACTGCTCTCCGGGTCAACAGCAAAAACATTATCCGGGCCAATTTCACCATCTACGATTGCAAAAGAACTGGAAACATTCACCCAAAGAGAGCGTAAGTGACCCCGGTGTGCAGGCAGCTGGGCCACCGCGGGCAGGCGGCGGGCAGGCGGCGGCAGGGTGCGGGTGGCGTCGCGCTGGCCACGTGGCACGGGGACGATGGAGGCATATGGAGCTGTTTGAAGCCGGGAGGGTGCACGCACACAGCCGGATGAGGGTCCCCCCACACGGGGTTAATGGGGGAGCGCAGCCTCCCTGCCAGCAGCGGCTGGGGGCCTGGGCAGGATTTGGCAGGGGCATAGTGGCTGTGCTGCCAGGGACTTACAAAGGAGAGTCCTTGCAGCATCTCGAGCCATCTGGACATGTTGGGGTGTCCTTAAACGTGAATAATATTTTTATATAAAGCTTGTTCTGTTAACCCTTAGGCAGCAGAGCTGGGGGGTCTGTGGGGCAGTGAGGGAGGCTTGTGGAGAGGGGCATGTTCCCTCTGCTCTCTCTCCCCTGCCAGCCCTGGGTGGGAGCAGCCTCGTACCCCTCATCAGCATGGTGGGCTGGAGGGGAGGGGTCTGGTGCCACTCACAGAAAGTCATCCACCTTTCAGGAGCGTAACAACGGAGCCTGACCAGGGGGATCCCCGCCGGCGGTCCCACACCCTGCACAAACCATGGGGGAGAGCCTTTGTTGGGCGGAAATGTGCCTGGCTCCAGGGGGAGACGGATGGGGGGAAAGAGCATTTTGGGGGAAAAGAGCATTTTTTGCTAAGCAGGGGAGAAGTGGGAGCCGGTGGCTGCCATGGCCTGGGGTCAGGCGGTGGCACCACAGGCGGTGATGCCATGGAGCTGCCTTGGAGCAGCATTGGGGAGGATGGGCTCTGCCCGCGTCCCCTGCCAGCTCCCAGGGAGAGGAGGAGAGGACAGCCCAGCGCCTGCCATAGACAGGTTTTTCTGGGCACCATTAGAGACTGAACACAATGTGTGAAGATCAATTGCACAGCTGAGGTGTGGCTCCCCTGAGCAGCCTGAAATCTGGTTTTCTCATTGCACCTTTGCCTTTTCAGATGCACCAGCTGCCTCTCGACCAGGTGGAAGTGTCACTGGTGCCCCTCCACCTACACCTGTGTCTCCAACCACTCGCAGTGTGACGACGCACTGCAGATGAAGGTAAGGCCCATCAAACTTTGCTGCTTTGGGAGACCTTCCCACGTCACAGTGCTGTTGCTGTTGTTTTCCTTCTCCCGGGGATGGAGGCAGATGGTCTGGGTTTGGCAGCACTGCGCTGGCAGGTGTGGGGCAGCTCCAAGGATGGCGCTGCTCAGCATCGCTGACGTCCTGCCTGGCCTTGGGGAGTCTCCGCAGTTGGAAATGCAGCGATATGTGTCTCACTTCCAAAGGCTCAGCAGATGGAGAGCTGGAGGGCTGCCCTGGAGCGTTGCTCTGCGTGCATCATGTTCGCAGTGCTCTCCGGCGGTGCTGGTGAGCGTGGGGCTGAGGTGGGGCTCGGACCATCTCACCTCAAGGTCCCCAGGCTGAGCCTCGCTTTACTTAGCGACCCTACGGGGTCCTTAGGCACCGGTGCTCAACGCAGTCTCAGCTGCTCCTCCCAGCAGGCTCTCAGTCTCCTCCATCAGCAGTTTGCACTTGCTGGCCACAGCAGTGTGGCCACAGCTTGTCCTGGGCTGGAGTTGGGGCACCCTTCTCTGCCGGTGTCCAGGAGCGGGGCACGCGTGGGGCAAGTAAGCTGCAGCCATGCCGTGCCGTGCTGTGCCCAGAGGCGTGTGTGTGCGAGGAAAGTGGCAGCCCGGCGAGAGCGTTCGTCTCTCCCAGTGGCCTCAGCAGGCTCCATCCCTTGGATCTTCAGCATCTCTCACATCTGGAGCAATGCCGCTACTTCTCCACATCCTGGGACGCCTGGGTTTGAGTAACACAATAAAAGTAGCAATACTTTACAATTCGTTTAGCTTTGACTAGGCTGTTGTGGTATGTTAATAATTCGCTGGAGCACCACTGGTGGTGCTCGTCTAAAGGAGAAAATCGCCCCTTTCCAAATTATAGCTGCTAATAACCCAGAGGCTCAGTGTGTTCCTGCTTCTGAAATTTAAATTGAAGTTAATTTAAATAAAATTGGCTTTTTAGCAATCAATCTGCCATAGATCTAAGCCAAGGTTTTACACTGTAAATTGAATATCCCTTTGGCACTGGTGCTCTGCTCTCATCTCAGTTCTTCCAGCAGTTCTCAGTGCTCGTTGCTGGCAGGAGTATGGCCCCGTGTCAGACGTCCCACCCTCACCCCCCGGGCTGACCCTGGGGCTGGGTCCCCTCCAGTGGGGAGGAAGTGGGTGACTGCAAGCGCAGGGGACCGGGAAGGAGATGGGGCCGCAACGTCACAGCTCCACACAGTCGTGTCTGGTGTAAAACCCTGGGAAACATTTCCCGTCCCTGCTGGGTGGCAGCTGGGTGACGGCTCCTGGCAGCGCAGGGCAGTGCTGGTCCTCTGGCTTGTGAAGTGTGTCTGGATCGGTTGTGCTTCCCCGTACCGGGTGCTTTGAGGAAGCACCGTCTGCTTTGTCAGCTTCCCAGGTTTCAGAAAGAATCTGGTGTTTTCTCTTGCTGTCTGGATGGGGGCTGAACACTTGAAAACCGTCACTGATGGCTGCTCCTGGTGTGGGACCCACGCGCTGAGGCTGCACGGTGGGGTGTCTGCCCTGTGCCATGACACAGGGAGCTGTGCCGGGTGTCTGGCGGCATGCGGGGCTGCTGGGGCACGAGGCCTCATGGCACAGAGGGCCACGAGCTGCGGATGCTCGTGCTGCACATGCCCCTGGGTGCCGGGGCTGCCGCTCAGGGCAGGGGCTCCGGGGGCCGTCAGCCCTGCCAGCGGCACTGGGTGATGGCAGGGCTGCGGGGGCAGCTGGGGACCACCACGGATTGGTCCTTCATCGATGTTTTTAGTCACGGCTTGTACACGGTGTGTTTCTCATTAAATCTAGAGGAAGAGCTTGGGCTGTGAGAGGACTTCTGAAGAAAGTCCTGTGTTATTGGATTGAGTTTTTCCTTGACAAAGCACCGCATAGCCTGCAACTCGGCTGGCAAACACAAAAATTGCCTGAGATAATTTGTGTCCTTTGACTTAAGTGTAGCTGCTGTTTGAAAGGCAGGGGGAGAGCAGTTATTCAGCAGAGCAGGGAGCGGTTTGTTTTCCTGGCTCAGCTCAGGTGTTCCTGCCAGACTGTATTCGGCGAGGTGCTGGGATGCATTTGAGAACCAGATCTTGCCAAGTCCAGATGCCCCCTCATTCCCTGCCCCACAAAGCAGAGCCTGGCCTTGTCCCCTCCCCTGTACAGGGCTCCTGGAGGGGGGACAAGCAGTAAAACCAATGGTGTGGGGGTATAACCCTCCTGCAGTGCCCGTGTCACTCATGGGAGGGCACGGGGCTTCTCGCACAGAGCCTCTTGGGGCCAGACCCAAAGCCAAACCCAAGGCTGTGGCTGTTGGTTGGTCGTGCCTCCCATGGCGCTGGAGTCACCATGGGACCTGGCGTGCCAACCATCAGGTCTGGTGGATCTCCATGGCATGAGGCCGGAGGATGTCCCGGGACACGGGAGCAAGTGGAGAGTGGGGTGAGGGCGAGGTGGCATCGCCTGTGGCACTGCAAACGGGGAGCAGTCCGAGCCAGGGGGTGGAGGGACCACAGTCACCTGGTCCCTTCGAGCTGGCAGGGCGTCCTTGCCCTCTCCAAGCTTGCTCCTGCCCCTGCGCGTGTCCTGGCACCCCGCGCTCATGCAGCCATGCGCTGGAGGAAACGGCCCCGCTGAAATCCAACCCAACAGAGACATCGTTCTGCTCCTGAGTGCCAGTGCTGGTGTGAGGGGGGGCACGCAGGTTCTGGGACAGCTGGACCTCAGCAGCCCAGCGTCAGATCTGCCTGCCCGGCCATGGCGACCATGCAGGATGGCGTGGCACGGGGTGCTTGCGCATTGTCATGGGGAATAGCTCTTCTGCCTGGAGGGAGGAAATTAGCGTTATGGACATGGGTCTTGAGGAGCTTCACCTACGTGTTAGGGAGAGCTGCGCCCAGTCTCCTCACTCTGCTCCCATTGCCTTGAGCAGACGGCGAGAGCCAGGATTACCCTCTGGCAGGGATAACTGTGCCTGTCCTTGCTTTCTCACCTCTGATCTACTCCAGAGGTACAGTTTAGCTGGATGTTGCACCTGGTTTGGGCACATTCCTGTTTTATCTCTGTGCCTTTCTTAGCTCTTCCCGCTGATTTCAGTGAGCAGTCTACAGGACGAGGTGCTCTGTAGCCCTGGAAACATGGTGCCTCGTCCTACAGTCTGAGCTTTCCGTAAACAAACCATTGCTGGCATGGCTGCACCTGAAAACTGGTCCACCGGGAAGCCAGCATCGTACTGTCTTCATCCACAGCATTTTAAACATTCAGACCCTTTGCCCTGATCCAGACGTGGATGATACAATCAGCTGGAAAGCTCTATTTCTAGCCGCTGATGAACAGCAGGAGAAGGGGCTGCAAGACGACAAGTTAATCAGTCCTCTAAAGTGTATTTATCTAGCAAGCTACGCCAGCTGCTGCGACATGCAAGGACACACCAGGCCATAGGAGCTTTTGCATGAATTTTCAGTTGTAGCCCTGCTGGTTTTATTTTAACTCTTTTGATTCTCCTAGAAGAGGCTTGGGACTGAAATCTCTCGCTAGTGTTTTGCTTTGTTGTTTTGCTTATCATGTGCATCTCTGTTATTTAATCTCCTTGTTCAGACCGCACCAACTGTGCTTGGTTAAGATGAGTGTCCTGACAGAAATGAGGTGTGTTTTCCACAAACAGGCACTTCCAGATAGTTCCCTGACCCCTGTCTAGGTCTGGGGAAGGCAAGAGAGAAACCGCGTGCTCACTGCGTGTCCGGCACCGGGTGTGCGTCCCACCGGGTGTCTCAGCGCCAGGAGGCCAGGCTCTACCTCTCATCAGAGCAGCAGCAGCAGCACTGTCATCAGCAGAGTCACAGTGGGGTAACTCTTAGTGCAAGTGAGGAGGAAATCTTGCCTGCTGCAAATTATTCTGCATAATGCGCCAAATATTTTGTTGTCTTTTACCCCAATGGCTCCACTGTCAAAGGCATTAATCTGAATATACCCTGGGGCAACGGAGAATCTGGCTTCATTTTTGCTGTAGCTTTGCAGTGTGATTTACATGTCATGAGAGAACAGGATGGGCTTGTCACACGGACTTGAATTCTGAGTCAACTCCAGTATCTGAGCCATCAATTTAAAGTGAGAACAAAAGTAGGGGGACAGATGACCTTTTAAAAATCATTTTTCAGCTTCATTTAGGCCTTTCATTTCAGCTGTCCTACTGCTGCAGTCCCTTCCTGAAGCCCCTACAGCTCATTATACCCTTTCCTCTGCGCGCACACGCGTGCACACACAAACCCCCGCACGCTTCTGAAATGACGCTGTGCAGGAGGTAGACTGCTGGAAAGCGAAATCTCTGCAGGGGCTTGCAGAAATGCGCGTTGCGATGTGTAAGACATTGGCTTGCCGCTGGCAGGAGGGGGGTCACACCGGCAGATTTGCCATTGTAGGCTGCAGTGCCTCCTTTTAGTGTCAGTCCGGCCGCGTCTTCTAACATTTAAGTGCATGTAATGAGGGAGCTGCCCAGGGTGGCAGCTGAGGAGAGTGTTCTCATTTGCTTTTTACCTGGGAGGACATTTTTTCCAGCGCGGGAAGATGAAAGCGCAGGCTTGGCAGCCCCACCACCCGGGGGCCGGGAGCTGCCCATGTCCCCGAGCTGGCAGAGGGGCCGGGCAGGAGCAAGGGGGGAATTCCTGATGCGCTCCTCCCTTCGCCAGGCTGTGGCTGCCGGCCCACGGCTGCGGACGAGCCCTCCTGGAAACCCGGCCACCCTGCCACGATTACCTAACTGCTGGCAGAGGGTGGATCTTAAGGCAGTGCCATGCTGGGCTGGACTTAAAGTTGGTGACTCGGGGCAGGAAGGCTCCACATGGCGTTACCACTCTGTGCATGACGGTGCCATTTTGGTATTTCCCTTTCCTGGGTTACAGTGTGATCCGACTTTAAAGATGTAGTGAAATTAATGTTATCAAGGGCCTAGATGTGTCTTCTTGCCTCATCACTGAGGGTGCTCGGCATGCACCCAGCTAAACTCTCTTTTATTTTTTCTCTTGTTTTGTACCTAACAGAAGAAAATCGACTGTCCACGAATTGTACCTGCCTCTTTAGAGCCAATGCCCACGGGAGTATCACGGGACATTACGATCTCACTGGCTAACATGACTTTCTCTAAGGTGAGTGAGATCCTGGAGAGAGCGGGAAGGTTCAGATGAGCCTAGGCTGGTGTGCAGCAAGGTGGCCGGGTCAGCCGAAGGGATTTTAAGTACGAGCTGGTTTCTGCCTCAGGAGCAGGTGATGGGGCCGGTCCCAGTTCGCGTTAGCAGCTGAAATTGCCGTATTAACAGAAGATGTTGGTGGACAGCAGCCACCCTGATGGCAAGGGAGGTTGCATGGCAAAGCCAAAGGGCGATGCTGTTTGTGTCCAGGCACTCTCCTGGGATCTCCCGCAATTAGTGACGGGCTTTTTGCATTCAGCGGAAAAAGAAGGTTTATACACCTTGTAAAACAGTCACTAGAACAAAATGTTTGGGAGAAATAAAATTCCCAGTTCCCTTGTGGTGTTTGCTCCACCAGAGCGTGCCGGTGTCGTGCTCTCCCGGCGCCATGTGCCAGCTCAGCCCCACCGCCCCACACTTAGGAATGAAGGACAAAGCCCAGAGCTGCGGGCAGAGTGCCCTGTGCTGGCTAAGCTGCTGCTTGGACTACAGCACGGAAATATGTTTTAACTTAACTTCTGGTGGTCACTGCGGAGCTCTGGTTTTTTTGGTGAAAAAATCCCTTCTGTGAAATTTTCTGGCCTGCAAATTGTAATAGGGTGAAGAGCGGGAGTGGACATGAAATGGTGCATTCGGAGATGCATCGCACGCCAGGAGGAGCCAGAGGAATTCGGGGCAGGGAGGCTGGGCACTGGGAAAATGCTTGACTAAGCTGTGGTATTTGTAGAGAGCCGCCCTGTGTCATTTTGGGTCAAGTCTTCAGGGGGCCTGTGGGGCTTGCTTCGCCGTGACCCGCAGAGGATATGCTGGACAGCCAGGCGACTCCTCTTTCTGCAGGGAAGGAGAAGGTTGGAAATGCTGGTGGTGCTGCCCGGCTTGCTGCGCTGGGGGCAGCGGGGTGGGGGGCTGCCAGGCGCTGCGGAGGCACTGCTTCCGCTGGACCTCCTGCCCAGGTCCGGCCTCTGCAAATGAGGATGTGCCTTCCGCAATCAGCAAAAAAAGGCGAGAAATCCTTCTTCCTCTGTGGATCCTGGAGGTGGCTGAAGAGGAAGCAATACCGGATGGAATCTGATAGGAAATGAAGTCAGCAGGAAAGGCGCCGAGGCACTGCTGCTCTCAGGGTGGCCGGAGAGGCTCTGGCAGTCCAGCTTCCTCCCGCCACCATCCTCAAACTGTCCCGGGGCACCGGGCGGGATTCCTTCTCCTTTCACCACCGCGGGAGCTCGTGAGCACTGCCAGAGCTCAGAGCACTGGAGGCGCGTGCCCCAACACCTCCGCTGCCGTGGGGGGACTGCCCGGATGGTGGGCGAGAGGCGAGGGGCGCAGGCCAGCCCGCAGAGCAGAAGCTGCCTGGGCACAAACGATGCACTGGAGGAGATTCCAGTTTCCCCCTCGCAGCCGCGTGTGTGTTTGCTGAGCCAGCAGCTGCCTGCCAGGAGTCTGGCACTTTCTTTCATGTCTTTTATCAGATCTCTCGGTTTTCAAAGGGTAGTTAGACCTCAGTAGTGGTGGAGCATCAACCTGCTTGGAGATAGGATTTTTTTCCTGCAGGATGGGGGCACAGAGGTACCTCAGGGCAGGATATCATCCTTGTGTTATCAGGAAAACAGCACAGAAAATCTGCCTTTGAACGTACTCCCGGCTGGGTCATCATTTGAATTAGAGATTTGTTCTGTGCAGTTGTTGGGAGGAGAAGGAATGTGGCTTTGAGCCCAAATCACGGACTGGTTTGGTCTGGTTTGGGCAAGGTGCCTTGGGACCACGCTGGCTCTAGGTCTGCATTGCAGCACGAGCTCCAAACGCCCCTGGTCCAGAGGAACCAGGGTAGCCCACTGCAGCGGGGTTACGAGAGCATAGCCCAGCCCGGCACATCTCCTGGTCTGCACATGCCGTGGGTCAGACACGTCTCCTGCTCTGTGCGTGCTGTGGGTCAAACACGTCTCTTGCTCTGCATGGGCCACGTGCTCCCGGCTCCAGGACCGGCTGCCCCATGCCCGCTCCTGATGCTTGACAGCAGCATGCTGGGCAAGAGCAAGAGGCGGGGCTTGGCTCCACGTGCGATGCTCAGCCTGCAGCAGTTGTATGTATAGGTGTGTAGCAGAGCAGGATTAATTAGGCATAGATCCCAGCCCCATTTACAGTGTCGGGTTCTGATCTTCTATTTGACTTGAACGCAGTTCAGGTACTGGTGACAGAAACGAGGTGAGACGTGGTGCCTGCCGTATCAGTTGACTGAGATGGAGAACTGCACAAAATGATTGTTGCAACCGTTCTGCTCTGTCTTCCCTCCTGCAGGAGACAGCTCTGGAGTGCCATTTTGGGACAGACAGGACGTTTGAAACCCGGTGGGTGAACTCCTCTGCCGTGGAGTGCCTAAACGTGCTGGTGAGTCAGGGGGTGAGGCCGCCAGCCCCTACTCCCCCCGCAGCACAGGGCAGGTCCGAGGTCAGGGAGGGTCTTGCCCCCAGTCTCCCACCCAGCGGCTGGGATGCCGCCTCCCCTCCTCCTTCCCTATGCTTCCAGATGAAAAAAGTGCAAACCAGGTTTGCCCCTCCAGCAAGAGGCTCTTTGTGTGTGCTGATGCTGGAAGGGCGATCATCGGTCGCTGATGCTGTGTCATCTGCTCCGTGGGTATCTGCAGTAGCTCCAGCCCCTGCTCCGCTGGGGTTTGGGAAGGAGCTGCTTGTTTACCTTTCTAAATGGGAAGAGTTCAGTTCAGGCAAAAAAATTGGCCACCTTTCAGTGTTGCTATTTCTGTAGCTTTTATTCTGAACTAGGAACTGGCCTGAGAAAATGCTCAGATGCTCACTGAAGAGTGGTGTGTGGTTGTTGGAGGGCAAACTGCATCTCTGAAATGCAGCAAACGATTGGGCTTCCACTGATGGGAATATTGCGAGTAGAAGCTGGAGAGGAGCACTTTCCCACCACATCACCTGCAAAACTCTGTATTGTAGCCTGGCGCTGAAAATGCGCAGACTGGCCAGTCTGTTAGTTTTCCTGTCCGTTTCTACTAAAAATAGCAGCAAGCTGGGGCTCTGCTCTCACTGTGGTGTGCGCCGTGCCCCGGTGCCCTTTGTTGGGACCTCAGCAAAACAATTAAGGCAGAAAACAGCCATCCCTCTCTTCCTCTCTGCTAAAGATGAGACCCTCCTGTACTGAGAAGTGGTCAGAGAAGCCTCAGGAGGAACGTTAATCTGTGTAGTGTGCATATGGAACCTCGTATTTTACTAAATTTCCTAAGCTTTTGTTTATGTTTTCTGTGTGCAGCTCCACACATCAGAAAAAAGCCATCTCTTCCCAGTGAACCTTCAGCTGAAGGACAGACCAGACAGATTTATCGACAGTCCAGAGATGATGACAGGTCTGAGTTGAAAATATTTTTATTCTGCTCTCATCTGGTCAGCTTGAACGACTCTAAAATCCTGGCAAAGTTTGTAGGTTCGGGAGAGAGACCATGCCTCAGCCGGGCACAGCTCTGTTCTTTCTCTCAGGCACACCAAAAAAAAAGCCGTATTTACCCAGAGTCTCATCCCTGTGAACCTGTGCCCAGGAACCAGACGGACACCCGCGGGACATCCCCTTTACACCCAGGGAAATACAAGCCCCGTCCTTGAGCGCAGGCAGTGGTTGAGGTCTCGCCTGGGATGGGCTGTGCCGGAGCTCTTGATCATAGCAGAGATGTGGGGCATCCCCAGGGTCGAGGAGGAATTCCTCCCGGAGGAGATAAGGGATGGGGGAGGGCTCTGCTGTGAGCTGTCACAGGAGCGTGGCATCAAGGTTCAGCACGCTGTAAAAATGGAGTCTTTTTTGTTTTTTCCTCCTGCGCTGAGAAAGAATAAAATGTGTAAACACATTTCACCCCTGGCCCGCTCTCTGTCTCTGGGAAGAATGCTCGGATTCCCAAAAAAACCCTTGCTACATCAGCAGACTAAGGCAGGCAGGCAAAGAGTCGGATTAAGAGTGCACTCAGACAAGGCATTTAGATAGGACAAGCCCAGCCAGTCGGCCAACAAAGCCAGCACTTGCACAACAGCCGCCTCTCCCTGCCCTGGCCAGGGTCTTGGCGTTGCACCTAGCTGTATGCTCTCGCTGGAGGCAGCTGCTTTGGGCTCTTTCCCCCTTAAGTAGTGTCGGCAGTTGTAGTAGAAGGTACTGATTTACCCTAGGTGCTAATGAGAACTAGATTCCTGAAGTGAGATTTTCTTTGGAGGATAGCTGTGATAGGTAGAGAGACACTAACAACATCAGCCACTGACCCAGGATAAGAAGGTTTCCCCATAGTAAATCCCAGTGTATAAAGGAGACTTATCTTCCAAAGCATTCCATGTTGGTGAAATAACCTTTCAAATATCAGCATGGGTAGGAATGAGATGTGACTTCTTGCAGAAAGAAGAGGGTGTCCGTATTTTCGAGATACAGAGGTAACCCCGAGGAGAGGGGTGGGAGCTCTGAGCTAAGGCTATTTTGATGTGCAAGAGAAGACTTAGTTCTCAGCGTGGGTGGTGCTGGGAGCAGGAATGACAGCGGAAGGAGTGTGGAATCCCCCCTCCTCCTGCACGGAGAAGGGGCTCGCTTACGCAGACCGTGTTTGCATCAGTCTGAATTTGCCAGAATATTAGGAGATCCTGTGGGACCCTTAGACTGTTCTGGCTCCTCCTCGCCTTGATCAGATTGGTGCGAGTAAAATTAGAGAGGCTGACTTGCAAGCAGAGACAGAGATCTGCCAGGCCAATTATAAATGTGTGCATCTCTTATACTGTCTTTAATGGAATTACTGTTATTAGTGTTTATTATTTCAGTATTTATTAGCTTTTATTGTAAACTGTGTTTCGGTAGTTCACTGAAGGAATCCCAGCTCTCTGCTGTTGGGTGGAAAACCAACCCATGTAACTCACTGGGTGGACGCAAGATGAGGTGAAATAAGCTCATTTTTTTGTGGAGAATGGGAGACTCCCTCGGTGCCGATGACGTTTCATTAGCAGGAGCACAGGCAGACTGTTGAAGGCTGAGGGATTCGTTAGTTGCTTATGAAGCGTCTTGAGATGCTCCCGTGAACAGAAGCACAAAATGTGACTGTTTCTTTGTTTTATGTTCTCCTGCAAATTCTCCTCCGGGAAAAAGGGTGTGAAAGCAACACTTCCTGAGTGTTTCTGGCTGTTTATCTCAGCGGATACCCACACTCCAGCGGCAGAAGGCTTTGGGCTGGAGAGGAAATGTAACCTAGGGCACCAGCTAATGAAGAGGTGAAAGCAGTGTAGGAAAATGATTTTGAAGCTGAGCTGAGCAGATCTGAAGGGAGAAGTCAATGAAAGGGGCCCGTGGTCACCAGGGGGAAGGAAAGGAACTGTAAACACTGTACAAAGCACTGTAGCCATCCGATTTTTGTCAGAGTGTGGAAGCAATGGGATTGCTTTGCTAACAGGATGGAGCCAGCTTTGCCAAGCAGCTTCCCATGTGGATGCTGAGAGTTGGAAACATGTAGCATAAATTGACAAAAGGTTCCGAGTTTGGGTGTTGTTTGTTTTTCAAGGGGAAAAAAAAAGGAAAAGAAAGTGCTAAATTATATTGCAGTGAGAACAAGCACCCAGTCCTTCTGGGAAATCTTCAGGATGGCAGCCAAGCACTGCCTCATCTTGCTGTATGTGCAAGCTGCTCTCCTCTTCCACTGGATTTCAGATGTTACTTGGATTAATATAGCTGGGGGGTGGGGAGTGTGGGGGGGTTGGCTGCCTCAAGCTAAGCAAAGCTATGCAAGTCTCAGGCCCAGGAGCTCACATTTTCTGTTGTCTTCGGTGGTTTAGTGGAGGTGTACAACTGTGCGACTGGGAGTGCTGACTGTTCTCAGTGCCTGGGGAGGGAGGACCTGGGGCACCGCTGCGTCTGGAGTGAGAGCAGCTCCAGCTGCAGGCTGCTCAGCGAGCCTCCCCAGGTCTCGGACGTCTGCCCAGCTCCGGAGATTAAGAAGGTAAGAGCCAAACGTGATGTGGAGGGCGCATGTGGCATGGCAGGCGGTGCAGAGGGCTGAAACCATCTGTGCTGTCCTTGGCTGGGGGCAAAGGAGGAACTGCGCTTTGTCCCTGGCACAGGACAGGGTCAAGACCAGCGCTGAATTATTCACTGGCTTTGTGTGCTGTTGAGTCACCTGAAAACAGAAAACTGCATGCCAAGGATGTCTTGCTAGTGACAAGATCCAATCTTCATCACGTTAGTGGGAAAAACGACAGCAGCACAATAAAAATGTCCCAGAGTTCCTGGGGTTGGTAAAAGTGAGAAAGATTTGTAGGGTCAGCTGAAGGATTCGTATCAGGAATAGCGTTTAATGGAGCATAGCTGAAACGTGAACGTGAGCCCTATCTCCAGACACACATGCTCTGCAGTTCTGCTGAGATTAGGAGTGGCAGAGGGACCTTTTGGCATTATGCATTTTGAAATAAGTTTTATTTAAATTGTAGTTGAATGAGTGCTTGTTGGGGGCATTTGAATCTGGGGTTCTGCTCAGACGTATGGTATGAGCCAACAAGTTTGCCCCTGACAAGTAGCAAAGAAAGTATATAGTGCAAATCTTAAAAAGATCTCCCTAGGAAAGGAGAAGCTGGAGAGGCAAAACGGCTAATGTGAACATCAACATCGGCAAGGATGTGGGATTTCTGTTCTTAGGGGGGCGTGTAGTGATAGCTGCTCAAAATCCGCGTGCTGTAACACTGCATAGAGGGACTGCAGGATCCCTGTCACCTGCCTCTTCCCTCTCGTCACCATGCAACGGGTGCTCCCCCGTGAGCCTGTCCTTCCCCAGCACACATCAAGTGTTATCAGCACCTCACCAGAAAATAATGGAAGGAAACCACAGTTCAGGTCACAGAGTATCACAGGACTCGGTCACTATTTCCTTAGCAAATAGTAGCTGGTAAATCCAAATCCTCTGGAGTCACACAAGCAAACAAGCCCTCACTGAGCCCTCCTGGAGCAGGAGGCAATGCAGCAGGCGAAGGAGGACGCCGAGTCTGGTGGTGGATCCTGACCAGCTCTGGTCGGCTTGGCCAGCTGGTGCCACCAGGCGCGTTGCGCTGGCTTTGTGTGTCGTTGCCTTTGCAAAGGGAAAAGAGCCATTTCTGAATTGGAGGGATTTGTCTCACCCTCTGAATAATGCAGTCGTGTCGCCCAGGGCCGCCCCTCGCGTGGTGGAACGACATCACGCCCAGCACCCTGTCCCCTCGCAGCAGTGGGGTCAGCAGCTGCCAGATGAAAAAACAGTGGCGTAGGAGATGGATGAGAAACAGCCTTCTCCTCCCACGGTGCTGGACTTGTCCTGCGCCCGGGGTGCCGCAGTGCTGGTGTCTTGGCCATGCTCCTCCCATCAGGACACTTTTTGTCTTGCTTTTGTGCTGAAGGGCCCCGCTGTGTTCAGGACAGCCCTTAAAAATGTGATGTAGCACTCTCTCTTCCCAGCACGCTAGCATCCCACCTCTGGGTTTGTCTCTGCCCCAGCTCCATTTGAAGCTGTGGGTGGAAGGAGTGGTGTTTCACCCCGCACGTGTTTGCAGCTGGAGTAATCTCTGAACAAACCCTGGTACCAAGCCCAGCACAGAAGTGCGATGGCTTCTCGTTTGCAAAGCTGCAGCAAGGGGACTGTTGCGGTAGGCACGCTGTGGGGGAGCAGGACTGTAAGGAGCCATTCTGTCTTCTTTATGGGGGGCCAAGTGGGACGTGGACACAGGCACAGGCTCGGGCATGAAGGCAAGAAGCTTCCTGGTGGTTGTCCTCCAACCTCTCCCTTGGTGCTGCAGATTGAGCCGCTGCGCGGGCCGCTGGAGGGGGGCACGCTGCTGACCATCCGCGGGAGGAACCTGGGCCGCCGCTTCAGCGACGTCCTTGGTGCCGTCAGGATAGGCAGCGTGCAGTGCATGCCGCTGCCCGACAGATACGTCGTCTCCGAGGCGTGAGTGTTGGGGGAGCCGGGGAGGAGGTCCCTGTCCCCTTCGTGTCCCTTGCCCATGCCTGGCCCTCCCTGACCTGCCCCGGGTGGGACGCGGGTGCCCTCCGCCAGGCACGGGGCGGCTGGTGCTGCCCGGCCCACCCCTGCCGCGGGCGCCGGGCAGAGCGGGGAGGAGGAGGAGGCCGTGGGCTCTGCCCCTCTACTCCGGCAGGGCAGCACGACCGCCAACCTCCCCCTTCCTGTCCGCAGGATCGTGTGCCAGACCGGAGAGGCTCAGGAGGCTTTTTCTGATGTGGTGACGGTTAACGTGAGCCTGGAAGGGAAGTCCAGGGAGCGATACTCCTACGTGGTGAGTAGCTGCCTCCTGGATGTTTCTTTGGTGATTCTCACGCTGACGTTCCCTGCACCCCTTAAACAGGCCTGCAGCGCCCATGGCCCCAGCTGGCTTAGAAAGAGGATTTACATCAAAAAGCGTCAGGGCCCCTGACGAGCAGCTGACACGATTCCTCACCTGTGGCTACCTGCGTGAGGTCTGGCAAATCCGGCCTTGAGCGCGAGGGGCAGGACTGCAGCCAGGGTGCCGTCACGCACGACCTCGCTCCCAGTCTCAGCTCCTGCAGTGGTTTATCGCTTATCCTGGCTGTATCATCGTTTCTCCTGCTACGAAAAGGAGCTCATTTTTCTTCCTTCTCTTTCACTAAAGTGCCGTTACAACATGTGAGATTTTTTTGAGACTTGCAAAGTCTCTTTGTGCTATGTAAGTTACATACCATGGACTCACGTTATTTAGAACTGATATTTTTTGCTGCAGAAATTGTCTTAGTTTTTGCATGAGAATAATGTGTAGGGATTAGACTTGAGCTAACCCCGTGTCATTATACAAAGAAAAGCCCTTTATAGCTTTGTGCTGTACCATCTCACAAAGATAACTTTCATCTCTATAAACCTTAAAGAAATCCATGCAGCTCTTCTCTTTCCTACAAGCACCCTCGTCTCTGACTGGGCTCTATTCACAGGCAGCCCCATGCGTCCAGGGCAAACACAACAGGATGGGTGCCAAGGGCACGCTGTTTACTTGGAACCTTTGTGCTTGTGCTGGGGAAGAATAGACTGCTGCAGTCTAGTGGCTTGAAAGAAGACTTGAGTCCCAGAAAATGACATTTGATTCCTGATAGCCATTGTGAGGAATTTAGGGCAGGATCATGGAGTGTAATCCCCCACCCTGTAACCGACCACGTGCTAGGTATTTAGTTCAGGGAGGTTTACGCAGCGTGCAGCCAGCACAGGCACGACACATCCCAGCGCCCTGTAGCAGAGCCAGGCCTGGCAGCGCACGAGGAGAGGACTGGTGAGGCGAGGGCATTGCCAGGCTTGGCTCAGTGGTAGCTCCCGGGAGCGCATTTGCTCTGGGACCCATTCCTATCGTTTCCAGGCATCCATGTTCACATCCAAAATGTCTTAGAGATCCAGCAGTCTGGAGTGGAGCAAGGTACAGCTGGGGTGCGACCCAGTAACAGACCTTGGGTTTGGGATTTCTGGTGCATTGCCATCAGGATGTGTGTGCTGAGTCAGCCACATCACCCACTGCCGGGCTGATTGTCTTCTTGACAAAGAGGAGAAGGGCCCGAAGAGTGGAAGAGGGCTGGGCGGCTTCTTCGCCAGCTTTCGGCGTGCAAGGAAAAGCCCTCTCAGGAAACACCTGTAAAATCACCAGTGTTAAACAAAGCAAGAGGAGCTAAAGCCAGTCACTGAACTCAAACTGGGTCTGTAACAGCTCCGTGCTGCCGTGCTGGCAGCTCCTGAGCAGGCTTATGGCAAAGGCTGTCCTCCTGGGAGCAGGAGAGGAGCCATTTTCTGCTTGGGTGGCAGAGCAGAGAGCTGTCTTGTGTCTATCTCAGCAAAGCTTGGAAAGGATGAGACAGTGCCCTGCTCTGCGCATGCACGTGTCAGGGAGCGAAGCTGCACGATGTGTAGCTGCTGCTGTGTTCCACACCAAAAGTGGCTTCCGCACCATTTGCAAACTAAGAAATGCTGTTTAGTTTTCTTGGTTCTCCTCTCATGTACAATGGCATGAAGCCGGAGTAGACTACACCATGCAAGGCTGGTCTCGGTGAGCCCTGAGCTTGAGCATTGATAGCAGTTTACCTGAAAAAGTCCAAAAGACTCTTAGAATTGCCTTTCCAAAGAAAGTCATCCTTTGTAAAATACCAAATGTTGTTTGTGTGTTACATCTTTCACAGTCCCTGTTAGATGTATCTAGAAGAGGCAGTATTTAGCTGTAATTCTGCTGAGGAGGAGGGAGAAACGTGATCAAGAGACTTCTCCAGGACGTTATAGCAGGCTATGGATGAGCTGAATTTGCCAAACAAGCTGAATTTGCAAAAGTTGCGATGGAGACAATCAGTGCTGGCAATGCACTGAGAGCATAAGTTAGGGGCCAAGGGCAGGAGACAGCTGCCTGCAGACACTCAGAGAAATACAAATTAACAACATGAATCCTGTGGAAATGGGTAATGATCAGAAACAACAGAGGAAATGGCTGTAGAAAAATAAAGCAGTCTGAGTGTAAGACAAGGGCAAGGATAGCTATTAATAAGCATGTTTGTGTGGCTGGGATTGACAGGAAAGGGCATTAGCACCAGGCAGTACGAAGCAGCTTAGCCCATGTTCTTCAGCCTGCCTCGGTGTGATTTTCCTCTGCGGCTGCAGCGAGGGATGGGCTGTGGCGGCGAGCAGGCTTCAGCCGCACTCTGCAGCCCGGCAGATCTTGTGCCTCCAGGGTTTGCGGTGTTTGACAGGGAATTACCAAGTGCCTTATGTAAGGGTCTTGAAATAATTATTTGCTCTGCCCTTGGTGTCCTATTCAAACCGGAGCAGGGAAGTTGCCCAGCGGACTCTCCTGGGGCGCTCTGTGTAGCAGGCATGAGGGTTCAGCGTTGCATTAGTTATCAAAGCCTCAAGCTCATGAATCTCAGGAATATTTCCAGGGGCTGCAAATGCAGATAACATACATGCTAATTTCTGCTGAAAATGGCGAGAGGCAAAGTAACTTCCCCCTTAGTTCCCGTTGCCTCAAGAGAGTCAGATTTGAAGCTTCCTTAAGAAGGAGTTTGATATTCAATTATGTAGAGCCAGGTGGCTGTTTTCACAGATCTCAAGGCCATCATCCAGAGGGGCTTTAGCATTAGCTTCGCATTCAGGAGGAAATGGATCTGGAAGGGCAGAGATGGTGGGAGCTGGACTGGATGAGAAATTTCCTTTTGTTGATGAACATTGAGCTGTCACCAGCGCTGGACCCTCCATTGGAAATTTCAAGGGACTGGTGGGACCCTGGGCTCGAGTTTGGACTCATGTCTCATTTATTGCCGGAATTTAGGGGCTGCAGAGTCACAGAGGTTTTATATGATCTCACTCCTCAGCACTTGTACCTCTCTCCTTGTTCTGAAACCCTGCAGTGACAGCTTTTGCTGTGCTGCTGCTTCAGACCCTCACAATACTGGATGCTTAAATTTACTGAAGCAATTCCCACAGGCTTTGTGGAGTATCCATTTGTGAATTTACCAGGCTAGAAAACAGATTTCCCCTTTGTTTTTAGCTTCCCGTGGTGCAGTCCATAGCTCCCCTGAATGGTCCGAAGGCTGGAGGAACCAGAGTGACCATCAGAGGCAGCAGGCTGGACGTCGGCTCTGAGCTCCGCGTCCTCGTCAATACCTCCAAGCAGTGCACTGACCTCAGGTGGGACCGGGTCTGGGGGCTGGAACTGAATTAGTGACAGGAGCCAAAGCATTAGGAATGATGATGTTGCCCCCCAGCAGATCAGGAAGAGCTGGCATTTGGGTAGGGGGCACCACTGCATGCTGCTGCTAGCCTTGGAGCCAGCGTAGCATCCCCACCAGCCCTCTGGGCTGCTGCCTGCTCCATTTCCAGCGCCCCGTCAGCCCGGTGTCCCTGGAGCACCGAGGCAGAGCTGCGGTGCAGGTGCCTGACACCAGGATGGGGCGGGTTTCTTTGGCAAAGTGATGGCGTTGGCGTTGCTGTGACGTGATGGTAGCGACCAGCAGCAAACAAACTGCTTCTTGCACACCATTCACAGGACACTGCCAGGCCCCTTGGGTAGTCTGGGACCAGTACCAAAACCCTGGGAGCAAAGCAGACTTGGGCTTCGTTCCCAGATCTGCTGGAGGCAGAAGGCACCTGCACGCCCAGGGTCCCGCTCCTGCAGCAGCTCACTGGTCGGAAGAAACCCCTCCTCCTGTATGTTCCCATCTCATCAGTGGGAAGAAGTAGGAGCCTGCCCTTTTCCTTTGGCAGTATGGGAAACCAGTCTAGCAGCCTGGGGTGGTACCTGCTCGGAAGTGCTTGTTAGTAGGCAATGTAATTAATAGGTGATTGGCATGTGACTGGAAGCTCCTTCTTGCCTGTCTCTGCTGACCGCCTCGCTTCCCCGGGGGGGGCTCATATCCACGGTGCCTGGCTCCGGCCGCTCTGTCTGCCGTGGCTTTCTGCAGCTTACCCTGCCTTTCCCTGCGCAGCCGCAATGACAGCACCATCACCTGCACCATGCCATCTGCGGAGTTCACCACAGCCGTGCGAGTCTGTGTCCAGTTTGAGAACAAGTCTTGTGCCAGCTACAACATCACGTTCAAATATGAGAAGAACCCCATTATATCAGACATCAACCCCAAGAAGAGCCAGATCAGGTGAGATCCCTCCCCCAGCAGAGACAGACAAGTCTGCCAGGATTTGTGGCCTTTGTTGAGATCAGCTTCTTAATTTTTGCTGAATGCAAAAGTGAACAGTGCTCTCCCATCAAAGCGCAGAGCTAATTGGAGTATCCTGGTGTAGCCTGCTGCAGGCAACGCAAGCTCACCCTGTCTGTGCTTGAAGCCATCCAGATGCAAACCCCATGCATCCGTCCTGAGCAAACCCCATGTCAGGAGCCCCAGGAGTCGTTGAAGCACAGCCAGGAGGCGGGGGTGTGGTATCGGGGCCCCGTCCCATGCTGTTGTAGCATCATGACTTCCATTTCAGAGCTGACACATGTCTGCATCTGCCTGCAAAAGAGAGGGTCAGCTCCAGGCTGGTGGGAGAGGGTCCTGCAGGAAGAAAGGGGCTTTCTCAGCCCTGGGGTTTGACCCATTGCCTTGCAGACAGGTACAGAAAGGGGACCGTAGAGTGCTCTCAGGGTGGTTCGGGGTACCCCAGCACTGAAGTAGAAGAGGTCTCACACACCGGGACTGTGTGTAGCTCATTTCAGTGCATTTAAGACATGGAAAAAAATCAGCCTTGGTAACTGTACTGTGTACACCTGGTGGGTGCTTTAGGGAGGTTCAGGTGTGGGGCTCTGTGACACCCTGATGATTTTTCTTGGCAGTAAAACTGCTGGAGGATAAGCTGAGATTTGTAATTTTGGATTTCAGCCTTCCCTGAGGTCACAGTATTTCATTTTTAAAGCATGTTGCTTTTAATGTCATGTCTCTCCGTGGAGCTCTCAGGCTCCTGTTCCTTTGGATACCATGGTGAAATCCCACCTTCCTCAGCTGTGGAGCCTGGAAAACCCAGGCCTGACCAAGAAATCTGAGAGTCCAGCGCCTGTGCAGGACCGCAGTGAAAGCAGCACGCTTGGGCGCAAGCGCACAGCAGGCTCTGACGGTCTGATCCCCTTGGAGCAAAGCCGTGTCTCGGCATTCCCAAGCACAGCGCCAAAGATGCAGGCTGTGGGA
Organism: Gavia stellata; assembly: GCF_030936135.1. NCBI lineage: Eukaryota > Metazoa > Chordata > Aves > Gaviiformes > Gaviidae > Gavia > Gavia stellata. The sequence goes on along the minus strand of NC_082605.1, from coordinate 25,386,755 downwards.
AAGTTAATGACAAGGCAGAGCAGTGACTCAGCCAACCTCAGGTCCTAGAAGGCTTGCGAACTATGCTGAGTGGCGAGAGTGGTATCTGAATACAGAGACAGTGGAAGAGTATCACTACTCATATTTAGAAGGGAAACCACCAGGCTGTTTCTCCATCACCTTAGTCTGCTGTCTTAGTATTTACAGCAGTTTCCAAGTTTGGGACCACTGAGAACATGACAGCAGTCTCTCTCTTCAGACTTCTTGGTGACTTGTGTAGCCTGACTGCTCCGGTGCGTTGCTGGGCTGTTGTCCATGAGGGATCAATAACTTCTGTAAAAATTTAGGTGGATCTGATTTATTTACCATATTGCTAAAGTAAACTGTGTAAGCAAAGTTTAAAACAAAACAGAAGTTGTAAACTAGTCTGCAGATGCAACAGGCTCTTAGTTGGAAACTTGGATCATAACTACCTGGTGATATCTACAGATTTCAGACAACCTGACTTTCAGGGCCTTGGACCCAAAGTCACTGTGTCTGGAGTGGTCTGGAGGTAATGGGATTTGTAAGCCCTGGCTGTTCCTGACAGATACTCCAAACAGATCAAATGTGATACGGAGGAAGGGGAAGGTAAACCCAGGGTACAGCTTCTGCTGTCCAGGGCAGACAAGCAGCGCTGGTTCTCCATCCCTTGCTCTGCCTAGCAGTCTTGTGTGCACCAGGGCCCTCGTTACTGTCGTTAATTGACTGCACATTGAGAAGCCCATATTTCACATTCCCCAGGCAGCAGATCCAAAACACGAGACAACTTTCACATTTTGATCTAAATCAGAAGTGTCTGGGAGATGCAGGATCCCTGTCAACCTTAAAGGGGTCTCTTCCCTCTCCAAGACTTAAGTTCTCTGCAGGTCGCTGTGGGGCAGGGGCAGGGACAGGGAATATCTCCCAGTCCTTGCTTTGAGGGGTTGGAGGTTAACCTCTTACCCCAGAGGTGGCCTGGGCAACCTGCTGTGTGCCCCTGGCAAGGAGAGACAGGCTGCTCCTCTGGGGAGTGGGAACAAGTGGGACAGTTTGCTGCTGCTGAAAGAGGTTCCCCCTTTCCACGACAGCAGCTGCGGCTCCTCCTTCCTTCCCCGATACCTTGATAGCCGTGTGGGTGCTTGCTGCAAGTAGGAGGAAGACTTTGGCTGTTGGGTTATATTTTCTGCTCAAGCAGCTGGGAAACGTCCCTGGAAAAATGACGGCAGGCCACACCCAGCCATCGCACCTCGCTGCTCTGTGTTGTCCTCTGCAATCACCCTCTCTTTCTTCCTTTCTCCTTGAAGTGGGGGCAGGATCATCACCCTGGAAGGAAGAGGCTTTGAGCTGGTCCAGAACGTGTCCATGGTGGTCCGTGGCATCGGCAGAGAGCAAACGGTGGGTGTCTCCGCTGGGTATTGCCTGGTAACTGGGAGCAGGGCTGCATGCCTGGTGCCTGAAGGTGTTCAGGGTGTGAAGCTGAGGCCTTAGCCTGTGCTACAGATTGAGCTGGGAGCAAGGCTGGGTGGGAGCACTCAGGATGTTGGTTTTTTTGATGTGCATGCTCTCTCCTGCTTTCAGAGCTGTAAGGTTCACACCGATACTGTGATCACCTGCCCCTCTCCAGCTGCTTCCAACATCACTGCAGGGAGCAAGCCGGCACCCGTCGATTTCTATCTCAACGGTTGCCTCTATGCAGACGACCGTCCAGCTCTGGATGAGGAGATGTACCCTGAGGAGGCCTTGCACATCAGCAAGTTCAGCCTGGAGTACTATGCCGACCCCCAGTTCTTCACAGCCAAAAAGGAGAAGTGGATCAAACACCATCCTGGCGAGCCCTTAACTCTGGTCATACACGTAAGAGAATGGCATTTACAGCTCTCCTTCTTCAGGGGTGTTGCCTGCTCCCCACTGGGAATCTCTTCAGTCCTAAGTGCCAGCATAGTGACGGTCCACAAATGCAGGAGAGAAAAGCAGGGTAGATGAGGACAGGAGGGGCAGGAGCCGCGCAGGAGCAGGCTGTTCCTGCTCAGCCTGCTGCACCTGCATCAGTCTTCACCAGGAGCTGCAGCCTCACCTGAGCATGCCCTTTGAGGCATGACGACAGAGAGCTGCGTTTGAAGGATGTAATAGCAAGAAGCTAAATAAAATACTGGACGTATGAAAAAGAATGATAATGCACTGGCCTGAAATCAGGCAGGTACTCCAGAAGGTCCTGACAATAGCTATTTATTCCTGCAGAAACAGGTCATGCATTCTTCTCTTTTGGCTACTGAATTCAGTTCAGTTAACAAGGAAGTCGGGATACAGCAATTGAGTGGCTCGGACAATGTGCAATAGTAATTCAAAGGCCATTGTTCACTGCAGGATATCCTCACTGCTTGCAACATGTTTCAGAAACACACTCCCCCTTTCTCAGGCGCTGCAGACACATCCCCTGGCTATCTCCTCTGTTGTACATCCTTCCCCCCTCCCAGGTGGGCGCTTAGATCCTTATCTGTGGTGTACAGCCAGGTCAGATCAAAAGCAGATTTTTCCAGATTCCACAAGGGGCTTGCTTGTCCCATGCCCCTTGCTGAGTGAGGAATGGGAAACAGGAAAATAGGGAATGGCCCGGTTCTGGGTTTCCTGTGGAGTGCTGGAAAAATGTCCTTGGAGCGGGAGAGTGTTCCGAGGTCTGAAAATCAGCAGGGAATACGGAAAGTAAAGCGGGAAAATCCATTGCAATTCTGACTGCTACTCTAAGACTGACATCCTGATTTTATTTTTGTCATTAGAAAGAGCCTGACAGCCTGGGCCTGGAAAGCAATGAGTACCAAGTGAAAATTGGCCTTATCTCGTGCGAGATCCAGATTGTTTCGGACAAAGTCATTCACTGCTCTGTCAACGAGTCGCTGAGCACCTCGGAAAGACAGTTACCAGTGACGGTGAGTGCCAGGAGCCTCCACGCTCTGAGCGCATGGGGCAGAGGGGGTCCCTGTTGCAAACCCTGCGTGTGAAGGAGTCGGCTGTGTGCACAGGCAGGACCTGCCTGGCATGCTTACGGGCAGCCTTGCAGAAGGCCACACAGACGGAAGGATGGACAAAGCATGCTGTGCTTGCGGCTGTCCCCAGGGAGGCTCATTGGCGGGATGCAGGCGTAAACAGTGCTAAGGCTGCCCTGAGTCATGGAGAGGGGCTGCCACGCTCCAAATCATGGGGCACCGGCAGCTGCCTGCTGAGTTAATTGTTCTGTACGCGGGGCGGCGGGGGGAAGATTTTGTCAGTTCTTGTAAGGCAGTGTGAAATCCCAGGCATGTGAGGTTTTGTCACTTGCAGTAATTTTCTTTCTGCCCCTCATGAGATACATTCGGGGATTTCCATACGGTTTTCAGTCAGATGGCTTCCTACTGCCAGCAGGAGAGCAGCAGTGGACATGAGTCTCCGACCCTTACCAAGCTGCAATTAGCCACTGGAGATGGGTCCCTGCGTGTGACTGGGGATGGCAAGAGGAGTACGCAGGGCTGGAAAGTTTCGTGTTGCTTCCCAGGGGCTGCTCTTTTGTCACTGTGAAGAGTTCAGCGTTTGGGGCTGCTGTTCATCTTTGTGTCTGCAAAACTCAATACTTTGTTACTGTCTTTTTTTCCACGGAGGGCTTGACTTAACTGCTCTTCTCGCCCTCAGTTTCCCTCATGTCATATGCAGCCCGTTGCCATGCAGGGATGTGACTATGGCTCTTTGTATCTGGAGAGAAAATGCCTCCGTCTCCATGGTCTGAGACCCTGCAGCCCTGCTCCCAATCCATGTGTTAACAGTGAATGGGTGGGAGCCTGTGGCGTGGGCAGGGAGGAGGAAGGCTGCAAAGGGAGTTGAGGAGGCTGTGGACTTGAACTGCCCAGAAGAAAGGCATGAAGATGCATCACCGATTCACCACCACCAATTCACCACCACCAATTCACTGACAGGGTTGTCCAGTTTACTGGCTACAGTCTGTGGTGTATGAAATTCTGTTGCAAACTGGAAACATGGAAATGCAGAAGTAGCAGAATTTCCCAAGTCATTTTAATGGAAATTTTAAATAGGGTAATTTTGTTTTTAGTGAGAACTGAGAAACAGGGAAATCCCTCAGGGGAAGAAAAGGAATTTATGAGCTTGCTAGTCTTGGTTTGACGTAAAACATTCAGGGCACTGCCCTAGTAAGTCCCTAGAAAGCAGGAGAATGATACCCAGCCCTGAAGTATCACATAGCTATTAAGAGTGTACCAGCAGTGACAGTGCAGCTAAATAATCAACTTGTATTCACGTCTGTGTGCACTTATTAAACCTTCATACATGGTTTGAGTTATTGCCTGCCGGCCATTTCATAGGCAACATCTGCCTTTATAACATACTTGTAATAGCTTTGATAACACAGGGCCAGACTTGCACAGTGGTCCCTACCTGATTTGCATCAAGGACAGCTGTCGGGGGCTGCAGAAGCCTTGCCTGCTGATGGAAATTCTCTTTTCTGGCAAGCTGAGATGCCTGTTGTGACTGCCCAGTTTGTTCTTGTTTAGATGGTAGAGCTCACATCTGCAGTGATCAGAGCACAGGAAAAGAGCCGTTTAAAACGTGCCCCACTGTTGATCTTAATTCTGACCGTGATTTTGGGTATGCCTGTTCTGTGAAGGTGTTCTTGGGCCAGGTCTGTGTTAGCCAGTCGCACAGGGCAGCAGGAGCTGTCTGTAGAGAGAAGGAGCCAGTGATGAAGATGGGGCTCCTGAGCCTCCCTGTGTTTTGGGGGTCACTTTCGAGCAGCTCTTCTGGGAGTGCCTTAGGTGAGCTGGAGCTTGATTTTGGTCTAGTTTAGTCCCAAGGGGATCCCGTTCACACCCTGGGAGGCTGCAAGACGGCTCCATTCCGTAAGCCGGAGCGCGGTTCCCAGTGACCCCCGAGGTGGCCCTGTGTCCCAGCAGTCCTGCCCAGCCCCGACAGTTCTTCCCAGGAGCGGAGTGTCCTCTGGCCCTGGCCCCTTCTGCACCCCCCGCCATGTGCTGGTGACAGGAAACATTGCCATTTAACCTGCAACCTAATTACAAAAAATTGTATTGAGTAGACCCATCCAATAAACAAGAGAAGCTTGCTGAGGCCTTCAAACCCATTTTTGTTCATGACCAAACTGTTTAAACACTGAATTAAACAGCAAGCGTGGGATTTCTCCTCCGGCAAATGCAAAAGGTTGAGTTGGTGGGGAAAAAAAAGACTCAAAATGCATCGAGGACTTGCCTCATAGCAGCATTTCAGACAAAAGAGGTGGAAATCTTGAGGCTAGGCAGGGTGCTCTGCAGACTGTCAAATGAACCTCTGCAGATGCTTGTGCGTCGCTCATGGCTCCCCGTCCCCATCCAGCATCTCAGCTCCCAGCCGGCGTGCACTGGGGAGGAGACTGAAGCGCTTGGTGTTGGAAGGTGCCTGGAGGCACCGTCCCAAAAACCACCTGCACCGGAGTCCATCTGAGGGCTGGTACAAGGGCACATCGGGGCTTGGAGTCGCAGGAGCCTGGCCGCGTGGTCCAGCGCTGATGGTCAGAGGTGCTGAAGGTTGTTCTGACCCCAGGTGATGGCAACCGGCTTTGCCCATGGCATGGCAGTCCTTCCTCTCTTGCCTGTGGAGGGAGCAGCGCAGGGGCAGACCTCCAGGCTTGTCCGGATGCCTTCAGCTGGCAGCATCAGTGCCCTCACCAGCGCTCCCGAGAGCAAGGGCTTGGATTTCCCAGTGGGTGTGGAGCTGTGCACTGCATGATGTTTGATGCATGGACGTGGTGGGAAGGCCCTGCTTGTGGCACTACTTTGGCCCAGCTGCTGAGAGCTGACTGTAATTTAACCACAGCGTGCACCTTTCCCAGAGGGGCTCCATGACACAGATGTAATCACAAGATCATTCCATCTCTTCCCTACCTCGTTTTTTGCTCAAGTTTCTCTCACTTCTCTTTCCTTGAGAGAAGTGAAACTCACATTTCCAGAAGCGAAAGACTTGCATGGTCATGAGTTTTCCTTATCAGATGATGCTGTTGAACCCTTTCATCCCAGGGGCCTAGAGAGCCTTTTATAAACAGCGCTGAGTAAACTTACCAGCCTGCCTGTGATGTGTGTTGGCCTCTTCCCTTCTGGTGATCAGGAGACCACAGGACTGAGCTCAAGTGGTTTGTGCCTGGTGTCACAAGAAATACGGGTTGGGAGCAGAGCCAGCACCTCCTGATACCCAGTCCACTGCTTTGTCCACAAGATCATTACTTGTCTCTGATCTCATTATTATTTATTTTTACTCCCCTACTTTATTTGTATTTCAAAGACTTTAAAGTTTCTTTATCCTCCTTCTCCTGCATGGCAGCAGTTCTGCTTTTGGAGGAGAAAGGAGAGTGCAGCTGGGATTCAAAGTTGGATGATTAGTGGAAGTGGTTTTCTAGTAAAAGTAGTACAGGCAGCACTATATGGTACGGTGAGCTCTCTAAGAAAGGGTTGTCTCGTGCTCTGGGGTGGGTACGGTGGGGCCGTGATGTGGGCTGGAGCCTGTGGCTTTGCCACTGAAGCCCTATATTGGCCCTAGGATGGGCACCACTGCGGCACCACAGCCTGCTGTGAGCTGGCCTCGGCTTTCCACCGGAGCACGCAGGAAGGGATTTGGGCTCTTTCGAGGCACACAAAGTCCCCAAGGTCCAGCAGTGAAAGGCACAGCCCAGCCTCCCCGCGAAGCCTGGTAGGCTGAGCCAGCGTGGTCAGTACATCCTTGGGCGAAGGTCTGCCAAGCGCTGCCCTGTAGTCCCTTCTTGCTCAACCTCTGAGCCTCTTGGCAACGTGCTGCTCAGCTCCTGCTTTTCCTCCCTCCTTCTCCCTCTCTAGATCCAAGTTGGAAAGTTTAACTACACAATTGCAATGCTGCACCTTGGGGGAGGAGAGACCGCAATCATCGTCTCCATTGTCATCTGCAGCATCTTGCTGGTCCTCTCTGTCGTAGGTAAGGGAACAGAATGATGAGTTTCCAGGCTGTGCTGCGGTTTTTTCTCATTGTATGTGGAAATGTGCAGATGACTCACTCACACATTAGGAAACCTCTGAGTGCTGCAGTTGTGCAGTATCTGAAACTGGTCTGGGTCCAGCAAGTAACCACGCTTCTCTGTACGGGACCAAGCCAGTACCCAGGATCAAAGCTTCCTGCAGCATGGAGCATTTGCTGGCTGAATCCATAGTTCAACTCTGTTACTTGAGCCTGTGGTATTTATAAATTTACCCTTCCCCCCGAAACACTTGGTAGCTACTATAATACAAAATAAGAAAGGTGTGAGAAAGTGGTCTTGGACTTGAACAGGGCTCACTCACAGGCATGACTGTCCCAGACCATACCAAAGGCCCACCTAGCCCAAGGTCCTGTCATCAGCAACAGCCAGTGACAGGCGCCTGGCAAAGAGTATGAAGAACAGAGCGAGCGTCCTTAGCTGCAGATCTGGAGCAGACACAACAGTTTGCTAACTTCACTGGAAGCTGTGCAACACACCTGTGTCCTCTGGCTAGCGTATCTTCTCATCGCATGCCCAGAATGGCTGTGCAGCAAGAAACCTGTCAGTTCACAGCAAATGAGGTGTTTCTAATAGGGATTTAATTTATTTTTAATAAAGGTTACAATGCACACTATTTATTAAATGCACCACCCATCATTAGAAACATATTTCTCGAGGCATGGGAAGACTGTCAGACATGAACACTGTAGTACAGGTGGTAAACATCTTAAAATCTGTATTCATTAATCAGCTGGAATACATTAATATACAGTTAAGCTGAATATAGACAGCCCAGGCCTAAATTGAAGATGACAGTTACAGCATGATCATTAAATTCCAGCTGGTTTTACTTATTTACAGATAATTGACAACTGCCTGATCAGATACTAGTCTTCTTGTAGGTGTTAAACCAACACTGAGTTTAGCTTTCTGCACCCGTGTCAGCAGAGGACCATTCTGATCCCAGCTGCAGCTGCTCCAACGCCCTAGTCCAAAGGCTTGTTCCCTTCCTCTTTTCCAGCTCTCTTTGTGTTTTGCACAAAGAGCCGCAGAGCGGAGCGCTACTGGCAGAAAACCCTGCTCCAGATGGAGGAGATGGAGTCGCAGATCCGGGAGGAAATCCGCAAAGGTAAGTCACCATGCTGGGCACCAAGGAGGAGCCAGGACTAGGAGGGAGATGCTGGAATAGCAGGTTGGAGTCATTCGCCTTCTACTCGGTAGAAGTTTATAGGATTATTTACAGAATTTCTGTCATCGCCTTTGAGCTTCAGCAGGGTTTGTGAATGAGGCTTAGTGGCTGGGAGTGTGGCTCTGCTGCTGTCTTGCTGCCTGACTTGGGCAAGCCACTGATCTTCAGTGCCACTGTTTTCCCTGTCTCAGGGTTAATGGCTGTTCGCTATGTCAGAGGGTTGCTTGAAGGCCACAGTAATCTTTAGCGTGTTTTACGATTGGGTGCAACAAAAATTGCAGCACGCTTCTGCTAGAGCAATGGGAGAAGCAATCCAAGTGTCTGCATCTGCTCTCCCCGTGGTACATGACTGCAACGTAGGCTGAGGTCCTCCTCCTGCAGAACCAGACTGGGGCTGCTCTCCTGGAGGCAGGGGAAATGTTCTCTCTGTCAGTGCTGTGGGACACGATGTATAGTGCTGACAGCTAAACCCTGATGGTAACCTGCTGCTCCTCGAGAAACCCTGCTTCAGCCCACTCAAGGGAAAGGCTTGAGGAGGCAGAGGTGAGACGTGCCATGAATTTCAGTGCCAGCCTGCCTGCTTACTGTCTCAGCTGGTAGAGTATTGTAGCTCTTATGATCTGCGGGTCTCTTTGTGTAAGGTTTTGCGGAACTGCAGACGGACATGACAGACCTGACCAAGGAGTTAAACCGCAGCCAGGGGATCCCGTTCCTGGAGTACAAGCACTTTGTCACCCGGACGTTCTTCCCCAAAGTAAGGCAATACCTCGTTTCACAGGCATCTAATCGCTCCCAGGTCCTTCCTAACCAGATCAGGGCTCTGCTTTCCCTCTGCTAAAGGGTTATTACAGCGTAACAAAATCATTCCCCTGTTATATATTTAGTTGTCATGTATTTCAGCCCCAATTATCGTCAAAAGTGGAGCCACAGCTCCTGGGGTGTGAAGTAAGGTCAGGCTTGCTCGCACACAATATGAGCCCGGCAGCAGCACTGTCCCAGGAGTCGCTCTGGCTCGCCCATTTGATGCCATTGGACACCCTTTTCTGAAAGCATTCTCTCACATGAGCAGAAAGTTCTGGGGACTTCCCCTTCTCACCAGGGACTCCAATGTCACCCCACTCTTCAGCGGAGGCTGAGGCTGAAGGGTGGCTGAAGGGCATATCTCCTGTCGGCAGGGAAAGGGGGTTTTTCGTTCCATGCAGCATGCCACCGAGTGTTCCCGGCTGCTCTGCTGGTCCTCAGGAGCTCATTAGATGCCTCCCCCTTTCTCTCCTCTCTGTCAAAGGCTGGGCACATGATGCTCCCAGTAAGATGCCCCTTGGGTGCCCAGTCCCAGTCTGTCTACCCAGAGTCCTCTTCCAGGGCCGCACCAGACGCGCCGGTGCCATAATTCCCATCATCGGCTGCTCCGCTGTGTCACTGTGTGCCCTTAACAGCGGCTGTATTTCACCCCTGAGGCAGTTGCATTTCAGTGGTGAGGAGTGAGATGATGATTTATGACTGCAGAGTGTTTCATTAGTAGTTATTACTCGTGTTTTTAAGTTATCCAATTTCTATATATCTGCACACTAAAGTCTTTAAGATTCAGGCTGCTATATGAATGTTAGAGATTTAAACATTTTTCCCATCTGTTTCAAAAGTTACATATGTTAAAACACCCAGCACTCCTCTATTTTGACTTAGTCTTCTATAATGCTTTCTCTTCTGGGATTTTTCTAGCTGTCAAATGAGTCTATTTGCAGGCTCCTTACCCTAACAGCCTCGTGTCTGCGCAGACATCTGCCTCCCCCCATTCTTGTGGTGTTTGCTCATTCAAGAGGCTCTTGCAAAGTGTTTAAAGGCTTCATAAACCATACCAATGCATTTCTTCATAATGGGTGGTCTTCAGTTCCGATGACATGTCTCTCTGTCTCGTTTGCTTGCGGTGCACGGGCAAACGAGGAGGTCCCCAGCCGGGTAAGCTGCCCTCCCCTAATGCTGTGCTTGGTTGCAGTGTTCCTCGCTCTACGAGGAGTGCTACATCCTGCCATCCCAGCAGCTCAGCTCCCAGGTGGGCTCCCAGGTCCAGGAAACTCATCCGCTCCTGGTGGGGGAATGGAAAGTGAGTAACCCACTAACAAAACAAATGCTCTTGAGTGGTTGCTAACCATACTCGCGTGTGTTGACAATGCCATGCATTTTCTTGTGGTGCGTGGGGGATGCTTGATCACTCGAAACAACTAACACATACCAGCATCAGATCAGCTTTGGCTGATTGGAGAAGGCAGATCTGTGGATGCATGAAGGAGATCCTCCCCAGCTCCACTGTGGGCTTTTTTTCCTGGGTGTATTGTGTTGTATGTCACTTCAGTCCCATATGCAGTTCATTATAAATGAGATTCCTCCCAGGCAGGGACTTGGTAAAACCTGTTGTTGTCCCAGAGCTGGGTTTCATGTGGACAAGAAGTAGGAATTGAAGAATCAGGGAGTCGCTTAGGTTGGAAGGGAGATCTGCTTAAAGCAGCTCCAACTAGATGAGGTTGCTGAGGGCGTTGTCCAGCTCTGTCAAATATCTTCAAGCATGGAAATCTCACAGCCTCTCGGGGCCCCGTTCCAGTGTCCAACCACCTTAAAGGTAAAAACTTCCTTCCTTACATTTAATCAGTGTCCCTTGTTCCATCTGGTGTCCCTTGCCTCTCATCCTAGCACTGTATAGGCAGAGAAGAGCCTGGTTCTGTCTTTTCTACCCTCCCATGGGACAGCTGAAGACTACAGAGGATCTCCCCTTACCACTTCTTAAGGCTGACCAAACCCAGCGCTCTCCACCTCTCCCTGTACACCCACTAATTGTTTTGGCAGCCCTCAGCTGCACTTGCTCCGGTTTGCCAATGTCCGTCTCGTAGCTTTGGGGGAGCCCAAAACTGACCACGATACTCCAGGTAGCCTCACAAGTGCTGAGCAGAGAGAAATGGTCACTGCCACTGCCCTGCTGGCCAAGCTGCCTCTGATACAGCCCCGGACGCAGTTGTGCCCTTGCCAGGAAAGCATGCTGCTGACTTGTGTCAAGCAGAGGGAGTCAGGGGTCTTCAGTTCAGTACCTCTGCATTCAGCAGGGACATCCTTGCAGTCAAGAAGGATGAAAGCTGGAGGAAAACAGCAAGCAGGGTTCTTCTCACTCTACTTTCTACATTTTTCTTTAGATCCCTGAAAACTGCAGACCCAATATGGAAGAAGGAATCTCACTGTTCTCCACCTTGCTCAACAACAAGCACTTTCTCATCGTGTTTGTCCATGCTCTCGAGCAACAGAAGGACTTTGCTGTTAGAGACAGGTATGAGCTTCAGAACTAAAGACCTGGCAGCTGGACAAGACTGATTTATTCCTAGCTTGTAAGCAATCCAGCCCATGCCTGGAGCCGTGCATTTCAGTTGAAGGTTGAGTTACACTTGCCTCCAAATTTCTATTAGAAACGGCCACTCATAAACCTCTGTTATCCTGAAGAGCACCAAAAGGTACAGAGTGACTCGCTCGTGAGTGTTTGTATCCCTGAACACTTGGTTTACCAATAAGAGGGTGTGAGCTGACCGGTCCTGCAGCACTGGAGGAGGGTTTGAAGTTCTAACACTGTTGAGAAGGCTCATGAAAATTGCCTTTGTGTTCTGGGTTGGTTTTTTTTGCCAGTTAGTTTAGTCTTGTTAGATTGGTGCTTCAGTCATAGACAATCCTGTGTTTCAGATGTAACCTGGCCTCCCTGCTTACTATTGCATTGCATGGGAAACTGGAGTATTACACCAGCATCATGAAGGACCTCTTGGTGGATCTAATAGATGCTTCAGCTTCCAAAAACCCTAAGCTGATGCTGAGGAGAACAGAATCCGTGGTGGAGAAGATGCTCACCAACTGGATGTCCATCTGCATGTACAGCTACCTCAGAGTAAGAGAACCAGATCAGTGCTGTTGTGGGTGCGAGTTCGGCACTGCATGCAGGGGTAATGAGGGATGCATGGGACAGCTGAGGACCTAAATACCTGCCAGAATTGCCACTTGAATGGTCAATCACAGTTGACAAACACCAGTGTATTGAAAGGTTCAAGTGTGGAAAAGAAACCGTAAGTTCAGTTCTCCACTTCTGCCTGGGGATTTGGTGAGATCAGACTTCATGGCAGGCTTTTCGTAAGGCCAGAGCACGAACTAACATTTTCACCGTGCTTGAGAAGGGAGCCGCAGGGGAGTTGAAAAATAACCAGAATGGCTTGAGGTTTTGGAAACTGTTCCAGTTATTTGTTGTTTTCTCTGACCAGTTCGTGCAGCCATAATGATGGTCACCAGCCAGTTCAGCGTTGTCTGTCTTCAGCGCGAGAGCCCCAGCTGTCGGGAGGGATGGCGGTGCCCGGGCAGGGGGCTGCTCCGTGTCGGTGCCCGTTGGTACATGGGGCTCCTCGCACGGGAGGCATCCTGGTGGTTCCATGCTGGCCAGACAGACCTTAGCAGGAGAGGGGGGGTGTCTGTCCCAGAAGCCTGACTGTCTTCCGACGGTAATGAAAAGGAATATATTTGGCATCTCAGAGCACATCAGCAGTCCATCTGCTCAGTGCTTTATCTCCAACATTTGCCAGTTCTGGTTGGAATTTCCCAGAAGAATTGAGCAATAACTTAATTGATTCCACGGCAGTTAATTGGAGGACACCCCATTATACCCACAGGGGAGAGCCTGGAAAAAGCCTTTGAAAAATCTCTTTTCCCAAAGTGTTTGCTATAGCCACAGAAGCAATACTGTATTGTCCTCACACATATCATAATGTCTTCTGATCTCAGCTGATGATCACTTTTTGTCCTAAAGCCTGTGGTTTTGTAGTCTGTAATCTTTCATTTTAGCTCACATAATTAGCCAGTAAAATGAAAGAAAAGTTACAGGAGTAAATGAGGATGGCTGTGCCAATGCAGCACAACTATCCAGCCTGTAAGAGCAGAAAAGAGTGAATTAGTGATTTTTTTTTTTAATCTTCAGTTTTTGTGCCTGTAGTTAAACCATTGGAGAAAAAAAGTGCTGATCTCTCCTTTTGGAGAGTGGAGACCACATGTGAGGCATCTGATCCAAGTCCAGTTTGTGCTAAAAATGGACATTGTGCAAGAAGGCTTTCTCAGGGGAAAAAAAAAAAAAAAGAGGAAAGAAAGTCGAGTCTTATCACGCGGGCATGAAGACTTGGACACATTACATAGCTAATTAATGGCGAGGAGCTCCCAACTGCCCGCACACTGCCCTTCCCTGGGGCGCCTGGCGGGGAGGTGCCCGTCACCACAAGCTTGTCCAGGATCTGTCATGGGGCCAGGGCCAGTCGCCGTCCCTGCGGCCAGGGCAGTGCAGACGGTGCTGGTGCGACCTGTGAGCTGGCTTTCCCGTGCCGTGCCGCCCTGGCCCGCCCCACAGAGGAGGGAGGAAGGGCAGGGACAAGGAAGGACAGGGTATGGACGGAGCTGGTCGGTGGGCAGTGGTGGCCATTTGCAGAGCTGAAGGGTCACCAGCTGAACCTGCATTTCTATCTGCCTGCGGGTGACAGGTCCTCAGCAGCGGCTAATGTTGCATGCCGGGTTTGCAGTCCCCTGCTTGCTTCACCTGCTCAGCCTGAAGCCGTGGCAGTGAAGACCATCGCTGCACTTTCCACCACAGCCTATTTCCCACCTCTGAAAAGCAAACAGTTTCCATACTAGGGCACAATAAAGGGTTGATTTCCAGGAGACTTTCACATCACATGTGCTCCACAGTGAGGGTGAGGGACTTGATCAGAGGAGAAATCATGCTGCCTGCTGAAATACGGAGGAGGAAGAGAATTGATCAGACAGAAATGTCCAGAGAGGCCCTTTGACTGTCCCAGGTGGACAGAAGCTCAGCTGTGCAAAGGGACAGGGGGTCTCACTCCAAATCAGCAGAGCCGGGACCTTCCCCACCGCGCAAATGAGCGCAGAGCTACTGCAGTCAGGCGGATGGCACCTCCTAACACACAGGCTGGTTTCAGTCAGGGCTGTGATTTAAATACTAGTGATAGTCAAACACCTTCCATGTGCCTTGTGTTCCTCTGGATCAAACTCTGTTGCCTTCAGAGAGGCATTTTTTGGTTAAAAAAAAAGGCTGCCCGCCTTGCCTGTAGCACTGGTCTGTCAGACGTGTGACGATGGGTCTGGTTTTCATTCCTGAATTATCCCCATTAATCACAACGTCTATTCGAAACAGCTGCTGCAAAAGTCCCTGCCGTTGTGCAGTGGAAAAATTCCAAGTGCTTGTATTTTCCCTTGTAAGTCAACGCTACATGCTCAAAACATTTGTTTCGTATTAATGCTCTGCCTAACAGTCCGTCCATTTGTGTTTTGGGGGAAAATGATTTGAAGGAGCTGTCTTCAACTGGGAAGGAGCTGCAGGCCACAGTCACTAGTGGTCTGAACATGTGGAGGGCACCTGAAGGCAATGGAGTCACCACTCTGACAGGGGGAGGTTTGCTCGGTGCGTGCAGGAGATAGGATGAAGAGCTAGCAGGAGGCTTGCTGCTTGGGACTGGCTTCGGAGGAAACTTGCAGCATTTGCACAATCGATGCAGACCTCTGTTTCTGCAGAACCGAGTGAGAATTGTAGATAAAATGGTCCATGTCTCTACTTCCTGCTACAGCTTTGGTGGAAAAGGCTGGAAAAAAGCCTTCCTCATGAGATACCATGGTACCATTGTGCCTGGATCCTAACAGGATCAAGGGACAGGGAGTTAAAGGAAAATCAAGGTCCTGGAATTCATCTTTTAGGTCTGGGTCTAAGCTTCCCAAAGTCTTGCATGGGGGATGGAGCTGAGGTTTGGTTCTTCACAGAATGCAAATAGATAATCATCCCCAAATTAGCAGGCACTTGGGATAAGCAGCTGGTTTCTGTGCTTTTCCCACCCCAGCCTCACAAAGACATTTTAGAAATTACTGTAACGTGTTCCTGGGAGGACACCTCTAAGGACTTGTCAGCCTTGTTAATAGGGCAGCAACATGTGAATCCAGCCTGTGCTCTAAACCCCCTTTTTTCCCGAGCATATAAAAACCAAGCCCTCCCACACTCATCGTGCATGAAACAGTTCAAGTAATGCCAGCCTGAACTGTGCTTTCCATTACTGTAAAGTTATTTCAGTGCCCTGGGTAGCTTTAAGAGCCTGTAACAGTTCAGTCAAAAATGAAAATGAAGTCTCATTAAAATACATTCACAATAGGAGGAAAAAAGGCCCCAGACTGTGTTTTTTTAAGTATTTTTTGTCCTGAATCAGCACTCATCTCTTTTAGTTAAACTTCCTTTCTCCCAACTAGCCAAGTCCAAAGACAGTTTTGATTCATTTCCAGATGAGTTTTCCGAACAATGCTTGAGGTTTCCAAGTTTGCCATTTTATCTCTAGTCCCTGCCTGCCAGCCCTTCTTTCCCCTCTTTGAAATTTGCTGTCTGATTAGCACTTTTGCAGATTTCCATAACATCCCACAGTTCCTGAGCCTGAAAGCCAAAAAGCCAAACAGAAATAGTATCTCGCCGGTGGAGCGCTGTCGTTATTTCCCATGCGGCCAGTCCGGGGGCTGATTCTGCTCATGCACGCTGCGGCGGGTCCGAAACGCCTGCTCCTCTGCTTCCCCAGGCTGCCCCTTCCAGTGCAGCTTTACATGGGTGGGAAGGTGCCACACGGTCAGCCCTGACCCGTGCGGCCTGTGCTGGTTTCAAGCTGTAAAGTGCTCCTGTATCAGCAGGACTCGCACTTTTTAAATGTTTTTGGAGGCAGCTGTGTAGCCATTGGCAGCCCCCCCACATCTCTCTGCGGCCGGAGCCGCAGCCGGGGCCAGAGCTTCCCATGCGGGGGACGGGGCAGGCTCCAAAACCCGGCGCTGAATTTAGTCTTGGGTTCGTCCCTGCTGCATGCTCGCACACATGTGACATAAACAGAGTTCCCGTTGGTAGCAGGGCCATCAGCAGGATCTGTCAGCACTTCTTGTGCAGGGTCAGCTTGGCAGCGCTCCACGGTTCACATTACGGGGAAAGCAGGTACTGCAGCCTGGGGATGTCTCCGTGTCGCTGTCATCCCCTTCCTTGTTATCTCATACTCCCGCCTTTCTCTCAGAAACTAACTCTTCTTTATGGCTTCTGACACTTTCTCCACTCTGTTCGCAATCCTCAGCTTCTTGACATCCCCATGACTTCACATCTTTCTCTGCTTTCTGGAAGCCGTGCCTTCCTCCATTTCCAGCACCGGCAGCTCTGCTGCTGAGCCTGTTTTATGCTGCGTGCTCAGAAGAAGTGTTGCAGGAAGTCATTAAACCCCAGCAGAAGGCCCAAGGAGCTTCCCTGTGTTCATAAAAAAAGTTGCCCTTGGAAAATAAAGTGGGTGCACCATTGGCACAGATGGTGCATGCCCACCTACAGCCCTGCTGTAGTGTCTTATCATCAACTGCGCTGAATGCAGCCGAATCAAAATTGACATCAAACTAATTGCTTTAGCAATTATAGGGCAATTAGAATAAAAGAATCACCAAGTCTTAATTAAGAAGCAGATTGAACAGGATTTAGCAGCTCCTAGCTGAGAAATACCAAATCATTCAATATCTGTTGTCTTGAGTAGAATTTCAGATGGCAGGAATGTTTGTGCGGGGTGTGTGTGATGCTCAGAAAGTACATAAATGTGCAATAATTTGCACTTGCCTCATTGGAAGGAAATTGCACATGAACATTAGGGAGAATGGGATGTACTCCAGTACTGAAAAGTTTCTTAAGAAAATAGCTTATGTGTTACTTGCGCATCAGCGTAGCAGACAGAAGTGGATTGGAAATCTGGCATTAAACCATGTAGCTGAATCACATCACAAATAGCTGGTCCCTGTTATGTTTTTTGTTTTCATTGCAGCAGTGTCACAATTCACCTCTCTCCTGTAAGACAAAGTTTGATGAATGTAAGGAGTTAAATGCTGTGTTTGCTTGCTGTCGCATGGGAACAGCTTGTTGACCCTGATCCTTTCTGCTTTGCTGTGATCAGGGCTCTGCTGTGGTATGAGAAGTATGAATGCTAGTTCCCAGAGCCACAGGCACACGCAGTGGGCTCACTTCCATGGATTTTAATGGCAAACCAGGCAGCACAAAGAGGGGTTCAGCTGATGACTTCATGAAAAAGCTGAGCGCCCGAATATCTCTGTAGACCTGGGGTTTTATGCACATCAGCCCCATCCTTGTCCCGCTGAGTGCATTATATTGTACAGTCTACGCTCCATCAGATTGCAAGAAACATCTCTGTACCAGAGTATGCCAAATTCTCCCTGTAGTTCATGTGTAATTTCACATGTAAATTAATGCACATTTGTATTTTGCTGAGCATCGTGCGTGCACGTACCCACTCAGCACAGCCATGCAGATGCCCCTACCTTCTGAGCAGTACCCGAGCGCTCTGCCCGTGAGACAGCAAATGCTGGCACAGCCTGTTGGTGGCAATCCACAGCCCCACAGTACTTGCTGTAGAAGTTGGATGGGATATGTTGATGCTGACAATCACAGTTCACCCTCCCCGAAAATCGCCTGTGGCTGTTGTCGGCTGTTACGTCCTCTTTCCCATCTGCGCTGTCACATTGCCACAAGTCTGAAAACTTCTGAGCAGCCTCAAAGAGATGCTGGCAGGAGTTGGGGGGGCAATGGCACTGAGCACCCACCGGGAATTTGCAGTGCCTGGCGTGGACCAGTCCTGCTCGCCGAGGTGCGGAGGCACCTTCAGTATCCATGCAGAGCCTGTCCTCGCCATGCCGCTGGAAGAAGTTACTGCCATCAGCTCTGGTTTGCTTACTTAGTCTTCTTTCCTTCCCCCAGGAGACGGTCGGAGAGCCCTTCTTCCTATTGATATGTGCGATCAAACAGCAGATTAACAAAGGGTCCATCGATGCCATCACAGGGAAAGCCAGGTACACCCTCAACGAGGAGTGGCTCCTGAGGGAGAACATCGAGGCAAAGCCAAGGGTGAGTACCTACACCCCAGGGGGTCTGACAGATGTGTACCCCGGCAGGGTGGTTGTGCAAGCGCCTGATTTGGTACCCATGCAGGTGCGATGATAACCACGTAAATTTTACACCTGTGCAGGCACCTTGCCGCTGCCTAAGCACATGACTACAGAACAAGGCTCGTAATGACTGTTTTCACGTCTGTTCCTTGGTGGGTCACCTAAGTACCTCAGATTAGGGGTGAAGGGAGGTAAGAAAATTGGTTCTGCCATATTCAGAGTGTTAAAGCAACAGGTTTACCATTCCCAGAAAAAGAGCATCTTCACTAGCAGTGGGAAGGTGCTGGCTGCAAACCTGAGTCCTGGGGTGATGGCTTTGCCCAGGGTGTTAGAGGACTGGTGCTGAAAAGCGGTTCTGCAAAATGCCTCCTATGGGAACAGGGCAGACGAGGGCTGTGCGTGTGAAGGGCTCAGTTCCCTCCAGTGCCTGACATAGAATTCAACAGACGCCTTTCCAGAGCCTGGGTCAAATCCTGCTTTCAATTACCTGGCATAAATCTGGAGTAGCTTCACTGAAGTCAGTGGGTTACCCCAGATGTGCATCACCATAACTCAGAGCAGGTTCGAGCTCCACATCCTCTGCAGATTCCTGTTACCAATTGACCTGTAAATTTACAGCGCAGACCAAGAGGGGTTAGCAGCAGGGCGCAAAGTATTAGCTTTCTCGGCAGAAATGGTAACTTCATAAGTCTGAGCAGGGGAAGTGTGGCTGCTTCCTGCTTTGTTTGCCAGAAGAGAAACAAAAGTGAACAGGGTATGTTGGAGGAAGGAGAGCAATGCAGGGTTAGTGCTAACTGACAGGTAATCCCCCACATTGCTGGTAACTGAAGCCCTGCTTTAAAAAACACCTGCACAGTATAGAATGTGAAAAAACATCTTCATTTAATGCTATGGAGAAAAGTGGACTTCATCTGTGCATTCACATTGTTCTCATAGTCAAGGATGCTGACTCTGTACCCTGATAGGTAAAAGCAGCGTTTGAAAAGGAACCTCTAGGCTGCGAAAATCCCAGCCGTAACTCTCACCTGTACCAGGTGTCCTTCTAAAGGCAGCTGTGCTTATGCACAAGCGATGCTCCTGGCATCTGCACCTTCCTGCCCTGGGCTTGCCAGTCAGGCAGTGAGATGGCTTCAGGGTTGCATTCACCACTAAATGAAGGCAGAGTGTTGCCCTCGGGTTCAGGCGCACCAAGGAGCGGAGGACACAAGCAGACGCAGAGCTGAGGCTGTCCCAGAGCGAAGCCCCCAGGCGGGAGGGAGACGCCATGCTTGTAGCGTCTGGCTCTGCACAGCTTGCGAGAGGAGGAGGCACCTGGACTCTGCCTCGTCTTGCTTGGCTGGCATGGCAGCAGCTCCTAGAAGAGGAGATGCTTTTTTATAGGAAGAGTCACTCTCATTGCCCTGCAGCTTTCTGCTGTGACTGTAGCAGTACCTGGGCATCCCTGAGGTCCGAGCTGGTGTTTGGGCAGCCTGCAGCCCCTTGCAGCTGTTTGTCCCACTGTTCCGTATGTTCTCGAGCAGGTTATTGGGTGGTGCTGGTGGCGGACACCAGAGTTGCAGCAGACCCAGCCTGCGGCATGCTTAAAGCTTGTTTAAACAAAGGAGCTTGGCCCGTTGTGTCAGGGAGAGGCAGAGCAATGAGTCTTGGCAGTCCCATTAGTCACTGGTCGGAGCCAAGAAGCTGAGGACATGACTGGTTATGGGGGCTGACCTTTCCTCCCTCTCCTGAGGTGGTCTCTGCGTGTCAGGGGTAAGGCCCATTAGCAAGGCAGCGTGAGAGGAGGTTACAGTGTCACTCCCTGTGTCCTCCTGGCTCCATCAACAATCTAGGGCCTTCAGCCTCCGGGGGCTATAAATCAGCACCTCTCACTAGCGGTAAAGTGTAGATGACCGCATTTGGTCAGCCTGGTTTCCAGCAGCACGGTGCTCAGAGTGCACCAACAAGAGCTGTGTGGGTGCTGCAGCCTCTGCGCGTCCTTGGGAGCCAGCAGAGCTGAGTAGGTCACCCCACTCGCCCCTAACCTGGCCTCTGCCTGCAGAACCTCAACGTCTCCTTCCAAGGCTGTGGGATGGACTCCCTGAGTGTCAGGGCCATGGACACGGACACGCTCAGCCAAGTGAAGGAGAAGATTCTGGAAGCTTTCTGCAAGAATGTCCCCTACTCCCAGTGGCCAAGGGTGGAAGACGTCGACCTTGGTAAGGACCAGATGCATTGGACCAGCCAGTCCTTAAAACCAGATGAAGCACCTGATGTTGCACAGTAGCTCTCGGTGTCTATCAGAGGGCAGTGGGTGAAGCAGCGCTAGCAAGAGGGCAGACATGAAGGCAGCCTTTTCCTGAGCATGGTCTTCAGGAATGAGTGATGAGACCAGATACTGGTGGGGAGGAGGGAGCCACATAACTGGAAGGAAGCATTAGAAAAGCCCAAGTGAAGCAGAGGGATGTTTGGACTTGCACCCTTTAAAGCCTGTAGAATTAACTCCAGAACTACCCAGTGGCCAACTCCTTCTCCCAAAATTTAAGAAGGATCCAAGCCCAACGCTGGTAAGAGAAACCCACGCTGTCTGTGGTGCCTCCACGCAGCGGGCTGTGGAGACGCACCCTGGCTGGCAGCAGTTGCAAGGCCTGACGTTCAATGGAGTCAGTGCCAGAGAGAGTCTCCGTAGAAGAACGCCCTGGGCTGGAGCAGTGACGGGGCCCCGCTCCTCTCAGCTGGCGCATGCGGCGTGTCGCTCGGTCACAGATACACGACCAGCTCTGCCCTGCGGGGAGGCACCACCAACCTTCCACGTGCGGGCCATGTGGCATCTCTCCTGCCTGGTGCTCCACAAGGCAGGTCCCACACAGCTCTCAGGGGCGAGAAGAGAGAGAGGAAGGGGCAGATGTGCTCATCCCTCTCTCTCCAAGCAAAGCCTTTGTCACCTCTCCCAGCTACGTCTGCTCTAGTCTGGAAATTCCCACTCCAGGAGCTAACTCCGGAGGCCATTGCTAAACATCTGCTCTGGTTTCACAGAGCCCCGGAGGCCTCGGCAGTGGGGCTGTACAGCCCCGAGCACTGTGTGGACGGTGCCCAGAGCCTCGGGCCCCACTGCACGTGCCTCCTTCGGGCTGCTGTCTCACTTCTCCCTTCTCTGTGTTCAGAGTGGTTCGCCACCAGCACCGACAGCTACATCCTCCGGGACCTTGATGACACCTCAGTGGTTGAGGACGGCAGGAAGAAACTCAACACATTAGCACATTACAAGGTAAACCTGCCAGCGCTGCAGGAAAGCTTTTCTTCCTCGGAGCCTGCCTGGCCTCAGGGGCGAGCTGCAGTTCCCCCTCCAAAAACAGGATTATCAGGAACAAGCAGGGAGGTTGCCATAGCTCCGTGAGAGCTTCCGGGGAATAGACATCTGCCCTGGCGAGAAGCTCGTTAATATTGCAACACACTGAAACTAATTAAACACTCTTCATGCAAAACAAGTTATTACTGACAACAGAAAGAGGAGGAAAAAAAGCTCCTATTCCCAACGGCCACCAGCTTGGCTGATTAGTATCACTCTGCTCTTGATCCATGCGCCTGCTGAAATCACTGGCACAATTGTCGCTGGCTGCCCTGAGAGCAGGGCCTAGGGATGCCATCGAGGATTGGAGGCCAAAAGTGTGGGGAAATGTTGCAAATCAAATTGTTTTCTTGACCATTTTTCCTTTTAAAATTAAATGAAACCAGAAATGCTTATATGATTTCCATATTCCCTGGTATGCCTGGGAGCATAATCCTCCCTGGTCTGTAACAGTGCATGGAAAATCAAAAATGGAGCTGAGTACTTATTAATACTATTATTTGTGTAACAGCCGTGCCGCGGAGCTCCACTGTTGGCACAGTGCCCTGCTGCGCCAAGAGCCGGAGCCGCAGCACAGAGAGGTAGTACTGGCCCCGTGGGTCCGGGCTGCGGCCAGGTTCCTTCTCCCCTTCCAGGGAAAGGCAAAACGGCATCTGCACAGCCTAACACTCTCTCGTCTTCAAATTACCTGGTGTCGACATCCAAAAATGTGTCTTGCATACATGTATTTGCCTGATTATCTTTGGATTTGAGAACCTCACTATCTTGCATTTGCATTAAAAAAACCCTTTCTATGTAGGGCAGTGCCATTACTGCCAGTTTCCAAGCTGGGGAGCAGGGGCAGGCTGGCACAGAGGATGTTTGTGGCAGAGCAGTGATTGCACTAGCGTCCCCCAGCTCCTGGGATCTCCCCAGGGCCCTTCCCAGCTCTGTGGGAGGCACCATTAAGGCCCCCATCATCGACATCTGGTCTTCCCTTCCTCCGCAGATCCCTGAAGGGGCATCACTGGCCATGAGTTTGTCAGACAAGAAGGACACCACGCTGAGCAGAGGTAATGTCTCACCTCTCTTCCCCTGTTGCTGGTGACTGGGCAGAAACACTTGTGTTTTTAGAGGGGTGTCTTTGGCCAGGGATGCTGAAAGCCAGCTGCCAGTCCCCTTGCCTGGACGTTGGGGTGTGATGTTAGCCTGTGCAGGGCTGGCTCTGGTGTTACCAGCACTCGTAGAGCACCCTTTTGTAGTGGTGCATTGGGTAGAGCTGTGCATTGGTCGGGCCGGCTTTGTGCCTGGGAAGACACTGAGCGTGGTCTGGGACTGCCACCGCCGAGCGAGCTGGCCAGCCGGCAGCCCAGGGCGTGCTTAGGAAGCCCTCAGGGTCCTGCAGGGTCTCCACCGCTCTCCTGCAAACCCCCTTCGCCCACGCTGTGGCGTACGTTTGGGGCAGAGATAGCTGTGGAGCTGCAGGAGACGTACCCCCCTCCTTCCCGCGGGGCTCCCCCTTGCTACGACTGAGCGGCGCGCCCATGCTCCCCACGGGGACCGCAGGTCTGAGTCCTGCCACGCAGGCAGCGGCAGTGCAACCATCCCAGGTGGGACTAACGGCGAGACAGACAGGCAGAGTGGAGATGCTTAGCACTGTAATGACTGCCATGTGTGGTGGCATTGCCTGAACCACAGCCTGCACCCGGGGAGGGGAAGAGGGATGTGGGGAGCTGGGAACAGGGCTTCTGCAGGGCATGGACAGAGCAGGCACGCTGGCCCGCAGGCGTCCGGGATGGTAACGGCCTCGGCACGAGGGCATTTGTGTCAGGGCTGCTGAATAGCCCCATCCATCACGGCCCATCCCTTTATGGCTGCTGCTGGGCTGTGTGCTGCCCCTTCACGGCGAAACGTCCCCACCAGACGCAGGCAGCAGAGCTCCAGCCAGACTGGGGGGACGGGCAGCAGGTCGAAGCTGCAGTGGCCACTGGAGAGGTCACAGATCCCCAAGTCTGGGACTGACCTTGGAGAGTGGGCGGCTCCCACACCCCTTCTAACTTTAAGGCTTGTCTAAGTCACTTGCAAAAAAGTGAGGGTTTGTGCCCGCTTTTCCTTCTGTAGGAGAAATGAAGAAGGTCTGGGAAGTATAGATTGCTGATATACACACTGTGGGAGATGCAAGTGTCATGCTTGTGGTTTTGCTTTAAAAATGTGTTATCCAGTATCCTGCTCTCTCCACTTGCTGGGGTGCTGAGTGTTTTCCCAGCCCTTAAGCTAGAGGTGTTTGCACCTTTCGTCTCACATTCTCATTAGGGTTTTGCATTCAGTCTATGCTAACAAAGTGAAAAAAAAGAAGGATCTAAACCCACTTGATTGGAAAAACCCTTTCCCTCCCAGTTACCCATGTTCAGTTTCTTGCCAGCATATTTCGGGGTTTCAGGCTGTGCAGAGAATCAAAACAGACCAAGGGAGACAAAAATTCACATTGAACAAGGAGTTTCAAACCCTGTCTCCAGGCTGCTGGCACTGAGCCTGTGTCTGCCATGGGAGTCCTTTCGACCGCTGGAGTGAGGAGCTGCTCGGAGCTGCAGCCGACCCGATGGCGAGGCTGGGAGATGGCCCAGGGCGCGCAGGGCTGGGGGACATCGTGGGGCATCACAGGGCATTGCGGAGCACCACGATGCAGGAGCGCCCCTGTGCTGATCCTCCTCTTGCACTCTTGGGTCCCTCTTAAAACACCCCTTGGGAGACCTCAAGTCCTCCTTAAAGTACTTCCTGAGGCCCTCACCACGCACCCCAGAAGGCGATAAACACCACCAACACAAAAACGCTGAGGTCCCTTGGTGTGGGAACACCAGCTAGGTGTTGGGGTTCTTGGGGAAAGCAAAATGCCTCCTGACGCAGAGGGCGTCTGCGGAGGCGGGTTTCGGTTTGGGTCCCCTGACTAAGCCTCTGTGTCTCTCTCTCTTGTGCTTCACAGTGAAAGATTTGGACACTGAAAAGTACTTCCACTTGGTAAGTACCCCTCTCCCGGCTGTGGAGGCTGGTGGCTGCGTGCGGGGGGGCTGGGGGCCACTCTCCCTTCCTGTCCTCCCAGGGGAGCTGTGTTGAGGAGCAGAGCTGTCGCTCCAGGACACCCACTCTGCAGCATGGCACTGGCATGCAAGGGGATGGGTCACAGCAGTGGCTCCGCTCCCCCAGACTCCTCCTGAGGCCGCTGGCAGAGTGCAGGCAGGCAACGCAGCCCAGCACAGGGGGGCTGGCGGGGTGCTGGAGGAAGGGCTCCTTGCAGCAGTGGAGGGGTGCCCATCTAATCTCCTGCGCATTTCGACATATTTCACCTTTATGATGGCCACCCCTTAGCAGACAAGGGAAGCTGTTGCTTTCATCCCTGCAAACGGGGGCTGTTTTCAAAACAGGCTGCTTTCATCTGCGGCAGCAGCCGGTCCCTGCTGCACCGGGGCAGGCAGGCCCGGGGCTGTGGCAAGCCCTCAGCAAGGCAGGGGGGCCAAGTTGTCCTCAGCTGCCAGGCTGGCTGCCGGGGAGACATCCCCCCGGAAGGCGGCAGCCTGGAAAGCGCTGGGAGCAAA
The DNA here is from genome assembly GCF_030936135.1 of Gavia stellata. NCBI lineage: Eukaryota > Metazoa > Chordata > Aves > Gaviiformes > Gaviidae > Gavia > Gavia stellata. The sequence goes on along the minus strand of NC_082605.1, from coordinate 25,361,649 downwards.
GAGGTGACCAGTCAGGCTGTGTGTGCAGCAATCCCTTGTCTTTCCTGCGCTTAAGTCTCTGGGTGCTGTTTTTTCAGTGTATGTGATGAAAGAGGAGAAAATCTCAGCCTTACTGATACTAACTTAATTCATCTCCGTGGGCTGGACCGTCAGATGTGATGAACAAGCTGGATCAGGGCTCATTGATTTTCTTCAGAGAGGCTCAAAGAGGTGCAGAAAGGTTATCTGTAGACAAGCTTTAGTATTATGGGGCATAATAAAAAATTACCGGGATGGCAAAGTAATTGTTGTGCATGATCTAGCTGTCAGCAGCCACAGAGAGATCAGGAGTGCGGCGCAGCGCCGCCCGTAGCACCCTGCGCAGCCGTGGTCAAGTCACCTACCGGGAGCTCCTGGCATGCCGCCTGCTTCCCAGGGCTGGGGAGATTTATTAGTTCCGGCTTGTGCGCCACGCTACAAGTACGAAGTGCTAAATGTTGCTAAAAGCTGTCACGAAAAAAAAGTGTTATGGACAACAACAATATTTTATAGTCTGATTTTTTTTCTCTGCTAAAGTTTCTGTGCTCAAATAGAGTACAAACACACAATGCACGCACGCACGTGCATGCACGCACATGTACACACAGAGCAAGGCGGGAGAAGGGGTGGGAAACCAAATGTGCACACATGAAACAATGCCAAGATGGACTTAAATGGCTTGCTAGGTCATTATAGAGCAGTGGTTAACTGACCTGGCCAGTAGAAGACTTATTTTGGTTATTAAAAAGGCCAGGGTAGGAATACTGGCTGATCGTTCTTGCACTTTTTCCAAATCTAAGAAAAGCTGGTTTCTGTGGAAGCCTTGTGCATTGCTCCTGGGACCCTAAACTGCAGCCACACAGGAGTACTGCCCAGAGACCAGGAAGGCGAGCAGACTAACATGCAAAGTGAGATTGATTGTTTCATTTTCTTTCTTTGTCTAGCTTGAGAGAGGCAATAAAAAGCACAAGAGAAACAAATGTCAGAAAAACTGAGTATTATGAATCACTTTTTTAAAGCCATATAAGGGTGTATGTATAACACAGTAACTACTTTTTAACTGAATTTTATATGCAGTTGAAATTCTATACTTAAAGGAAAATTCAGTGTGACACTTCCAGAGAGGAGTGCTCTGAACATGTGTTTTATATTGGACCAGGTTCTCCCAACCGATGAATCAGTTGAACATAAGAAGTCCCACAGACAGAGCCATAGGAAGAAAGTCCTACCGGAGATCTACCTAACCAGGCTTCTCTCCACAAAGGTAGGAGACGGGATGCCCTCCTTCGTGGCAGGTGGGATTATGGTTTGCAGTCTGTAGCAAGAAGCCTACTCTAGGGAAGGAGCGCTGCGGGGCCAGTCGCTCTCGAGAGGCGGTGGGACTCTTCTGTCCTGGACAGTTGGAGCAAGTTTAGCGAGGCTGCTGGGCACTGCTGGCTACTTGGATTCCCTCCAGCTTTCCAGCTTGCCCTCGGAGCAGCAGCACTGCTGTGTGAAGCCCCACACGATTTCCCGGGGCTGATCTGGGGTCGGTGCACATGAAAGGGATGCTGACCTCCTCAGGGCTCATGATGCGCAGTTCAGACCTGAACCCATCTCCCCAGTGAGAGATCCTGCTGGGAAAGGAGGTGGAGATGCTTAGCTCTGGGAGCAGAGGGAATGTCTGTGCGATCTTAATTCAGATTTGAATTTCCCCACTCTCTGCAAGTGCTCAGCTCCAGCAGTTGGGCTCCCAGCCCATCTTTAATCCCAGCATGATGCCTCACTGGAGCAGAGATCACAAGAATGGCCAGCAGTCTCCAGTCTTCTTTGTATTTATTGTGCAGAACAATCACAGATGTGAGATCCTAGCAGTAAGAAAGAAAATCTCAATGCCAAAAGAAATTAAACCCAAATGCAAGCTAATTATATCGCTATGCACAAACAAACCTTTCCCTCCCTGCTTCGGCATCCCCTTTCTCTTCTGATTTATCCAACTGGCAGCAAAGGATTTCCCCTTGTGCGCAGCAGTCACAGCCCCTTACGCTGTTTTCCTGGACTCGGGGGCTGCTGCTTTCCCCGGTCTCCATCGTGTGCGCTTGTCCCACAGGGCACGCTGCAGAAGTTCCTGGATGACTTGTTCAAAGCCATTCTCAGTATCCGAGATGATAAACCACCTGTGGCCGTGAAGTATTTCTTTGACTTCCTAGAGGAGCAAGCAGAGAAAAGAGGGATCACAGACCCTGACACTATGCACATCTGGAAGACCAACAGGTTTGAAAGAGGAAATCTCTTCTTTCTTTCCTTCCTTCCATCTCTCAGGAGCAGCAGCTGCAAAGCCTTGGTGTCCTGGACCGATCATTAGGTTGCTAAAAGTAGAAGAGGGACTTGGAAAACAGTAGGGAGTGGCGAGGGGGCGGTGAAAGATGAGGCCAAACACAGGCTTGGAGAGCTTTGAACAAACACAGAGCTCAGGGGAGTGGCGAGCTGGAAGAGGAGGCATAGGCAGATAAAGGGCAGAACAAACTGGCACACTAATACAAATAATTAAAGGAGAAATAGAAGAGGGACGGGATGACGGGAGACAGCAATGATGTTAGCTCCAAGCACTGGAGATCTGAGACAGAGTCCAAAATCATGTCAGGTCTTAAAACATCATGGAGATTCTAAAAACAGCATATTTGGCTCCTTTTCATTTGCCTCCTGGCTTTTCAGCCCTTGGGGGCACTTTTCCCGACTTATCTCTGTAACCAAGCTGAGACTCCAGGGTATTCACAGGACTCCAGGAGCTGGTGCTGTGACAGCAGCATGCTGGCGGGCACCACAGCACTGGGGACCAGCCGGGAGTGGTGCTGAGGGACATGATGAGCAGCAGGAATGGGGTGGGGAGCCAACGTGAAGGGGGGAAATAGAGCAGGGGAGACACCAGGAGATTTAACCAGGGAGAGCAGGGAGCTTGGAGGGAGCATCAAGGAGAGGCTCAGCACTTCTGAGGCTGCAGGGACAGTAACTGTTTCCAGCCCAACATGTGAAAATTAAAAACAAATTTGGCTGGGATAGCAGGCATGCAGACACAACCATTGAGCTGCAGATTTGCATACCCTTCATTACCTTTAATTGCCAGTAAAGCAAAGACTTATAGCAGCTTTCACTCCTCAGCTGCTGAAGAGGAATGGTAGGAAGGGCAAGCGATATACCGAAACTATGTTGTGGCCAAATGAGCACTGAAATAAGTGGAGGAGAAAATGATGAGAGAGCAGAAAAAGACACATGAAATGCATTTCACAGGGCCAGGCTTACCATCAGAACCAGATGACGGTTACTGTCAGGGAAGACGGAAAAGGAGCTGACACCATTGCTACAGAAATCAGCAAGTGAGGAAGCCTGATTCGACAGCCCCATGCAGGCAAACCTGCCAGTGTCTCTCCCGGAGCATAGCTGGCTCAGGGAGCTGCTGAAGGAGCAAGGGTATACACTCACCTAGACAAGGCTGTACACAAAGTCTCCTGTCTGTGCCATGTCCTTCAGCCTGAAGAAAGGCCTCTTCAGGGTGAAGATGTGTGCCTGCCCCTCTAGCTAGGCAGAAGGCCATACGCTAGCAGGATGTGATTAAATAGCAGAACCTGGCTCCTCGTTTTTTCCTCTCTACTATTCCCTTTCTACCATCATCTTTCCCGCATTTCCTCCCCTCTCCCTCTGGAGTACAAAAACTCACCCAGTGTGTGTTCCTGGCTTGTTTCCCTCACAGCCTACCTCTGAGGTTTTGGGTCAACATCCTGAAGAACCCCCAGTTCGTCTTCGACATTGACAAGACAGACCACATCGATGCCTGTCTCTCTGTGATAGCCCAGGCCTTCATTGACGCCTGCTCCCTGTCTGACCTGCAGCTGGGCAAGGTACCCTCCAGAGAGGACAGCTCGCTCCTGCTGGGGCAGTCATAGACACAGACCAGTATGGGTGGGAAGGGACTGTCACAGGTCACCCAGTCCAACCTCCCCCAGCAGCGGGGCTGGCTGGGAGCCACTTGCTCAGGTTCATGCAGTTAAGTTTTGGCTGTCTCCAAGGATGAGTTCTCCCCCTCCTTCCCCCCCAACTTTGAGCTTGAAATTCGCACCCTTCCTGTCATAAACAACAGTCAGGCAGTGGGAACACACGGTCACAAGCAAGAGGGACAAAGGGCTGAGGCCCCAGCCCGGAAAACTCTGAGGATGGAGACCCAGCCACTGGCTCAGTGTTGGCCAGTGGCCGTATGAGTTGTACCAGGAGAGCACCCAGCTTACTCAGTGCAGCGTCTGTAACGCTTCCTGACGGGGCTGAGCTGGTGCCTGAGCAGACGAATATTCTCTGTTGTGGGCTCGGGCAGGGGTGTAACGTACCAAGGTGAGCACAGGTGGGTGTCAGTTCTGCTCTGGACGCGGGTACGGGGCATGGGCAGGCTCAGCGTGGGAGAGCAGCTCCCTCAGTCAGGGCTGGTTTAGGGGACAGCATTAGCATAACAATCCCATAACAGCAGCTGAGGGACGATGTAAACTCCCAGTGGCAGGACAGAAAATGACATAGCTTCAGGTGAAGCTTTAATCATCGCTGTCAGTGATTTCTGCACAGCCTCTCACCTGGGAGAGCCGTGAGAAGCTCAGGAGCCGAGCCAAGCCTTCACGAACATGCGCTGTGCCTGCCCAGGCAGCACAGACCCAGCCTGGCTCACGTGGAGGTGTGGGGACTGCCAAGGGCCATCCCGTTGACACCACTCATCAGAGCATGGGAAGCACTTGGCGGGCGCTGCCGCAGCCTTGCCAGTGGAGCAGTTGGTGCTCCCCTCAGGCGGCAGTGCCTCCATCACATGCTGGCCGCCTCTGGCATGCTGTCAGAGCCCAGCGGACTCAGCACTCCCGCCTAGGAAGCTAAGCCTGCTCTGAGCAAACGCGAGGCTGCACGGGCCATGTCTCCTCTCCCATCATCAGGCTCCCACGCACCATCCTGCGGGGCTGGGAGGCAATGAGACATCCAGCGCGCATGTTTTCTGTTCTCTCACTGGCTTGGCTGAGTGTGGTGTTGACATTTGAAACTTCCCGACATAAATAAGTTTTATTAAGAAATGCTGTAAATCGTCCCCTGCTGCCCCCCGCCCCAGAGGCTGGCAGCAGCACAGTGCGTGACGTAGAGGGGACCCTATGGAGGGAGGGGCGAGAGACGGGCGCTGCTCAGCACATCCCCCAGACTGAGAGCAACAGGAACCCTTCAGTGGGAGAGGTTAATACTGGAGGAAGATCTAATGAGCGCTTGATTTTTTGTTTGTTTGGGTTTTAGACTTTTTTTTTTGCATGTGTTACGAAACACCTACAATTTGTCCTTGTCAAGCTGTGGATGAGGGGAAGAGGGGTCAGCCGGAGTCAGACAGCAGATGGAAACATTTTTCAGGAATACAATAGCATAAGTGAAGGAATTGTTGAGTAATGTGGGAAGAATAAATCCTCAGCATAAAAACCAGCTTGCACGTACACACAGCATACAGCTGAATGTTTTCCAGGCTGGATTCTTCCCCTGGTTTCAGCATGTTGCTCTTGATACTGCAAATGTGAGAGCAGACTCAGACTCCATACATCTACAGTGCGCAAGCAGTTAATAAACCAGTACCCATCTCTTCACAATACAGAGTGAAGAAATCAGACACAAATTAAAAAATAACTCAAAAAAGAGGCAGCATGGGTTTCTTTTGTGTTTCTAAGGGGGAAAAAAATGTTGTGAGCAGGCTCTGTAACTTGGCTGTATTCCTGTAATGCCTTGTCATTGGGTTTGAAAATAAACTGCTGTGGGATCTGGTGCCACAGCCTGGTGCCCATTTCCCCTGCAGCATTAGCCATGCTACGTATCGCAGCAGCAGATTGCAGGTACCCTGGGCTTCCTTATTTACTGCCCGCTACAGCTGAAGGTGCTGCCTCCACAGCTAGAGCCCTGCGTGCTTGTCTCCTCTGAAGAGCCTCCCTCCACCTGTCAGAGCATCAAGGAGCAGTCCCGCACTTCAGTGGCGGGGCGGGGGGGACATGTTGATCTTACTCCCCTCTGTGTCCCAGAGCCTGGGGCTGATTCCCTTTGGGATGCAATGCTAGGCCAGTCAGCCAAGTTCATTCCCAGGGTAATGATATCAGCAGGGCAGGATTGCCTTGAGGTTAAAATCATTCATGCTTGTGTTTGCAAGGAGTGCGGGCGGGGTTATGCCTTCACTGGTACAACGCAATCGTGTGGCTGGGAGGTTAAGACTGCTTTGTCTAAGATGACATTAATCAAGAGAACTCAGTATTTTCTGTTAATTACTTCACATGCACTCAATATAGGCCAGGCAGGCTGGGTTAGCCAATGCAAAATAAATCAAAGCTACATGAAAAATCCAAGAGCAACATTTCAACTGACAAAGTTCAGCTTGTAAGAGAGCTTTGTTCTTCCGTTTAAATCAAACTGGCTGCTCAAGAGACCTGAGTAAATGCATGCAGAAGCCCTTTCCTTGTTACCGATTTCCACACGCAGAGCCATGGAGCACAAGTGTTTAACCCAGTTGTGTTACACTCATCTGCAGAGCATCACCTGGCAGCAAGCCACCTCACCTGACCTTGTGCATGCTTTTTAGCCTGCCCTTGCTGCAAATTAAAACACATTCACATAGACCACCTTCACGGCATTGTAGCTAACAAACGCTTGGCTCGTGCTAGGAAGAAGGTCAGAGGGACAGTGCTGTGGCTCTGCAGGTGGGTAGTACCTGTCCACAGCACCTCAGTATGTTTGAGCAAGCGCCTCTGTCATAGCTCTTTTGTGCCTCATTGCCGTCCCACCACACTCCTGTCTGTGTAAAGCCAGGACCAAAGACATAGCTGTTTCCTGAACCCACCTGTAGCTGAAGTCTGTGTGTGATGGTTAGCACTTTGGTCAGACAAACAGGATAAAAAGTTTTCCGCCAGGAACAATAGTGTCTGATTTCGTTTTCTCGCCCTTGCTCTAGGACTCCCCGACCAATAAACTACTGTACGCCAAGGAGATCCCTGAGTATAGAAAGATAGTGCAGCGATACTACAAGCAAATTCACGACATGCCCCCGCTCAGTGAGCAGGAAATGAATGCCCACCTCGCAGAGGAGTCGCGGGTAAGGCACACTGGGCTGCAGCAGGCAGAGCGGGGGGCTCAGCCAGCGCACACCCCCATGCCGGCGACGGGGTCGGGTCTGCGGGCTCGGTGGCCTGCTGGAGCGAGGAGCACCGAGCCTGCTCTGCTCTGGCTGACAGCAGGAGTTGGGGACCGGCAGGGAACGCAGACAGGCTGCAATCAGCTACTGCATAGATGCTGGAAGGAGCAAACAAGAAAGGATATTTTGCCTCAAACTTCCACACACAAACTTCATCTGACCTAATTCCAAGCATCTTCAATTACTGCCAGAGCTGCAGTAAACACCCACGAGTTAGCTTGAACCTAACTAGCTTTGGCACCACTGGGAGTTGAAAGTGAAATTCAGTGCCAAAAAGCCAGGAAGTTTGGAAACGGATCTGCGCAGTCCCACAGCCCCCCAGCCAGCTGGCCCCTGGGCACCCACTGCCAGGGCCGGCCCCGAGTCCCAGCCAGCCCGCTGGCAGCCGGCCCAGGTGTGGGATGCCGGCCCTGGTACCAGCTACGGGAGCTCACAGACATGCTCCAGATCCAAGTCCTGCCAGCGATGCGCCACAGCTTCCTCAAAATCAAACCATCTCCCCACGGCGTTTTGGCTTCAGCCACCGAGCGGGTTTTTTCCATCAGCATTCCTCTGCCCAGCTCTCCTGCTGCCCCGTCCTTTGAAATGGCTTTGAGCACTGAGGGGTAAACAGTGCAATCAAGTGTGGGCATTTAAGGCTGGCTTTAAAAAGACAGAGACCATTTCTGATGTAAGCAAATGCACCTTCCTTAAAGGAGTAAGTCAAAAGTCTGGCTGCATTAATACAACAGTAACAAAAATACCCAGGCAAAACCTTCTTTTAATCTAGTTAATGCCTGCTGGTTGGGCTTGAACTCGCTTGCTGTATCACGTTAATATTCCTTCCCTCTTTGTTCCGTCTTTATAAAGAAATACCGGAATGAATTCAACACCAACGTCGCCATGGCTGAGATATACAAATACGCCAAGAGATATCGCTCCCAGGTAAGTGGGTTCAGCTGCACTTGGGCCTCAGCATACCTGTGGAGGGAATAACAAGCGGTATGTTGTAACCAGATGTCTGCATCCAGTCCCACAGAAAAGGAATTATTGTTTTTTGCATAATCCCACGCACATATGTAATATATGCACACACAGATGCACCTGCTCTCCTATCCCTTGGCTGACGCGACTCCTTGGAAGAGAAGGCCAGCTATTCCTGGCTGATTTTAACAGCGTTTGGCTGGGCCGGACTGAAGGGGGGCTGCTCAATGTGTAGACCCACAGATGCTTTCAAGAGGGCACAGCACGCTGATGCAGTCCACACCCAAAATAACCTGCCACCCGCCGCCACCAGCTGAGGCGCCAGCCCTGGCTGGCTCCTGACCCCCTGCACCCTCGCGCTGCAGGCTAGCTCTGCGCTGTGATCTTTATTATTACAATGGTTTTTGCTTGCATCCCCTCCTCTCCCACCCCCTGCCCAGGGACTCGGCTGTGCCCTGGAGCAGCCAGAGGGTGCCGGGGCGTGTGAGCGCAGGGGCTGAGGGGTAGGTTGGGCTCTCCCCATTAGAGATCTGGCTGGGATTCAGGCTCAACAGGGCTGGCGGGGGAGCTGGGCTGGCGGGTGGGCACCCCCGCCGGGCACTGCCTCAGCCACCTACCTGCCTGCATCCCCTGCAGATCGTGGCTGCCCTGGATGCCAACCCCACGACGAAGCGCACCCAGCTCCAGCACAAGTTTGAGCAAGTGATTGCACTCATGGAGGATAACATCTACGAGTGCTGCAGCGAAGCCTAGGCCAACTGCAGCCCTGGAAGTGACCTTCTCCGCAGCGCAGTGCCCTAGGGAACCTGCCTTCAGCTGCAGATACACCGTGGATCGCCTCCGCCAGGATCATTCTCAAACCAGCCTTGTGGTGGGGGTGAGCCTGGCCTGTGGCTGAAGGACTCCCTCACCTAACAAGAAGCCACGAGACACCTTTCCGAGGAGCTCAAAAACCCTCTGGTCTGCACTGTGGCACCCATAGTTTGTTTGCTGTTGCCAGCCAGAAATGGAGACGTGATACTTTTGGCAAGCTCAGTTCACCACTTCCCTCTGATCAGCGCCCAAGCGGTCAGTGGCTCCCTGCATCCCTGTTTGTGGTTCCTCAGGAGGAGAGACAGGGCTGCAGAAGCCATAACAATAGACACAAAGCAGAAGGGTAGCCTCAGGGAGTAACGAGCGGATACAGAAAGGCTATGGAAGTAACGCCTGAGCTCCCTTCCACACCATCCCTCTGACATCCTTGTTTTTCCAACACCAAGACTCTATCAATTGTTCACTATCTGCTGCATTCTGTGTATTTTTGTGCCTTTTAATTTTTGTACTATTTGTGTAAACATAACCACTCCTCCCCATGAGACTTGGGCAACACAGGGAACTTGGGGCTGAGACAAAGCAGTTGCTTCTCAAGTAGCTAAGGCATGGTGAAAGCACTTTATCCCCTACCAGAGACAGCTGTTATGGAGCTGGAGGGAGCACGTTAGACAGTGTGGGAAGGGCTGTTCCGCCTTCCCCCGGTTCCCAAATCCACGTGCACAGTGAGCTGGAGTTGCAGTGGGTAGGCAAATATCCCCTAACGACCCACCTTTCAGCCAGCCAGTCACAGGCATGGCTTCTGTCTAGAAGCAGAAGACCAGACATAGTGGATGAGGGGCAGGACTTCTGCCTCATGCTCCCGTCGCCCTGCCATGCTGGCTGCGCACACATCTATGGCACTGCCCCAGCACAGTCCCAGTAATGCCGCTTATGCCGACAGGGGTTAGCTCCTGCTGACAGCCCTCTGACAGAGTGGGCTTGAGCCACACGCAGGGCAAAAACACCAGGTAGCATCTTCCCCCCCTCTGCCCCACGTACTGCAGCATCTTCCTGTGATCATCACCGAAAACAAGGTCAGTGCTACAGAGGTGTCTTCCTAAAGCAGCTTGTTCTGCTTTCTTCAGACCCAGCCCACCATGGTTGTTGCCTGAGAGCAACCAAGAAGGCGCAGTTTTACTGCGCATCCAGTCTTTTTTTCAGCCCATAAAGGTAAAGGGACTGGACCTCATCCACCTGGCAGCACAGTGCTCTCACTCACGCAGAACAGCTCCAGCTCCCCAAGCTGCAAAAAAGGCAGAAAGCGTCTCATGCCTCCTTACACTGGGGTCAGCAAGGAAGCTCTCACTGTGCAGACCTAGAAACTTCACTGCCATCCTGCGGCATCCACACTGGGGCAAACCCCCCATCGCAGCTTGGTGGCCCGTTCTCCTTTCTGCTGGCAACTTTGTCCTTTCTGCAGCCAGGGGAGCTGTGACCGCTCTGGTCTTCTCCAAGCATCACACAGACCCCTGTGTAGAGGCTGGACCACAGCTAGCGCCACATGTTTGAAGCCAGCATTCACATGCAGGCAAAGGCAACCTGCCCGTGAAAGCTAAACCCAGCCATAGCCACATTTTCAAACTGCCAAATAGAAAAGAAAAAAAAAAGAAAAAAAGGAAAAAAGTTACTACCTCACTCCAGGCAGGGTCTAAGGTGAGCCTCCATTACTCATCCAGCTGGCAAGGATGCAACCTGGTATTAGATGACTTTGATCCACCAAAACTCCTCCTGGGTGACTCACTGCTGTGGACAGGTGGCCTCCATCCCACCGTTTCCACTAATGCCACATCTGTCAGAAATTGGAACATCAGAATTGTGTATGTGTATATAGATATCTATTTTAAAACAAATGATAGACTTTATCCAGTATGTTGGGGGGGGGGGGGACACAACAGTAGGGAAAGGGGAAAAAACAGAGGGGTGTTTGTTTTTTTTTTTTTTAAAAGAGAACTACAGAAAAAGTACATACACTGTGGAGGTTTCAATGTCTTTGCTGAGGATGTGGCTTCAGAATAGAAACTCTAAGAATGTAGCTGGGCTACATTTTATTTTGAAAGTGATTTCACAAAAAATTCTTGAATTTTGTTTTTCTTTTAGAAACTGTGAATAGCTGCCAGAGATATAGGCAGGCCCAGCACAGGAAGGGCGAGGGTGAGAAGGACCGAGGTAGCAGAGAACGTTAAGCTTGGCTGGAGGTGGGGGAAGGGCTATGGAGCAATAGCTCCGTGTTGTTACAGGGAAAGGACACAGGTGAGCCGATGGTATAGTTTGCCTCCAGGTGATGTGACTGGGCCATGTATTAGGGCCTATTGCTTTATTATTTAATTTTTTCCAAAGCAAAAAAAAAAGTAGTTGCTTCAACCATTTTAAAGGAACAACTTAAATGGAGCAGAAGCTTGAGGGTTTGTAGTGTTGCTTTGAACCCCCAAGCCCTTTGTAACTGTTTTTAAACTTTGGCACGTGTTGTGGGTGTAGTGCCCTTACCTGCTGTGTAGTGGAAGTGGCAGACTTGGAAAAGCCTATCTTTGTAATAAAACAAGGTGCTGAAACCCATGTAGTGAAGTTCCTACCTGTGTGCGTGCAGAGGACACACGACATTGCGGGAGATGCCTCTCACCACCTGCGAGGTCAGGCTGCTGTCCCTTGCCCAAGGACAGGCACCTCTCCTCCCACCCACCCCGGCCTGCCGACCACTGCGCTCATCCGGCACAGAGCCACAGGGAGGAGGGTGGCTCATGGGGGTGTGCTGCAAGTTTTGCACGTATGAGACACACAGTGCTTGGCAGCTCAGCTGCCAACCACCTTTGTTTCCGTATGAGACAAGTTTTTACCCCTCTGGCTGCAGAGCCCTGGCTTCCTGCAGAGCATGCTGCGGCCACACACCGCTCCGGCTACCCGGTAGCACAGCTCCCACGAGAACAGGAACTGGCACAGGAAGGGGAAGGTCGGTGTGAAGACACAACCACACGCCTGAACTGACCGCAGACTGTGCTGCGCATGCAAAGACCAGTAACACCACAGCAGTGCCCAGAGCTGGGCACCCTTACCTCTGCCAGGTGCCATCAGCCCACAAATCGGTGTCTTCTCCCAGCCCTGGGGAGCCCAGCGCCTGCTCTGCACCACCACTGCCAGCCCTCGAGGCTTCTGGCTTCAGCACCGTGACACGAGCTGCATCCTGTAGGTCTTAATAACCACGGCATTGCTAAATCCTCTCTCTTCCACCTCCCCCAGTAAAAGCTGCTCTTTCCAGGCACCAGAGGGATTTTCTTTTCCCACTAGAAAGTTGATTCTTAGTAAAGCTAAATCCAGCCATTAAATGATTTGGCCTCTCTCAAAGCAAAAGAGCCTCATGTTTCACACTGGGTGCCTGGTGAGAGAGGACGCAGCTCCTGCCCAGTTCTGTTACAGGACATTTCCATGCTAGCGACAAGTGCTTTGTGAGGTTAACCATCACCAAAGGGCTGGTTATTACTGCAGCATCCCCCACCCTGTCCCTGGGGGGAGACAAGTTTTGGCTCCATTAAAGATGGATCAACGTGGCCAAGGCTGAAGTTTAAAGAGAAGTTAGTTTGTTCAGCTCTTGCTTAAGCCCCAAAGCAAGGCTAGGAGCCTTGGAGGGCATTGGCAAGGCCAGCTGAAGATTAGCAAAATCCTCTTTAGGAAGAGAGTTTTACTTACACTTTTTTTTCCTGCCCAGGAGGACTGTAACCCTTTGCATTATCAGGCTGACCTTCAGAAGGGCTCTGTTCTGTGCAGAGCAAGAGAAATTCAGGCATTTGAAGCTATTAAATGAAAGTGTTCATGTTGACCCGCAGGAGCTAGCAAGACAGGTTTAGAGGTGGACACTGTGCCGATAGATAATAAGAGCACAAGCAATGCTGCAGTCTACAGCAAACAGGACAAACTGTTTTTTGGGGTTTTTTTGAGCCCTAAAACATTTCTATCTTCCTCTTACCGTGGTTAGAGCACAGGCAGCTCCCCCTGACACTGGGGACCCTTGCCCATGGTATGCACCCAGACCTGCTGCCCCAGCATTCCTGTAATCCCATCTCAGCCAGGCATTAGCACAAGGGCAGCCAGGAGGGCAGAGGACTGGACATCTAACCTACCCCACACCAAGGCTGCGGGCACCATGGCCCCACACTGGCAGGACTGGCCAAGCCTGAGCTTTGCAGTGCCCGGGGTGCCACCCTGCTGTGTCCCATAGGTCCCAGGGCCCCCCAGCCTGGGCCATCACCCAGCACTGGGGCTCACTGCCAGCCTGCACACACGCAGCCCCCAAAGCCTGGCACTGCTGGCTGGCCAGGTGTGCCACTGCAGCCAGGGACACGTGGGGACAGACAGGACATCTCTCCACGAGAGGAGGCATGGCAGGCAGCTACCTGCAGCACCAGCTCACCACCATGCCACGCAGGACGAGGCCAGGGCTGGGGGATTTTGGCGCCGAGAGATGGGAGCGCAGGGGCGGAGACCCGCGAGCAGGGCAGCAGTCACGCCATTTCATGAGTGGAGTGAAGCAGCTTTATTAGCAGGAGGTGAACACAGAATTAAAACCTGTCCTGGGGACTAAAACCGACCCAGACCCCGAGGGCCTGGGCCCAGCTGGAAGCAGAGCTGGGCTCCCATGGGGAACAGGGCTGCCTGGATCCCCCTATGGGGCCTTCCTGCCTGCTGGGGTGGGGGCTGCCTTCCGCAGCCCAGCCTCCCCCTGGCCAGATCCTGGGGCTGCCCGGGGCTTCCTCGCCTTGCCTTGACCCCCCTTTGTCTTGCGGGTGTCTAGCTGTGCCCCCTTGGGCGCCTCCCCCTTGCTATTTCCCACTGGAGCCTTTCGGGGCCCCTTTGCCCTAGCACCCACAGGGCTGTGGCCATCGCCCCCTCCTGCATCCTCAGCAGCCGGAGCCGCGGGGGGCCCTGAACGCCCTTTGCCGGGGGCCCTGGGGCGGCTGGCAGCCTGCGGGGGCTTCGCTCCGTCGCTCATGGGCTTCGCTGCTGCCGGTGGCCGGGCCTGGAGGGGAGAGAGCACAACAGGCTGCTGCCATGCCACAGGCCACCCAGCCTCACCGCTGCGCCCTACTCACATCCGTGGGCTTCACCCTCCGCTTCTGCTTCGCTGCTGTCGGCTTCTCCTCCGCGGCACCTGTGGGAGAAGGGGCAGTGGATGAGCACAAGCTGGGGCTTCTCCCCAGGGCCGGGGCAGCCCTGGGGTGGCTCGTGGCACCACCAGCCTTTACCTCGCTGTTGCACACACGCCGCAGGGGCCCGGGGGGGTTTGGTGGTCCTTTTCCATCGGGACTTCGGGGCCTGTCCTTCGTCAGCAGCCACCTGGCCCGGCAGTTGCTTGTGCCGCAGCTTCTCAGGGGCTAACTGGGGGCGAGAGAGCAGTGGAAGTGGGGCCAGGTGGCACCTTGGCCCCCAGCCCCACTGCTCGGGAGCCGGCAGCCCCCTGCTCACCTTGAAGCGGCCAGTGGCCCCCATGGCGGAGGAGTTGTGGGGCCGCACCAGGTCTCCACGGCTCAGCCCCTTGCTCAGCGCCTGCTTCAGCAAGTACTTGAGGCGAATGGGGTCCACAGCAGGGTACTTGGCCAGGATGAAACGCTTGATGGCGATGACAGAGGCGCCCTTCCTCTTGTCCTGGGCCTGCAGGGCCTCGATGACCATGTGCAGGGTGGGGGGGTGCGGGGGCCGCCGGACCCGGGCCAGCATAGCCGGGAGCTGGGCTGTGCCGGCAGCTTCAGCTGCTGGGAGAGGCACCTCTTGGGACCCAGGCCCAACCCCTAGGCACTCACGCCCCCGAGGGCTGCAAAGCCCCCCAAGAAGCCAAGCAGCCATGACCTTGCTCATCCCCGCAGCCTCACAGGGACCACGGCCACCAGAGCCCGGGCAGAGCCCCAGCCCCACGGGAGCCACAGCTCTGCCGGGACCCCCCAGCGCTCAGCAAACTCCTTACCCGGCTGAGGCTCCATGGCAGCACACACCAGCCTAAAGACCCTGGCCCAGGCAGCCCTGGCTCCGCTCACGGCACCCCTGACCTTGCTCACAGGCTCAGATCACTTCCAGCTAATTTATCTGATTAGCTCCCTAACTGCAGGGGCTGGTTAGCAGCTGCTAATTGCTCTGCTGCCGCCCCGGTGGGAGCAGGTGGCTGGGAAGTGCCTTTTGCCAAAGCTTTGCGAGGGCCTGGAGGGAGAAGGGGCACGTCCGAGCAGAGGGTTTGGAGAGGGGCAAGAGCCGGGGGGGTCGCGAGGTGATTGCCCTGAACACGCAGGGGAAAGGCGCTTATCCGCTGCTTGGTGGGCGGTGGGGTACTGGGGTTGCAGCTTGCTGACAGCACTCGCTGTGGGGCGGACAGGGGGACAGCCCGTGGCATGGGGCCTGCACAGGACCCCTTCCCCATGCACTGGTGTGACATGCCAGCTCCCTTTGCCAGGGACAGCTCCACTGGGAAGCAGGCACTATATTGCCAGGGGAGCCTGATAATGGAGGGGACGGGGTGGAAATGATCCCACAAAGAGAGGAGGAACACGGAGAGCTGCTTCATCGGCCGGCGAAGGCAGGAGGAGTGACTCTCCCACAGCAGACCCAGGTGTGCACTCACAAGCAGGACCCTCACTCACCCCTGCCTGCCAAATCCCACCGTACTTGGGGGAGAGCACTCCCAGCCCCATGCACGGGCAGCCCCTCCGTGTCCCCTCTGTGTCCCCACCATGCTGGCTCCTGGCGCAGCATCGTTCCATGGGCCAGGTGTGAGCTAAGCCCTTGGCTGTCCGGGGTCCCCAAGGCGCCCAGCGCACTTCTGTGTCATGGCCGTGTTAAAATTAAGTCATCCTGTGATCCTATGGACACTTTCCCCACCGTTCCAGTGGGGTAGGATATTTGTGCTACTTTCCGTTCTGCCTGTGCTCATGAGTCGAGCCTGAGTAATTCACCAACTGCTCTTTGGTGCAGGAACAGCACGAACGTCCCCACCTCGGGGACCGCTGTGTTTCTCCACAGGTCACCACGTCAGTCCCTTCCTTTTTACACAAGAGTCACGGGGCTTTCGTACGCATCGTCTGTCAAAGCTGTGGGGGAGCTGCAAGCCTGAGGAAGGGCCAGGATTACGTGACGGCAGGGCTGGTTCACAGACCAACTCAGTGGACGTGTTACCGCACCAATGTACATGCAAAGCGCTGCCCAGAAAGACCTTCATCAAGGTCTGCGCCCACCTGCTGAGCCCGGGGGCCAGATCCTGGCAGGAGACCAAGGTGCCAGCAGGAGCCAGGTCTGGAGCAAGGGGCTGGGAGAGACACCCAGTGCCTGGGCCCTGCATGCCCGGCTCCCCCCAGACCAGCACCACCTGCCCGTTCCCTGCTCCATTTCCAGTCCATTTCCAAATTCCCCGGGAAGGGGCCAGTGGGGACACTGGAGGGCTGCAGGGGCTGGCACCACAGCAGGAATGGGTGCATCTCTTCCAATCATCTCCTCCTCCTGGATCCGGCCATCACCTCTCTGGCAGGTCCGTGATGCCTCTGGCACCCACCCGGGCTGGCAGGGGGGGTCCCAAACCCTTGCTTGCCCCTACCACCGCCCCCAGCCACCGTAGGGCTGGGCATGGCCTGGGGCAACAGCATGTGGGCTCAGGGCCGGGACATCAGCACCACGTGCCGCGGACGGTCCAGTGCGGGCGGGAAAGCTGCAGCACCAAGCATCGCATGGCTCCCGTGGAGCACAGCCTCACGGACAGCAAATAATAAACACCAAATCCTTCCTCCTCTTCCCTCCAAAACCAGCTCACAGATTTGAAGTACATGAATCAGACATCAGCCTAAACACTGAATTATTCATAAACCTCTAATCTTTAGATTTCACTGAATATGCAGAAGTATCGATAAAAAAAAATAATGAGAGAATTGTACTTGCAAATTGCTCTTTATTAAAGGTTTAACTTGCATGGGTTCTATACGTTCCCTATTAGACCTTGCAAAGCTGCATAGGATTAGAAATCAGAGAGGATAATAATGTACAAAAATAGTTTCAAATGTTGATAACACTGAACAGCGAGAAAAACATCTTATTTGTATAACTGAGCTAAAAATAAAAATGAAGAACACTGCTACAATTGCAATATGCCATCTTGTAGTGCTTAAAACATATGTCGACGTCTCTGAGCCATATGCTCCCATGTCTTGCCTGCTACAGCGCGGAGGGAAGCTTAGCAATGCAGTGATCAATCCTCAAAAGCACAAGCACTGGCCAAAACCTCCTACTTGGGCTGATGCCAAACTGACTGCAGCTGAAATGGGGAGGTGCACGGGAGGAGCATGTCTCGGGGCACGGCCCCGGGCCGCAGGGGGCCCGAAGATGCCTGAGGATGAACAGCGGGACTACGGGGAGGGGCTGCTTCCTGCTGGGGGACATCAAGTGGGGCTGCTGCTGGGGGTGCAAACACCCTGTGCGTGTCGCTGCGCCAGGTGCAGGAGCAAGTGCCAAGCCCTCCCCAAGCACATCCGGCTGTGGCCACCCATGGCTGTGCCGTGCCGTCCCATGCCGCCAGGTCCCCTCCGTGCCACCTGCTTGCCGGGCAGGATCCGCAGACATCACCTCTGTGGCACGGAGGGGCCCATGTGCACCGGTACCCCGTCCTGTCCCCCCGGAGGGGTCACGGTGCCTCCCGGGGCTTCTGACATGCTGGAGGTGGGACAGGGCTGGAGCTGGGAGCACCTGGCAGGGCTGGGGGCACCTCACAGCAGCCAGACTCGCCCCCGGGCAGCCAGACTGCGGCAGGGCCAAGCAGCTGGATGGCACTGGCCAGGCTCCATCTCCGGCGGCGGAGCTGGGAGGTGGCCCCAGCTCCGGCCCCAGCGGTGGCAGAGGCAGGGACGCGCCCAGGCCCCTGCTGGGCCATCAAGGTGGGGCAAGGGAGGCAAGGGTGGCTCTGCCGCGGCCCAGGGCTTGCGCATGGCAGCGCAGGCGTGCCGGCATGGCGGGGGTGTCAGACCCCGGGGTCTGCACTTGGAGCAGGGGGCCACGAGCTCTCAGCAAGTCAACAGAAAAGCATGGATTTACGCCAGTGGAGGAGCTAAGCCTTTGCATTTTAATTACAAAACGTGTGTACACATTTACAGCCTTGTTCCCAGGGTTCCTAGTGCCAGGAGAGAGGAGCCCGCCCTGCGGGGCAGTGACCGTGGTGAAGCAGGGGCGGGCAGTGGCAGCGGCGGGGCTAGGTTCGTGCTCCCGGGGCAGCGACGTGCACCCCGAGGACTGGCTGCTCCGGTGGGCCCTACGCGGGAGAGACCTGGCTGGTGGAGACGGAGGAGGTCTCTGTCTTGCCAGCAGACGTGTCCTCATCGCCCAGCGGGTTCTTGCCGCAGCAGAGGGTTGTGATCATGCAGTTACGGAACTGGAAGAGAGGGAAGACCATGGTGAGGCAAGTGGATGCCAGGTGGCTCCGGGGCTGCCTCCTGACAGAGCCACTTGGAAGCCCCCACCATCGCAGTGCGGGAGGCACTATGCCGGTGGAGTCTCCTTCCCCGCTGCCCGCTGCCCGCCCATCCTGCTGCTCAGGGCCATCACGGATGCAGCCCCAGCTCCTGCACCAACCCAGCGCCTGGGTCATTTCAGACAGGATTTACGAGAGTTATGCAACGCCAAGGATGAGCTGCAGTCTCCCTCCTGCATGCCGGAACAAGATCACCTGGAAACAAACGCCCCTCCCGGCCCACTGGTACCTCGAGGTAACTCTCTACAAGCTGTTATAAAGCAAAACACAAAAAAGGAGATCACCTGGCATGCTGCCAGTTACCTGTTTGTTCATTACGATGTAAATCACAGGGTTGTAGATGGCAGAGCTCTTGGCAAAGAAAGCCGGGATGGTCATGAAGATGGGCCCGAAGTCTGCCCCTTGGTTGGTGAAGATGTAGAAAGCGACACTGGCGTAGGGGAGCCAGCAGATCAGGAAGGCGATGACCATGATGACAACCATGCGGGTGACTTCCTTCTCCGCCTTCTGGGTGGTGGCAGACTCCTGCTGCTGGGCGGCAGCCTGTGGGCAGAAGGGAATGGCAATGTGATGGATCCGGGGAGGGCTGCGCCGGCATGGGACGCGGGGTCAGGGCTTGGGGCAGTTGAGCTGCACATCTGGAGTTTGCTATTTCCCGCTTCGTGCAGGGCCAGCCTCCTGGTCCCCTGAGGGCCCTTTCTGTCACCAGTCTGGAGCCTGGCCTGGGCCCCTTCCCAGCACTGGGGACGGAGGTGGCCCCCAGCCCACCGCCACTGGCAGGTACCCACCTCCTTGACAGTGCAAACCAGGTTCCCGTAGCAGAAGAAAATGACTGTCAGCGGGATCGTGAAATGAACCACAAACATGTAGATGACGAAAGATTCATTGTTGATCTCTGGCTTCAGAGTGTAATAGTCGATCCCGCACGAGCACTGCATGCCTTCGGGGATGTACCTGTAAGGTGAGTCAGACAGGTCCGCGTCCAGCTGGAGACCAGCTGGAAGCCACGGCTGAGCCGCTGCAGCCAGGCTCCCGCGGCCCCAGGCACAGCGCCCTCCCTACCTGGACCAGCCAAACAGCGGGGGAGCCGCACACGCCAAGGCCATGATCCAGGAGAAGGCAACGCCCATGATGGCATGGTTCTCCCCGAAGCGGAAGTTGCTCATGGGCTTGCAGACCACTACGTATCTTTCAACAGCCAGGACAACCAGCGACCAGAGAGCAATTTCGCCTGCACCAGGGAGAGAGAGGGATGGGGACACAGGGACTTTGAGCAACAGGAGAAGAAAAACACGCTGATGGCAGCACAAGGCCTCCTCAGGCTGTCGTTCCCGAGGAAGACCCCTGGCAGCAGGTAAATCTCCACCAAGGGTTCGGGAAGAGAAATGAACAAAGGCCAAGTGCAGATGCAGTAGGAAGACGTGAGAAGACACCTCCTCATGTCCTCGTGTCCAAAGTAACCACTTTACTGCTGTGTTTTGAGATCCATGGCTGGATCCTACCACTCATCCCGGACAGCACCTGCACCTGCAAGCCTGTGGTCCCACTCTGAGATGCAGCAAGTGCCCGTCATCCCGGGATTTCCCCTCGCTACCCACAGCTTCCCAGGAAACTTGTGCCACAAGGACCAAACCAGTAAAACAGTTGCCTGGGGCTGAAGGCTGAGCTGAACAGAGGAGGGCATTTTTAGACACACCATTTTTATTTAACAGCTGTTTCAGTGAAAGCCTGGCTGGCACAGGGAGGAGAGCCAGCTTTGCTAGCCTGCGCCACCATGCACCGCATCAGAGCGAGTGACAGACTCAGCCCCACAAAACAGGAAGGACAAATTTGTCATCTCTCAAGTCAGAAAGCAAGCCAAAAAGATGTGCAAATCCAACAACTGCAAAATCTGCTACTGATGGCTTTTCATTACTGCACTGTTGTTCTCAGGATGCTGAGCAGGTGGCTACCAAAATAAGGTCCAAAAAAAAAAAAAAAGTGTAACTTGTCACTTTCTTCACCTCCCACCCTGAAGCACTGCAACTGCCTCGGCCCACACCAGCAGCAGACCGAGGACCTTCCAGATACCATGTTTTTCCGAGATCATCTGGGCGTCCTCCCTCCCCCTCCTAAAACCTGGGCAATTCCTGGCAGCAGATTTTTGAGTATTTGGAAAACTTACCACCCAGCGTAGCAAAGAAGCCTTCGATGTTGCACCCTGTTACTCCAAAGACAAAATACCCGTTCATCGAAGTGTACATGGTGGTTGTGAAACCTCCAAAAACCATGAAGAGGTTGGCAACCGCCAGGTTCAGAAGGATGTAGTTTAGAGGCGTCCGGAGCTTCTTGTGCTGGATGGTGACGTACAGCGTGAGGAAGTTGACAGGGAAGCCGAACAGGATCAGCATGAACATGTAGGCAGCCAGTGCCGAGAACTTCCAGGGCTCAGCCAGGTAGTACTGGGGGTACTCAAAGGGGCTCCGCACCACCCCAGTCTTGTTGGACATGGGCACATAGAAGTCTTGGCCCTCTGTCCCGTTCATGGTTGTGGTTCGTGAGGTGCCTTTTGCTCTTATTCAGGGGTGTTTTTTGAGTGCGGGAGGATCGCCTCTGAAGCGGGGCTCCCGCCACCTCTCAGCCTTCGCCGTCACCCAAGGAGAAGTGGCTACGCTCACCTCCGCAGGGTGCCCCTTATAAAATGCCCCCTGGGGTAAGCTCCAGGCATTGGTGTCAGCACGATTAGGGCTTAGAGAATTATTAATCATAATCATCCAGGGGTAATTGGCTTTCCTGGGAAGGTATTAAGGTGACACCTGTTTCTGGCCCGCACTGTCATTGTTGGAGACCATGGCTCATGGACATATATAAAGAGGTAGCTCTGCACCGCACCTTTCATTTGTGGGGGCCCAAACCAGACGGCAGCTCCACTCACACAGCCTCACCCCTCAGCACGGCTGTGCTCCCCAGGGAGCAAGGGTTTGGGGCGGGCCCTGCACCCACAGCAGTCTTTGCACCCCACGATCCAGAGCTGGACATCCACTGCTCACGCTGCCATCGCCCAGGGGGAAGCACTCACCCCCCCAGCCCTCAAGGCCCCCAGTCCACCCTCCATGGGCACTCAGGGGTGGGCTGCCCATCCATGTGAAATGCCTCGGCTTCCCCACAGAGAGGTACTGGGAATGGGCTGCATTACCATCGGGTTGCCAGGCAGAGGGTGCCAGGGGAAGACAAGGCACACAGGGATTCTTCTTTTGGCCACGCTTTCTCAAGGCTCCCGGGCTGAGCTTTCTTTTTCATTCTTACAAGGGGAAAGCAGGTGCATGACACCAGCTAGTCCCCACTGGAGAGCTGTCCTCACCGTAACTGCCATTCCCTGTGGGAGGGTGCACAGGGGTGCTCTCAGGCAGCACAAGCATCACCAACCCCTCTTCCACATGCTCTCAGCCACCTCTTTTTCTGCTCCAGCATTTGACTGGGGAGGTTTGAACACCACAGTGAAACACTGACTCCACTGGCAGGTTTCCAGTTGTACCATCTCCTCTGTGCCTGGCTTTGTATGTGGTTTGGGTCATGCCAGTTACATTGGCAACACCTAATAAATAACCTAGTCCATCTGTTCTGGACAGGTATCATTCTGCACTAGTGCTGAGAAGGTTGCTGGACAAGGGCACTGAAGGGAGGTTCTGAGCTCAAGCCAACACTCAACTTCATGTGCTGGTTGACAGGCATCTTCAGTCTCCCCGAAACCTTGCAGAATCATCAAATTCCGCAGGGGAAGCCATCGTTGGAGCCTCCCATGTCCGCCATGTCTCTCTGCCTCCCCAACTCAATGCACTCAGTTGTGCTTGAAACGTTCTTTGTGCCAACCAGCAACTGAGTTAGACATCATCTTTTCTTCATTTTTCAGAGGCAACGGGACAGCATGGACAGCAGAATGAGCACAATGAAGCCAACCACAGAGGATGTCTCTTCTGGAGAAGGTGGTTCCCTACAGTTCACACCATCATGATTAATCTTTTAAGCTCCCAAGCTGTTTTCTCTCTCTCTTCTCTTTTTTTCCACCCACTGTTTATCACCTTTCTCATTAGCAGTCAATAACTTTCTAGCTGGCAGGCAGGTACCAGCTGGTTCCCCGCAGAGGCTAGGCAAGGACTATCTGCTCTGCCCCTTGGTAGGTGACAGAGACTGGAGGGGACCTGAGCACCCACCTCCCCTTGCTGTTTTGGCAAGGGGCTGAGCTGAGCGTTCCTTGCAGCCAGGAGCAGAGGAGTGGGTAACTCTGAGTGCCTCATCCAGCACAGGAGGATGTGCCAGAGCCGCTGGAGCTCATGGGTGCGAGGTGGGCAGAAGCTCACGTCCTCTTGAACTTAATAAACTTCCTTCAGTCCTGACCTAGTTTTTACCAGTGTTCCCTGTGGGTTAGTGTAGCACGTGCAAAAAGTTTAAAGGGAAAAAGCACAAAGCTCTGTACTCTCTTTGAAGAGGAGACCAAGCTGGGAAACCTTCACTCTAAGCAGGGAAGGTCTAAAAGAGCTGAACTGCTGGCACCACAGACAAAGGAGGACCTGGCTGGCTGCAACCAAAGGCAGGCCACGATCAGTCTGGACAGCCCCAAAGAACTTCCTTTACGTCAACATGAAAATACCACATCCTCACACACACTCCGCTCATCCTAAGTCCCTCTCAATTAACTTTTCACACGTGTTGCCAAGGCCAGAGCAGTGTCACTATCTAATTGCAAATGCAGCTGTTCATACTTGTACCTGGGCACACAAGAAGGATTAAAGGTTTATCTTCCCAACACACGAATATGGCACCTTAAGCTCTGATGCAATAAGCCACTGCTGAGGTTAGCAGCGGCTGCTCGGAGCTCGGGGCCTGGCATGTGTCACCATTGGAGTACAGTAGTGGAACAGGCAAGCAGTAATGGGGTAGAACACCAAATTAAAGAAAACAGTTGGTCAACCACTCACAAAAGCTTCAGACAAAAGTGCCGTGGTGCGACTTCTCATACGTCCAGGAACTCCTTATCATGAAGTGACCTAGGAGTTTCAACGGCACGGGGCAGTCTGGAACTAGATCTTCTTCACAATGAACGAGATGTGTCGAGTATGTTTTTGCTCGGAAAAGCCCAAAACACTTTTCAAACCTAGACTGTATTCACAGAGTTGTTTAAAGAAAGAAAAAAGCCTCCTTGCTTGATCCATTTTGTCTGTGTCACTGCAAACCCTATCTATTTATTTTTATAATTCTTCATTCCCACTAGCTCTGCAAAGCCAGCTCAGTTCCGGGAGAATGAGCCGAATTCCATTCTGGCTCACATCTCAAAACAGCATTGTTTATCCATGTCAATCGCAAAGTCTTCATTGCAAACAGTGACAGATGAGTCAAAAAGCAGACAAGCAGTAATTAGAACAGAATGTTTTTGAAGTGGTAAATGAAGCAAACTTGGTCAGGAACTGCTGAGGGACTCTGAAACCCTGCAGTGCCATGGCAGAGTGTCACTCTCAAGAGGAACTCAAGCAGACACAGGGACATCACTAGTTTCACATGCAGAGTGCTGTTTACGTGGTAGCTGCTTTACCAACACCCAAAACCCTCAGCCAATAGCTTAAGACAGTAAAGTAGAATATCATTTCCCACTCAAAACAAAGGGAGGCTGTGACAGACAGGATGTGATAACAACAATAGAACTCATGGTAAGATGGGCACGATTTATACTGGATTGAAGTCAAGAGACCTATCAATTCCCGGCTCAAATCCGGCCCAGCTGATTACCCCCTCAAATTCTCCCGCTGTCAGAGAACTACTCAGTGACCGTCCTCAGGAGATTCAGCTACCTGGGAGTACGAAGGTGGGCTGGGTCTGGCTGGGATGGAGTTAACTTTCCTCATAGCAGCTGTGTGGTGCTATGGTTTGGATTTGTGTCTAAACCAGCGTTGAAAACACACCAGTGTTTTAGCTGTGGCTGAGCGCTGCTTGCACAGCACTGAGGGTTTCTTTTTCCCCCGCTCCGTCCCCCCCAGCAATAGGCCAGAGGTGGGCAAGAAGTGGAGAGGGGACAGAGCCAGGAGAGCTGCCCAAAGGGGTATTCCCCACCAGATGATGTGCTCAGAAATACAAGCTCAGGGAAAGGAGGAAGAAGGGAGGATGTTGTGTTTGTGGTGTTTGCCTTCCCAAGTAACCATTACTCACGCTGAGGCCCTGCTCTCCCGGAAGCAGGCTGGACATCTGCCTGCCACCGGGAAGCGGCGAATAAATTCTCTATTGCTTTGCTTGCACACACAGCTTTGCCTCACTTATTAAACCATCTTTATCTCAACCCGTGAGCTTCTTTGCTTTTGGTATGTCTTCTCATTTTCTCCCCAGTCCTGCAGGGGGGGGGGGAGTGAGCAAAGTACTGCTTGGGGGCTTAGTTGCTGCCTGGGACTGACCCACCATGTTTGGTCAAGCAGCTGCATCATTAAAATCCCCTCAGCCTCAGCAAGAGGCTGAAGTAGAAGGCGGCAGGTCCATCTCCTCTCACCTCTACACATTGTTTGCCTGTGGCTCTGGACTGAAACAATGCTGGGGAAATACCGCTCAGAAATACTCCTTCAGCACTTCACTCCACTGGTCAGCATGATGGCCAAGGGATCTGCATGAGCTCAGACAGGCATGTGCACGCACCACAAAGGTAGCTTAGATCACAAACGCTGCAAGAATTGACAGGACACCAGGAGTTGTGGGAACTATCCCCTGATTTCAGTACCACAGCAAGTTACATCACTTAACAATTTTCTCAGCAGACAATGAAGAACGCTCCTGTCTTGGGTATAGAGAGGAGGTGCTGTGGGAAACCACTGGCTGATTATGAGCCCTCAGCTGCTTTGGTGTTCCTGCCTGGCACCCTGACATATTTATAAGCGTGCAAGGTCAGCGGTGCTTCTTTCATTAGCAGTAAACAGACTACTGTTACTAGGATTACATACATGGCAGTGGGCAGCTAAGGTATTTCTGTCTGCGTACCTTTGTTAGCATGAAATGCATGCTTCCATGCACAACCTGGCATTTTGCATTTTAACAAGGCTAAGTTCTATACAGATTAAAAGCTTTGAGCGCCCTCCACTCAGTGTGGCTGTGAGTGATGGTCCTTGATGCCAAGACCAGTGTAACTCTTAAGATCACACTTTAAGAGCTCTAAACTCTAATGCTGTTCTTGCATAAATGGAATAAAAAGAAAAAAAAAATACAAGCTCAGAAGCAGCAGCATTATAGCAAATTACAAGACAAAGAGTAGTGAAAAATAGTCCCATTTATTTGAAGATCTGTCAATAACGGGTATATATTAAGGAGCAAATCAAGTCCTAACACAAGTTGAAGTAAAAATAACGATTTACTCAAGGCTGAACTGGACCCTAGAAACATTCTTTTAAAAATCTGTGGCACTTTAGCTCCTTGCCTGGGAAATGTAGAGGACATTCACAAACAACAGACATTTTCATTTTAAAAAAAACAGTTACATTTCTTCAACTCATTTCCACTCCTATGTACAAAATGGAACAAGATGACTTAACTAAGTTGTTAGGAAAACTCTATGAATCTAAGAAGTGTTTTGCCAAGCCAATAGGGAGGTCTGTCAGTTGAGGTATAAGATTGTTTTTCTTCATGGGTTTGACTCATCTATTCTCCGTCGACAGAATGGACAACAGTTATGCTGGAGTACGAGAAGCTCATAGTCTTCAGTATGAAACATCTGTTAATTAGGAACAGATTTAGGGACAAGTTAGCCTGTGACTAACTCAAAGAAAATGCAAACTGAGCTCAATGGCTTGTCCATGGCACAGACATTCTGAAGCTACCATCACAAGAGAATTGGTCCTCTTACTTTCAATTGCTTGAGAGAGCTGTAACGTGGAATAGAGCAGCAAGCATTTCGCAGACCACTGCCAACGTTGCTGAAGAGGCACAAACCAATTAATTACTTTTGCAGAAGGAAGGACAAAAATTAGACAGTTTTGTGTAAGCAAACGTGACTGAATTCCAGTATTTCAAAAAGCCATTCCTGAGAGAGGAAGGAGAGGGAGAGGGACTGAACCACAAGCTAACTTAGTTACTGACTGATTTTCCCTGCTAGACCAGGCTGAAAGTCAGAGAGAGAGAGCAAAAAGAAATAAATACAGATCAGCATTTGTTGTTCAGCCAAGGTTTGCTTGAGAGGCTCTGACTTGCTGTCCGTGCAACTTCTCAAATTTAGCTACCTCAAAGTTTTCAGACAGCAGCTGTTCCTGTGTGCATCACACAGCTTATTTTTTGGTTTTCATTGCCTTCTCTGTCTCTACATCATTCAGGAATTTGTTGAATACATTTTAAAGTATGAGGTTTCAATGATTAGAATTGTTTCAGTCACAGCGCTCTCACAGTAGGGTTTGGCGGGGTTTTTTTTGTTTTGTTTTATAAACCTCTCCATGAAAACACTACCTGAAAACATGATGGACACATGGTAATGGAGGCATCTGGTAGCAGGGAACGGTAATACTGCCACCGCAATGGCTTTGGCCAGCGTTTAATCAGGACGTCCCTCCGGCTCATTGACTGGAGAACAGCACGATTCACGATCACTGGAACAAATTCTGAGCCTCCTTGCTGCAGGAGAGCAGGTTTAGAAAGAATTACTGTTACCAACTGCAAAGCCCTTTGAGGATTAGTAAGATCTTGTAAGAAACAAAGTAAAATTCAGTAGAAAAAGCTAACATAGAATTGGCCTGAGTCTAGTCCCACCAAACTCAGTCGGTTTTATCAATACATTCAGCGACAGCAGCATCCAGCCACATCTCTAACTTGGTTTCTGTGAACTTCCATTATTCATTTTAACATATTTCCTTGTAAATAACACCCATGCCCACAGTCTTTATTAAAACCTCACAGTAACGATTGTTTTATAGGTATACTGCCTAGACACAGAAATACCATGGAGGACAGCCCCATTGTATCATTTTATGATGATAAAACCAAATTCCAGGAACGTTTACTTTAAGATCTTTATTATTTTGTGGTTTGGCTCCCCCCACCCCCACCCTTCCCCTTCAAGAGAAGAGTTAACTGGTAAATCCCTTTCCTTCTCAAGTTCCATCCCTCTCTTCCAGTCCCCTGCTTTGTTATCTCTCTTGTGGTAGTCTTTGTTACACAGTCACACCAGAAGAGCGGCATGGATTGTAGGTTAAAATTTTCTATCCATTTCTGTTGGTAGCAAGAAAGAAACAACTGGAAGATACAGGAAAGGCTCTTACCTCAAAGCTCAGTTTTGCTGTAAAGGGATCATCATCTTCAACAATATCTGTATGGTCATCAAGCCTCAAACTCTGTGCATCTAGATGCATTTCTTAAGGAAGAAACACAGTCCCTATAAAGTTAGCTGTCCTCACAGTAGCTAGCACTCATAGAATAAATATGAAAGCGTACCAGCAGGACTGGTATCCTTGTTACTCCAGAGGGTCAGAGTATTCTCAAACTGCTACAGTGCCTAGATTATTATAGAAAGTACTAGAGAAGGGCTTGCTGTGATTCACAGTGACTGGGGAAATTTATCATTGCAGCTGCTGTAGAATAGCAAAGCTGTTCACAACAAAGTATGACGTCAGCTCTGCCTTCTTTCCCTCTCTGTCCCCTTCTGACAGAAGACAAAAAGCAAATGAAGCAACCTATTACATTTTGAGCAGCTTTAGTCAGAGGTTGTGTTTTCTTGTGCATTACTCTGCACCTAGTATTATATGGCCCCCAGAGCAACAGGGAGCTCTGGATGCCAAAGCATTACAAAACAGATTCCAACAAGAATGGTTATGAAGAAAGTCCATGCTGGTTTCCCTGGGCTAAGAGAAGGCAGCCTCTAAAGCAAGCGGTTATTGGAAGTGAATAACACACTTCAGATTCTCCCCATTCTTTACAGAAAGTAGTTAAAACAGAAGAGATAAAGCATGGCGTTCCATTGTTAAAAAAAAATTTTACACGATTAGAAACAAATTTTCCTGATGAAGAAGCTTTATGAAAGTATTAGGTTTAGTCAAAACATCACTTTGGTTGTTATACTAACTTGAAGAGGAAACACAATGCAATTGTACTCACATCAGTCATATGACAAAAAGAAAATTTTAAACCTAAGGGGGGGAAAAAAAATTCAAAATTGTTGCTTTTTTCCCCCTAAGAAAAGGACTGGAAAACAATTTTAATCAAAAGGATACGATCACTCATCATCTCTTGCCATTTATTTTCCCTTTTATTCAATCTTGGAGCTTCCAGATCAATGAGAGCTACAGCTTCTTCATCTGTGATGCCATCTTCCAAATAGAACTCAACCAGATGCAGTACTTCTAAAGGGGTGTGAAAAGCAAGGAGCATTTGACCTTCAAGAATTCAGAAAATGCCTCCTAGAAGACACTGTGCCCCTTAAGAAATTAATACCCCCTGGCTTCTATGATGGTGGTGTTCTGCCCACATGTTCTCATGAAGCGAGTTAAATAAAATAATATTAAAACAAATCAAAACCCTCTCAGCTTCCCAAAGGATTAATGAAACGCTTTATACATTCAGTGTCTCATAACAAAGCAATGCTTTACTGCTGCTGCTATCGTGCAATGAAATCCAACTATCCCTGGGACAAGAGGCAGCCACTTAGTCAAGTCTAACAACATGAAAAGGAAAGATCTGTTTGTCCAAATAACACTGCAGAGAGAACGAATTAAGTACTACCCTACTCTGTTCAGTTAACATTTATCTACTTGAAAAGCACAACCAAATGTGATATTCCAACGCACCATAGGAGGAAGCAGAGAAGACGAAAGGTTGTCTGCAGTTAATGCAGACGTTCCCCAAGTTATTTAGCAAAGGGTTGTTGGTAGAGCACCTATAACACAAGGGCACAAGCTCCTGCGAATACACATAGAGAGCACAGTAATTATAAATAGATCAGCACATCCTGAACTCTTTGTTTTCAATTAAATTGGGCTCCTTAGGTTTACACCACTGATATTATATCAGCACTAATCTGGAGAAATACTGCTGTCAAATCAGATCCTTTAACATCTGAAAATGCTTTCCCTTTTCAATAAACCAGCAAGTTTTCACATCAAAAATAGCTGTCTTCACCACTCTAAGAATTAAATTTTCTCCTTGCCTTTGCAGTAACATAAGCAGAATTCTGCATCAAATACACAGTGACAAAAGAAGTCGAAGAAAAGGTTACCGAAGCGAAGTTTTTTGCTGTAAGGTTTGGTCAAATTTAAGTTCTCCAATTAATTCATCTCTCTTCAAGAGCACAGTTATTTTAGGCAGTTCTTAAGATTGTGTTTCCATTATTTCAGGTGGCCAGGTGCATGTTCACTTGCACAATACAATTTATTTTTAGTGAGTACTCCATGAGACGTGGCTTTATAGAACACTGCAGAAAGTCAGACTTCAGTTAAAGAAGAAAAGGTGTTAAAGTAAGACTTAAGGAAGGAAGGTCATTCGAGGGATAGGGGGAGGAGGGAAGGAGTGCTAGGTGTGGGACAAATGAAAGTGACCTCCAGCTGCAGAGAGAGACAAAGACTGTGGAGTAATTGCATGTGGATCGGGAAGAAAAAGGCTTGAAAGAATTAATAGGCAGAGAGGAAGGTAGATGCAAGACAGGAGAGGGAGGATGGAAGCTGCCCATAAAGAAAGGACTGATTTTAATTTGTTCTCAGGAGCAAAAGGAAGTCTGACCTGAAGAATAACAATAAAAGGACTGTGTTTCCAGCTGAAATATAATTATATCTTAGAGCTATGTATAATATATTTCGGATTTTTTTTTGTGCATACAGCAACTCAGATTCTTGGATTAGGCCACATATTAATGATTAACATGAAACACAGTACAACTTACTTCACTGTCATGGAATGGCTTGGATCGGATTGTCAGGCTGCCCAGCTCAATTGATTTCTGGAACCTAGCTGGGATCTGCAGTCCCTGTAACTTGTCATAGGCATGACGAGCCAGTTTATATGCACCAAGAGCTTTACTCTGTTTTGCAAGGGCAAATAATGTATTGCTGTAATTTAATTAAGGAATAAAAATACATATGGCATTTAGGAAAAACTGCAATATTCTTTCTAATCAGAGAAGTTGTGCAATGAAGTATATCCAACACCAGTACTTTCAACAGGCTTTAACAAGAGAAATTGATTTACATAACTCCATTTAAAAACAAGTGTGAAAGGACTATCAAAATGTCTGTGAGCAGTTATTAGCAAGATAAGGAAATGACCCTACATAAACATTGCTTTGGTTAAATATTCTCACTCCATTTACAAAATTTCAGTAATTTTAGGGTGAATGGATTTTCCCCCGGCCAAAAAAAAACAAAGAAAAAAACCTTACAACACCAGCAACACACAGACACCAACTAAATACACACGATCTTATTAGAAATAAAGCATATGCTCTGCATCATTGGCCAAGTGTTGTCTTTCCCCTTCATCAGTGTATAACAGTAACTGCTGTTTAGAAAGCTACTGATCACAAGGCACATTATCAAAGACTTTATGAAACACTATACTTTTATAAGTGAGGAACTTATGAAAAGGAAAGCTAACATCCCATCCAAAGCCATAAATTAAGTGAAAACAAGAAAATCAGGCCTCCCTGTGGCATCCAGTGACCCTTCTTGTTATCTTTTACAGTCCGATGCATTTCCACAGGATTCACACAGAGGGTTTATGAAGTGCTCTCCAAAGATGCAATATGCACTAACAAAGCTGTGCAAATGTTCGCCTGACAGACACTACACAGCTATACCAGCCTCATGTGAAGCAAAAAGCTCCTGTTCCGGGCCCCCCCCAGCTCCTATCTCAGTTCAGTCTCCTCGCAACAACACTGTCAAGATTCAGAGCCAACATCCTGTTGCAGTGACTGGTATCGTAGAACTTGCTTCTCTGACAAAGGTGATACAACTGGACTGGGTGGGTGGTTTTGAGAATTACACGGTAGTTGATTTGTACAGCTCTCCAAAACTATTTAAAAAAAATAGGTAGCGCAGTTAAACACACAAAGGTTTGAAGATGCTGATTGTTTCCTTAGGGACATAAGTCAGCTTCCATTAACTATAACCAACAGCTGAAACTGAAGATACCCTACAGGAGATCTCTGCATTGTGGATCAACATCAATTATTTGTTTCATGTATCTCACAAGGTAACTCCTGATTTTGTACTGTATTGGAAGGATACACTTTTGAGATCCCCAAAGGAGTC
This sequence comes from Gavia stellata, assembly GCF_030936135.1. Classification (NCBI taxonomy): domain Eukaryota; kingdom Metazoa; phylum Chordata; class Aves; order Gaviiformes; family Gaviidae; genus Gavia; species Gavia stellata. The sequence continues at coordinate 25,329,902 of NC_082605.1, read as the reverse complement.
TCCTTTGTTAAGCTGTGAAGCAGAAACCTGGAAATATTGAAGAGGGTTTCAGGCAAGTGGAAACTGAAAGGCTCCTCCTGCAGTATTAAAAATACAGACACATATTTCTAAGCTGGAAAATCAACAACTCGTATCACTAAGCATCACAGCACTAGGCATCTCAAGCACTGTGTTTCTTTCATACAGTTGCAAAAAGAAGAAGAGGTGCTGACAGAATATAGCAAGTGGATTTTGCATGTCTTTATCACCAAAGCTCACGCCTGCCACATGCAGAAAAAGACAGAAGAGATCCATGTAGCCAAAACAGAATCTTTAACAGGCTATTTAAAAATGAAGGCAGACTGGCCAGCAATAGCGTGGAGTCTCCACCACTGTAGAGTCTGAAGTAGTCTGACGAGCAAAGACCTCCATAGCACATGGAGTCTTCTTTTGGGCAAGGGCATTGATCAAGGGTTCTCAAATGTTTTACAACAGATATTTTCACCAACAGTGGCGGTAACGTTACTATAATTGCTGGAAGTAGCAGGAGCTCCTCACTCATGACTGCTTATCATTTTGGAGTAGTTTACACACATCACTACCGATACACATACCGCATTGCGGGAATCCCTGAGCTAGAGTGCCTCTTCTGTTCAGTCTTGTTTTCCCATGATTAAAGGAAAAGCCAACCATAGCCTGTGTAGGACCAGAGGCTCAGGTCCGAGTGGAACCAAACAAATATAGCTAACAAAAAAGGGCAGGGGGTGGGAAGTCAGTCATCGTCGTATCTTCTACCCACCCTGAGACAAGCACAGATCTGCTAAAGCTGCACTGCAGTTTTTAGGAACTAAGGCAACAGAAGTTCTTGTACAGTACAGCAGAACACTGTATAATAAAGTTAAAGAAATAAATAAAGTTTTACATAGTATTACTAATCTACACTCAATATTTAATTGCCTGAAAAGTCATTAATTATTCCTAGTTATTTCTGGACTCCCTAAAGAAAAATGCCCAGGAAGCATACATACACAACTTCTAAAGGGAATATCTTACAGTGTATCTTTGAATCGAGTGATAGACATGGTAAACTTCTGCCAAATGCTGGAAGTGATGAAACTTCTGTAACATTTCAGTCTTCTGTTGTTCATTCACTGCAGGAGGTAAAGGCATTAGTGTAAGTCTCCAAGATGAGTTTATGAGACTCAGCTGGAAGAAAACAGCATACTACGATTTTAGTGCCAGCACTTCCAAAAGAGGTATGTACCCATTCAAGTGTGTCCCATCTACCTGTGCAAACCACACATTATACAGACATGCCATTTTTCTAAGCAAATTTCTGGTCTAAACCAAGCATAGTAAAACACAAAACAGTTAAGGCAATGGTTTTAACATAGCTAGAGGCTATAGCTTAATTAAAGGTAGAAAATAGCAGGTATGCATCACCGGAAACCTCATCCATAACTTCAGAGTTTACAAATAAAATGAGTTTTGAAACATTTATTTCATAAATATTAAATACACTGCTAAGCCAATTGGAAAAGTTTGCAGGCCTATAAAATATCTGAGGGGTAACAGATCAGCACTGTCATGCATCAGATAAACTAAAAAAACCAAAAGGTACTTACAGCACCAGGCAAAAGGCAGTATCATCAATCTTTTGTATTCATTATTACTAAATTACACCTATTAACTACTGGCTCCACCTCTCTCCCAGTGAAATACATTCAGAAGACAAGATGATAGCTAATGAAAAATCAGTTTTATCTCTGCTGGCAGAAATAATTCGTAAAGTACCTCTCCAACCTATGTTCAAATACTACATGTACCTTACACTCCAAGATCATCTTTTACTTACTAGTACTTTAACTAGAGAAGTGATTGGAGGGTTAAAGTGTGTTAAAGTAGAAAGGTACATGAGGATACATGGTCCCAGGAGACACGATTTTGATTGCAGATTTCAAAAGGAGGCCTATGCATGCTGATGTTGTTGTTCTGCTTATTTGTTTTAAATAAGCACATGGGAAAACCAGGGGGACTACAAAAATAGCACTAGCCAGAGTTATGCACAGCATTAAAAAAAAAAATCAAACCAAAACAAAGCCACACAACAGTGAAGTAGTTGCAGCAATGATATCACAATTGCACAAGAAGGTAACAAATATAAACTTCCTTTCAGTTACTTACCTTGGGCTATATCTAAACACTGCATGGAAAGCATCCAGTAATAGTAGGCTGCATCGTTAAATCGGCTTTCAACCACAGCATTGTGTGTTAGCTGCTCCAGCACTCTTACAGCTTCACTCTGCCTGCCAGCCTTGTGAAATGCTACAAAGGCGGCCAAAACAAAGAAGATTTTACAGTGCGATTATATCAATTAACTGAAATTAATGTTTTTAAATTAAGAGCAGTCTATTCAGCCAATATCAAATAGTCTATCCAGGGCAGGATAAAAAGGATTATACACTGGTATTTTTCTCCTTGAAAGCAGCGACACTAATGGAACATGAGAAGCATCTGTAGGTACTTTGTGGCTTTTGCACTGTCTCAGCAGCTCTTGAGCACATAGATTTTCTACAACGCTGGTTGCTTTTTTCTAAATATAGAAAAGAGCAGAAATGCTATGATGATTAGACCTCTAATACAAACAATGGCAATCTAAACACTGCAAATCACAACTTCATTCACAATGTCAATAAATCAATGTTTGAAGTTAGTGCTCTGGTTTGTAATGCTGAATATTTTGAAAGAGTACCACATTTACTACATCCTTCTGTTATTTGTTAACAGCATTTATTTATTTGATGCTCAGAAGCCAGTATAAAGTAAGATCCCGAATTCTCACTTGGTAAACATGTACTTGGCAAACACAGTCTTCATATAGGGTAATGGGGATGGGGGGGACCAACCCCAAAAAAACCCTCAACCCCACAGCACGATTGCCTCCTGACTTCAGCTAGCTCAGATATAACCAAATTCTCATGTAGCTACCCAATGATCTCTAGCTCACCCAGTTCTGGGGCATTTATATTTGCTGAGTCAGGGCAGCATAGAGCTTTGTGGAACAAACTGGGAACAATGTACCTGTATTCACACAGTTCCATGTGCAAACTACCGAACTGTCCTAAAACCAAGTGCTCAAAGTTTTGGTGCTGAGACACACAAACTACTTCTGTGTAGAGGCAGAGCATGTCTGGCATGTTCACTACCTTGGCCCTTATAAGCAAATGCAATTATACACTTAGATCTGAGCTGGCTCTGGAAACAGCAGATGCAACAGTCACATGGAGCTGCACCTGAGAAAAGTAACTATACTAAAAACATGCTGGCTCCACATGGAGCTTGCTTCAACATGTCCTTGTCCCTGGAACAATTTATGAACTAAATTTTGAAGCCTGTCCACATGATGGAAGATTGACAGTTCTATAGGTAATTTTATAAGCCTAACAAAATACATGAAAATTCTTAAAGAAACAGGAAAATTTTACTTGTACAAACCCAACATTACCTAAATAGAAGGAAAAACTATGCTTTCCACTCAGGTTTATAAGTTGGACACCATATTTTGAATTCTATTGGGATAAAAATATTAATAAAGACAGTTCAGATTATACACCAAATACTGTTGCCACATGCCACACTCAGAATCTGGACCTGTATTTAGATGCCATCATCTTTGATAGATCCATCCCATTTCAAATCTGATAGATTTAGATAGATACACCTCCTTATCAAATAAGGAGACTTCCAGCTACTTTAAGACCAGTATGAAAACACAGATTCAATTTGGTTTTGAATCCCACTGATAAGAAACTACAGGGCAGAGACTGCATATTGTGTATTGGAAAAATATGGAGTAAATGTCAAGTAACTAGTGATCTGTCAGTGACATTCTTACCTTTTTGGGCTTCTTCAAATCTATCATTCTCTGCTAGCCACTGAGCATAAGGGACATAGACATCATCTTTGAATTCAGGATGCTTTTCACTCAAAGCAAATGCCTGAGGTAAATAAAAATTTCATTTTTAAAGCACTGCATGATTTAAACAGTTAAAGGGTATAGAAAATTCCATGGTATCAATCCTTTAGCTCTAAGTAAATTCACAATAAAAATACATACACAGAACAGAGAGTGTAATCCCTATTTTCTCCAGTATGAAACTATGTATTTTAAAATAAAAAGCAATCAACAACAAAAGAAAATAAGCTAAGCATAGTTAAGAGTCTGGTCATTGAAACAGAGAAACTTGAAAGTGATTATCTAGGAAATTTAGTAGATTTCACAGCAAGAGACCAAAAAATATTTTTACTTTTACTGAATATATCTTCTAAAGAAATTGAAGTAACACCATAAATGCAGTTTAGATTCACTTTCTAAACTCGCTCACTAGTCAATAGAGGACTAAGTCTACAATTTTCCAAAGCACCCATATAACTGGGGGAGGGGAGTTGTCAACTGTAGCAGTTTGAAAACATTTCTTTAAGAAACTACACCTATCAAAAGCTTAATGTGAAGAAACAAGAACAAAATTAATGGTGAACCCCAGCTGTGAAGTGGGTGGTACTGGCAGCCGCATGTTTTTATGGAAAAACCCAGTGAAGTCGGAACTTTACCTAATCAGAAGCGTAAATCCACTTACTGAGTGGCGTCCACACTAACACAGCACACATTCATCAGATCTAAATTGTATGTATGGTATTGTCACTTGGGTGTGTCCAAATCAAAAATACAGTTCAAAACAGAATTTCCCATGATATAATTACTATTTATTCTTTCTGATGGACTAGAAGCATTCCATGGATTACCATAGGAAGTGGGCAACTGTAACTCAACAGGCAAAAAAGGTGCTCAGAAGTGAGACCAAGAAATATTCAGCCAGGAAACGAAATAGAAAAAAAAAAAGAAAAACAAAACCAAAACCACCACCAAAGAAACACTGAGCATACAAAATTAACTTAAATACTTTGAATCACATTCTACAAAAGCCTCCCTCCCTCCCTGCCTCTCCCTTCACTGCAGTGGTGCGAGAGCCAGACATTTGTCTCCTTTCTTGCAACCAGAGACAATAAGAAGTAGTGGTTTTAAACACAGACATCAAGGGCACACTTACTTCTTCCCAGCGATGAGTCTCTACATGGAGATGGACCAATGCTTTCAGGTCACCAACCTTCATGTAGGTTTCTGCTGCATAGCCAGGGTTATCAAGTTTCTTAAAATAGAAGGCACATTTTGACAAAGGCTCACGCTCAGCTTTATCCAGTTTTCGAGCGATTTCAATTAACCTAGACCCAGTAAAAAGAAGCCAGATGTTTCAGGTTCTGCCTTGTTGTTTTGCCTTTTGTTTAATTATTGTAATAACTTCACCTTTAATAAGTTATTATTTAATAAATATCATAATAGTAGTACCATGCAACACTGTTTCAGTTTTCAATAAACATTTCAAATTCTTTTTTTTTCCTTTTACAAACTCGAAACCCATTCCTTCAATCTTTACTCATACGTGTAATTCTGTATCTCAGACTCTTTGCACAGTCATGAAGACAGAGGGAGGGAGTAGGTCCTACATAACTAAGTGACATAGAACACACTTCGTCAACACTGACCTAAACAAAAGATGCCTGAATAAACATTACCCCCCTCTGCCACACAGTAAAACTGAGGCAAGGGAAGGCTGAGTGACCTGTCCAAGATCTTACGGCAACTCCGCAACGACCCAAAATGTCACCTATTGCAAATCAAGGAGAATTTGACCAGTGAGAGGAGTAGACCCAGAATTTCTAGGTATTCTGTGCTCCAGTTGTCTTCTCTACCCACTAGATGATTATCCTTAACAGCTTAAAACAACAGAAATAGACTATCACATATAAGCACTGCTGTGATGATTACTCTGAAAAGCTTAAAGACATGCATATTTTAGAAGACAGTCTCATACTACAGATAAACCCCGTTCATTCTCTTTACTGTTGTAATGCATTTATTTTCGTAACTTATTTATGTCCCTACCCTCTAAACATATGTAACTTTTAAAACATTTTTCATTGCAGATGTGTTTCAAATACTCAATCTGATATAAACAAAAGGCACATACCAAACACATTTGGTCTTATTTTAAAATTATGCAGAATTCATAATAACTCATTTCAGTTTTCATTATGCATTATCTCCGAGATAGAACTAAAACCTACATATCAACCCAGCCATGGTCTCCACTGATTTCTATGGCCTTCATGTGCTCGCCTGCAGACAGGTACATTTCCACTGCTGCTTTTGGTTCATTGATATTCTTGGCCCAATCTGCTTGTTTTTTTATTAGCATCTTTGTGTCTTTGGGGTCTCCAGATCCCAGAAAATCCTGTAATAGTACAACACAAAAGTTTGCATTGCCTTCTGGTCACAAACATTGTTACAGTCCAAATTCCAAAATACATGAAGGCTTTTTTAATGAATATCGTTATGTCTCCTAAGAAAAGAAATACTGCATACAGAGCAACATGAACTGATCCAGCCTTCAGCAATTATGAGGCCCCAGTGTTTGGTAGGAAACAATGGCAAGTGTCCCATTTAGACAGTTTTCAATTAAAAAAAAAGTGGGATATTCTGGGAGGGCCAGGAGACAGATGATACAGGTGCCTCATAGGTAATAAATACATCCCCACTTGATTTCTTGGAAAGCTTGCTCTCTGTTGAGCCTATTTAAGTGGATACAAATTACGATTTCAACATGCTTTTCAGGAACATGCCTTTTCAAAACAAAGTAGTACTAATCTCAAAAAGTGTAGTAGATCCATTCCAAGTTTCAGATTTTCTTTTGCAAGCCAAGAAGGTACAGTTTCATTCTCAAAGATGACCCAGCCCCACCCCATGCTTAGTTAACAATTGTATACCCATTTAATCATATGTTAGCATCAGCATGCCCAGCCACAAATCAAAGGCTGAAATTTCGTTTCTGCAAAGACACTTCATAATTATGTTACAATATATCAAAGAAGTTATTTTATAAGGACAGAATGACAGCTGCTCAAAAGTGAGCGACTCTGAACTACTGGTTGGACTTCTGCAAGGAATGGAAACACCAAGCCTGGATACTGTGATGATGGCCATTTTGGAAATATTTCTAATAGTTTGTTCAGCTTCTTCTGCCAATACCAAAGCCCTGGCACCATATAGTTCACATCTGTTAACATCATACAGCAGGAGAAAAGAAAAAAAAAAAAAAGTACTTCAACACCAGAATATCGATTAAGGGCTGTTAACAGAACAGGCTACTGTCCATTGAAACAGCTTCTATCAAATGAAAAATTAGAACAGAGGAGAAATGGAAAGGTGAGAAGACAGTAGAAAAATCACCCTATCCTCTGTTTTTCTGGTAAATTCTGATTGAGGTTTAAAAAAAGCAGAACAACAAACAGGCAAAAAACCCCCACAAAAAGCACCCACACAACAGATCTGTTCCACTACCACAATTCATCAGTTTCCCTGACGCAGCCAGTCAACAGGTACAGAACTATTCCCCATGTCTTTGTTAGCTCTCAGATGAGCTCCACGTAGGATTTTGCTCTAGAATTATCTTCTGCAACACAGCCCTGATTCAAGTGAATAACTATAAAGATGTCATGATAATCTTTGAATATGAAAAACTGAAGTGAAAGAATCAAGTTGAACAATGTCTTTGACACAACTTGTTTTCCAGCTTAGGTCACCAAAATAAGCCCAAAATCAAAAGCTCAGCTTCCTAAAGTATAAAGAGGTTTTTGTGAGTTCTCAGTAATTTGTGATCTGGTACTGCGATAACAAGCCTATGACCACATATCAAAGGACTTCCTGACCTCTGCCTCCAGTCTGGACTCTCTAGCCAGAGCTAATCAAAGTCAAGCACAAGATACCGGATTCTGTAAGAGTCCCTTTGCATAATTCTGGCAGCATTAAAAAAACAACAACAACAAAAAACCCTACACAAAAACACCCCAGCCCCCATATATCTGTCCTTGGAAAAATAACTGGCAAACAAGGGGAGGGGGGGTGTTACATATTCTTCCATGTATTGTGTACTCCCTGCACAAGAAGCTTCCTTCATATGCTATGAAGTACCTTTAATTTCCTCTGCATGGAGTTACTCTCAAGGATAGGAGACACAAGACCTTTTGCTCTGTGCTAGTTAAATATAGACATTACTACGGCCAAGAATTAAAAGATTCTTACGAAGACTTATGGGAAAATTTTCATCTATGAATTACATTTATGTTCAAGAGGAGCCAAAACACTGAAGCTAACAAAGACTCATCAGCCAAAAATAGTGGAAGTCAGACTTGCATCAGCAAAGCCCCGAAGTATTTATATTAAGCTCTTGGAAGAAAAAGATCTCTCTGTAGCACAATTTGTGGAATCTATGCTAGAACAGTTTATATGCATGTCATGGTAAAGTCTTTGTCCCGTATTGGGCAGAATAAGGCTCTGATGAGTGATGAATGAGACTAAACAGTGCATGCATTCTCAGGGATTTTGATAAGAAAACACCATAGATGACTTAAAAGCCAAGTAATGCTTTCTTATCACCATATAAAAACATCACTTTTTAAAGCCATATTCAATTTATTTCTACATGGAAACAGAGTTTAAAAAAAAAGCCAAGACATACTGAATCTTTGGAAGAAAATTCTCTAGTAAACAAAAATATACTAGGTTAGTATATTATACACTTTATAAAATATATTAATATAGAACTAACATACCTACTTAAGTTCAAACTATGAAATAAAAATATTTTTATTATAACACGGAAGTGAATTAAATGCATGGTGCACTCACCTCCACTTTGCCTGTGTACTACCTTATTATCCTTGGAAGACAAAAGAAAAAAGGGACTCGAGCAAGATAATGGGGAAGAAACAGTCATAAACCAAGATTTTTAGTTTTTAAAAAAAGGAAAATTACTATGGATAATACTATATAATCACAATGAAAGCATCACCTTTGGTGGTGTCCAACAAAAAAACCCACTGAAAAGCCATGAATTCCATGGACACATTTGAGACTATACAAAACACAATCTGCTACCTCAGTAGCAGACTCTGAAGAAAAACGCTACCATTACACCTAGACACAGAAGATGTTCATTGGCTTATCGGGAGTGAAATGGCTTTCAACTAATTAACTAAGAAAATAAAGTTGGAATTCAAAGCCCACATTTCATCTAATCCTTTTGTAGGATCATACTTTCCGCATTTAAATATTCAGTTGCATATAGTTGCAAATAAATAGTTGCAAACTATTACCTTTGCATAGTCAAACATGCATAAATCAGAGTACATATCGAGAGCTAGGTTTTCATGTCCACTTTTTTTGTACAACTTTGCTGCCTCATGGAATTTTCCCTGGTAGGCATAAACATCTGCTAGGAATAGTTCATTGTTGTTCTCTCCATGCTTCTTCCGCTCCTGGGAAAAAAAAAAAATGGAAGAGATGTAGAAAATATTCTAGATGATCAGGACCTAGGTGAGAAATAGCCACTGAAGAATTAGATTTTCAGGCTTAGATTTTAACTGTTAATAAAAACCTGTAACAGGATATGATAATTACGCCTCTCCTACATTTCTGGTGAATTTATAATTAAAGGATTAAATCCCTTCTTAATTAAAATTAGGAAGAGGAAAATTAAATGTCACTATACAAACCAAAGTGATGAAAAATCACTTCTCTTGATTTCACAGAGGAAAATGAACACACACTATCATTATGCTATGCTATTTTAAAAAAAGATATCTGATGGGTTCCTTATTTTCTCCTGTAGAAACTCACTAGCATATAATTTGGCTAAATTAACAATATGTGCGGGTGGGACGACAAACATGAAAATAATTGCTGGCAATAAGCAGATTCAAAGAGTATGTTAACCTGCCTCTGAATAAATAACAGTGTCACCACTACTGTCCTCACATGCAAGAGCTCATGATTTCAGGTAGGCAGCAATTGCTTCCAGAGCACCTGTACATACTCTCCTGCTAATTGGAACTGCTCACCCCTATTGTGTGGGAAGGGACCACAGAGGCAAAGTGTGTGCAGTACCACAGAGAAACCCTTTACATGAATCAGACCCATAGAGGTACACTGACTTCAAGGGACCAATGCCATATATATGCACATACACGTGCATACGTGCGTGCGTTTTAACATGTACGTTTATATTTATCCTGTATCTTGGAAACACATTACTATCCTGCTTTGGATAAAATTATTACTATTAGCCCACCTCATATGGAAATGCATAGATGTGAATTTAATTTAAAGAAAACGGCACAAAAGGGGAAAAGCATTCTATGAGCATACAAATTCAATTCTCTACTGCCAAAGGAGACTCAGCCATCACTCCTTCTGGTCACGCTTATTGACTAGGCTGATACTGGACTGGTGTTGAAAATTCCCTTTAAAACCTTGGTTAAAAGAGTAATCAGAGGAATTGTTACACAACTTTTTAAAGACTTCAGACTCTTGCCAGATACAGAGACCTGCCAATTATGTTTCCTGCTGTCATCAATTAGAAAAAAATGTGTCATTACTGAGAGAAAACCATCATAATAATGGCACATGTGTGCTTAGTTACACCCTTACAAGCCTTAAAAGGAATCCGATACACCACAAGCAAGAGTAAGCAGTGATATAGAACTCTCACTTCAGGAGCATTTTCAAGAAGTCTGAAAGTAAGTTTACGCCTATTTACAAAGGGAATCTTTCCCATTAAACAGAATATAACATGACAATTCCAGAATACCCTCAACAGATGCAGATCTGGAGAAGTATGTGTGGAAAAGAAAGGTTAGTAGTGGTGAGAGAATGCTCTCGCCTACCTATCTACCCTTTAAAGGCAAAAAAGCCCAAAACAAAAACGGGGTGGGGTGGGGGGGTGTCCTAATGCAGAACTTTGTCCCATGTTAGACACCAAGAAAAGTTAACTGCAACCAACAGGTGTTTTGACAGAACCAGGACAGCTCTGCAGAAATGGAAGACAAGGAATGTATTCTTTCAGAGAAGGTGTAAATCTTTTTAGGGTGAGAAAGAAGAATTCCCTTTATGCCATCTCAACACAGATCTTTAAACCAAGCATTATCATGCAATCTTTGTAGAAGGACATGCCATGTCTTTTAATGTGCTCATGACAGACAGTTATTGTCTAGTGAAATTCTATCAAGAAGCGTGAAAAGAATAAGAACTAGTGATTAGAGCACAGTATGGAAGCAAGGAATGCCAAATTCTATTTCCAGTTGCCACAGACTTGTCAGGAGACCTTGAGTTTGTCATTTTATTTCTCTGGGCCTGTTTCTGGCTCTGCAAAGAGGAGATAGTAAGTAATTACCTACCTCCAGGGGGTAAGGAAAGGCTTAATTAACTCATGTTTATGAAGTGTACTGTACTAAGCTCTGTTAGCACAGTAGTATTCTACCGATTATTAATTGGCTATTGAACATTATTCCAGTTTTCCTGAAGACAGTTTCATAAGTTCTCGTTGTCCCACATCCCCCTTTTTTTTTTCCCCGTGAAGTTGCAGTCATATGACTGTCATATTGAGTCATCTCTGCTAAGCAGGATTTTTCAGTCTAAACACATCTCCTACTGTCAGAAGCACTATCCGAACAAAAGTCCCTCCAAAACAGAAAGTACTGATTTTGGTATACTACTAAGTGTAAGAAAATACACTGTCTTTAACATTCTCTTACCTCTATGCTGCTGATCAATTCTAAATATCTAAGGTCTCGTACCCTGGTAAATGCCTATTGAAAAGGAAAAAGAATAATCAACTTGAAAAAGCCAGAAAAAAAAAAAATCAACAGAATATTGTTACGCATAAATCAAGCTGTCTTCATGTAAACAGGACAGACAGAAATATGCTGAGGTTTGTGTTCGTGTAGTCCTTAACCTGATAGACTCTGACTACAACTGGGGCCCCTCAGACATTACAGTAAAGACGACAAGGGTACAATCCAAACAGCTTATCACTGAAAATAAACAGCAACGGCAGGGACTACTAGGTGTACATATGTCAGTCCCCCAAGAAATACAAAGTTACATTTAAAATACTACATACTTCTATTCTGGCTATTTCATAGCTTTTCCATTTTGATGTAAGCCATGATACAGACAAGGAAATTTAAGGAAACTATTACAAGGTAGAACATATAATTGATTGTATTGCCAAGGCATACTGCATATGCTTATAGTTTTTATACCATTCTGAAAATTCAGTATGGAAGTAGCTCAGGGAGAGGAAAGGACATAAGAAGACGATAAAAGTACTGCAAGACAGTGTAACATCTTTTGAAAATGGAGATAAATGTGCAACCCAAAGTCTCAAGTGGCAAAGTCACGTGCGAGTTACAGCAGCTTAGCACTTATTCTTGACATGCATCAAAAAATAGATATTTAACTCTTTAGACCACACATTCAAGACTTCTAACCAAACTGATGCTTAAGAGGACATAGAATATTCTGCTTACGCCAGATGGGACTAGGAACTATGAAAGCCTTTAATGTCAAGAAGCTGCTTTTGTTCAAATTAATCCGCTCTAATTCTAAGAGGGCACTACTTTAAAATTCCAAGGAGGCACTGAAAACTTCTTTTTAAGAATATATATTTGCATAAAGCCATCTATGAAACTGGAATTATTCTGATGCCTCCACTTAAGAAAGAAAGAAAAATGAAGCATTTAATTTCCTGTAAAAAAAATCTGATATTAAAAAGATGCCTATCATCACAGGCCATTCCCTGCATATTTTTAGAATGTTTTCTTTCATACAATATTCATGACATTGAACTCAGTTCGCCCTCTCTTATTTGAGAAAAAGGTGGTGAAAGAAAATAGGGAAGTATTTTATGCCAGAGAAAACTCTGTTCTTCAGTATATGCCCATTTATAGACCACTCCCAAACCCAAGGCATTCCAGACACAAAATGACTAAAATTATTATATCCATTGCCTTCAAAGAACATTAGTCTGTAAATAACAAAGAATATGAAACCTCCACATTTGAACTGAGGTTATACTAAATACTTAGGGAAAAAAAAAAAGAATAGGTTTATAGCGTTGGGGAAGGGGGGGGGGGGGGGGGCAAAAAAAGAAGTCAGCTAAGGCATTCTTTGCTGCCACCCGGTGGTCAGCAGCACTACTGAACAACTTCCCACTTCTGTTTCCCTCAAATTCACTAACGCGTTTTCCAGTGGATGAAAGAAACCATTTTGTTTGCATTTAACACTTTGATTTAGAACATGGCATTTATCCAGAGCGATAAATTCGATTTCAGTTTAAAACCTCATCTCAAGCTCTTGAGTATATAACAAACCAACATTTTCTTTGGTATGTGGAATAACATATACACTAAAGACAAGCAAGACAGTAACCCAGGAACACCATTTTGTATTCCAGCCATAAAACGTACATTATACACACTATATATAAAAATATATAAACTAAGCTTTCTGCTAAATAAGTAAATATCTGCTTTACCTTTTTAGCAGTTTCAAACTCCAGCCCTTCCAAGGCTTCCATGGCCAGTTCTTTCCAGTCAGTATCAGTTACTCCTAAACACGCAATTTGATAGGCTTCTTTAAACATTTTTCGTTCCAGATATTGATACATGGGTGCAGACTGAGGATTTCCATTGAAAAACAGGTATTAGAAAGCATAATACTGAGATATATTAGTGAAATTATCTACATACATCGGGGAAAAAAATATATTCCAATCACAACCATTACAAGCTCCACAGAGAATAAATGTATGGGTTTTGTATAAGAGACAGAGCAACATTCTGGGGTGATTATTATTATATCTTTAGACAAGGTGGGTTAATTATATTCCAAACTCATCCATCTTGAAATCTTCAGTTCCTTGCATATTAGAAAGTAGTTAAGAATGTGAATTCTTCTGAGCATTGAACATGCTAAATATTATGTACAAGGAGCTTTTTTTTTTTAATGCTATGGAAGCAGAACAAAGGAGTGGGTAGTTTGTTCTCAAAGGCTAAAAGCACAAAAAGTGGCACAACAGCCCAGTGTGAAGCATCCCTGGAAATATTCAGACACAACAGGAAGAGGTATCCTGAGTAAGTAACCCTTCTGTGTCAACCAGTTTTACCAAGACTGCAACGATTAAGCCCAAAAGACACTGACCTCAAGGACCTGCCCTAAAAGGGAATTAAAAACAGTCAACTGCAGGCTGATGCAGACAAAGGCTCAGGATCTGCAGCTACAGCTCGAACCCTTTGAATGAACAGAGAGCACCACAGCTAGATTACCTTTAACTGTGGGTTTGCAACCAAAGACAGTATGCAGATTGATTTCTATGTTATTTTTATCAATTTATCTGAAAATTGTATACTTTTTGGTACTCCCTCCCTCCAAAAGCCTAGCTTTGAAAAAGCTGCCTCTGTGATACTTCACAGCAATTTTGTGGCATAACTGGTGCCTACAGCATGCCAAAGCCGGACGAAGAGTATACTAGGCCTGGTCGATCTCATGGCTGTCAACCACGCTGGGCAACTCACAGCCTAATTAAGGATCCGTGTAATGCTTCAAAGGAACAGACAGGGGTCTGTAACACAGGTAACCATTAGTTAATAAAAGCACATGGCACTTTCGCCACCTGCACTGACTCCGTTTCAAATCCTGTCCACACTTGGATGCGTAAGTCAAAATCTTTTTTTTTTCCTTTTCCTTTTTTTGTTTTGTTTCTTGGACTGTTTTAGACTCTTTCATTGCTTCCCATAATGCAGAAAATAGCATTTTGTGGAAGGCAATCTCTAAATTTAGAATATCAAAAAACCTACACACGTACTATACTTTCGGACTAAAATATATAGCTTAAACATTGCCTAAACACATCTAGATGAAGCAACAATAAGACAGTATTTGATATAAGAAAAAATGAAATTACAACTTGAGAAAAGGTATAGAGAGAGACTACAGTAAAAATACAGTAAGAGGTAACACCCGCACCATATCTTCATATTTGCTTTTAGATTATGTGCATTTGCAAGTAGAAAGGGAGAATTAGAAACAACAATCAACAACAGCAAAAAGGGAGTTAGCTTAATTAATGCCAAATAAACAAAAATAAAATAGATCACACAATATAACTTAAATAACGATGAAGAAAGGGTGAACTGCAATCATTTTGATAATGGAATACGAGTAAGTCTCAGAAAAGCTTCTTCACTTCTTAAACATTGATGTTTATGAGATGTAAAGCAACATTTAATGAGATTAAAGGATTACCTGTGGAACTTCAACAGCTGACATAGAAAAAACATGAAGACAGAAGATCTTGGAGCCATTGTAACCCACAACAAAGCCTTGAAGTTTTTGCTGATGGACAGGGAAGTTACTAGCTTTGATATTGAGGTAACCCCCTCCAGAAAAGCAAAGCATATCCTCACACTGTGTATTCCAAGCCACACTATTAGCATTGGGTTCCTAACGAGCAAAATAACTGATGATTACAACAGATGCAATCACATCATCTTTCCTAAGAAATATGCATCCTTCAGCTAGAATGTTTGACCTATTATAGCCTGAGTGTGTACACACACACACACACTATTTATGTTTGTAATATCCTAAAGCCTAGTATATTCCTAAACAGATTTACAGGGACATATTTTACATTTTAATAAGCAGCTGTAATTGTCTTTCCTTTGTTTTGCATTTACTAATGATCTATAGTATCAAACTGTAGAACATAATATAAAATGCCACAGTAATACACTGTTAGTTAGCTAGCACATTTAATTGATCATTTTTCTGTCCGTTACAAGAAGAAAGTTACAGACCCTATCTTTGCAGCACTTCATACTTTCTAACCAGTGTTCTCTGAAAACGTTTCATCACCATTAATGAGCGAACCCTTAGAGTGACTGCTAAACTGCCAACGAAGAGAGAATTATCATTATTCATTTTATAGTCTGGGAATACACGACAAACAAAGAAGTTTAGGCTTTAATTCTGCTCGTACTAATGATAAAGCCAAAATGCTCATTAACTGTAATGCTTCAAAGGGAACCAGGACAGAACTTTAAATTAAACGGAAAAGGTCACATGCTTAAGTGCTCTTTATTCAGCTGTTGCTCACACATATCTCCTGTCTTCTAATTCCTTGTCTACCACCTCTAAAAGGGTAGTTTAGATAGAGAAATAGATCACAATTAAATCCTACAAAGTGTGATTAATGGATTAAATGACAGTTATATATGAATTTCTGCACAGCAACACTTCTTGTATGTTCTGTGCGCCAAATCACTTCCTGCCTCCCCCCCCCTTTTTTTTAAAAACAAAACAAAACCACCTGAATTTTACCTGAAACAACAACTCTTTGGTGTGAATATCATATACAAGGCATGTATCGTTTTCATCAACCACTGCCAGCTTGTTTCGGGATGCACTCATATCCAGACAGCGCACAGCTGTGGATTGCTTCAGCAGGACAATTGCAAAGACATTATCAACAAATATCTTCAGAATCTAGACATTTGAAAACAAAGTCAGTCCATCCATTTTTGTTCCTAAAACTAGAAATAGCATAGCAGGTACAAACTTTAATGCTGTTTAAAGCATGCAATTGCAATTTTTTTGCAGAGATAAATTGTCCATTAAAATTAAGGAAATGCTTTCAGTTTGAGGTATCTTAAAACGACTTGTTTCCACAACATACTCTAAGGTTGCAAGCCTATACAAATAAATCATATGCTACACATCCTGGATTTTTTAATGCTCCGCTAGTTAAAAAATTACATTAATATAATACTACAGGAATATATATCATAGATACAGAAGACACAAAGGATCTCAACTTCCTCTCTATTGCCTGTTCTCTATATCAATACCTCTGGGCTCCAGTTTGAAATTTTCAGCTGCTGACTGGCTTGTGAAATATACAGCCATTTCACCTCTAGAACACTCACACCTTCACAAGTAGTCATCAGGAGATGTGTACACACACACCCCTACCCACCAACCCCCACTAAAGACAAACCCTCTCTCAATTCACCAACAGCTCCTTTTTTGTCAGTTGTGTCTAAAGTCTGCAAGTTATTAGGAAAAGTTAAACATGTCTGTATGAATCTTACAGCCCAAGAATGTGAAAGATAGAAGTAATTAGTTTTTAATCACAAGATGAGACTGTCAAATAAAATTCTAGGTTGTAAAACAGTGTGCTGCTTCTAAGGTCTCCCCCTAAGAGCATAGAACAGATTTTATTTCCAGTGAAAATACACATACCAGACATGATGTTTTACCTGACCATTCTTTAGACCAACTAAAAGGCCTTCTCTTCCTGGAGGTCCTCCAATTACTTTAATATAACGAATAAGAGATTCCATCAGCCATTCTCGTTCTTTAATGCCACTAAATGAAAGGCACTGCAATCTTTTCTCCTGAAGAAACAATAACACACAAAATACTGCATGGAGGTAAAGATAAAACCCTGTGTCTTTCATGTACTATGTTTATACCCATACTAGCATGTGTGCCTACTTTTACACAAAAAAAAAATCATAAAGCCAAATAGTCAATTTAACAGGGTGAATTCTTTAAGGTTTTCCAATGCTATGAACAAACAAACAAACAAAAAAAACCCCACTTTATTCTGGTATCTCACCCCCACCCAAAAGTTCCCCTGGATTACACGCTAATTTATCAAATTCAGTAAAACAATAGTGAAACAGAGCCACCTGTGGCATGCTAATTGCTAAGCTGTTGCTTAGAAGCATGTCAGTACTGCACATTACAACAGCACTACACATTGGTACCTTGGGGAAAAACTGTAATACATTATACAGTACAATCTTTTCCTATCAGCTATTTGGACAGCTATCTTAAAGTCTGAATGCACCCCAAGGCTACTCTAGATTTTAAGGCACATACCTGGCATAAAATAATGTGATCTGAACATACAACCAGCAAGTTGCATTCAAATTTTTTTACTATCTTTTCCTTCACCCGGTAATACATATCTGAAGAATCATCCGAGTATAACTCGTAGATCAAGATTTTCTCTGGCATCTGGATTGCTAACCTGTTTTTGTAGATTGCAATTTTCTTTACAAGCTCTCTGCCTTTTATTCTAACTAGAGAGAAGAAACACAAAAACAATACAGTATAGGCTGCCACAAAAATAATGGATACAGAAATCATAAAACTTACTAATACATTAAAATTGAATCTTTCTAAAGCACCTCTAAAATTAAAAGCAGATTCCAGCTCAGGTATGTTTGTTGTTCTGCATCTACGTAATCTACTATCCCCGTCACAATTTATCACTCTCTATTATTTGTCAACAGCACATTCTGGAGCAATACTTTGATTCCTTGCCATAAAAAGCCAGTGAATACGAAGAAACAAAATCAGCACAAACCCTTGAGGCTGCAAGTAATGGGGGGGGAAAAAGCTAAATATGGTTTACAGTATTTTTATCTCATTCACAGAGATTAAAACCTTATCTTAAAAGCCTCTCTCCCTCCCAATATCCTTGCAAATCCCATCTTTCGTTAAGCTTGTCAGCGCTGATCCTCCAGAATCCAAGTTTGCACTCTCATCCTGCAAACAGTATTCCTCAGTTTTACTGTCAAAGTGACGATAATCTGTCTGGTACATGCAGCATATATTCCAAGTGTTCTGATGGATATTAATTAAAAAACCAAAACAAAACAGAATGAGAGTGAAGCTTTGGTCTGACTGCAAGTGTGAAATTACCTTTTTGTTCAGTGATGAGATGTTGAACAATAACATCAGTCATGCTGTCTCTATAAGCATAGCGATCTTTATAGAGGCCATGAACAGTGCTGAAAATCAACTGATAAAAGGATATTGTTCCATCTTGGCATCCTACTGCCTGAACACAAGAAGAAAATAATTTTAATTAATTGGTACATGTATGTGAGAATTGGCAAATGTGTAGTATTTATATGAACGTTATGTTCCTTTTCCTGCATAATGTATAGATTGACACCAATTACAGGCTACTTGTAATTAATCTGTAGTAAAAGTGCAACCCAAAATGAGGACTGATCTCGTCATAGACCATGGAGACCACTATGTTGGGTGGGTGGGGTCTGATTTGGTTTTATTTTGTTGTTGTTGTTGGTTTTTTTGGGGGGTGGGTGGGCGGTGGTGTCGATTTTTAAATTTGCGCTGTATCTCTTCACATCTGTACAGTGACACAGAGTGCAGCACTTATGGCTAACAGCTGACTTGTAGGCATTTTCCAAAAGGTGTAATGCTAGAAACTCAGACAGATCTGAGCATTTTCTTCCCATGATGGAATCAGATTTGGTCAACCTAGAAGTTATTAGCTGCCATTTTTTCTTCTTTTCCCTCCTCTTTTTTAATCAAAATGCAGCAAATTCCTTACCATCTGAAAACAGGTGTTACACTCATTTACAGCCTTCTTACAGCCCAAGTTTTACTTCTGCAGGATATTTTTAATTTTGGCTGTCGTTGTAGGACCTCACTAGACACTGCTTAGGTTCTGCTGCCTCAGTAAGAACATCTAGACCAAGCAACTGAGTTTGAAATTTATGGTCTTACCCTGAATGATAAATTGACTGTGAAAACGTCAGAGAAATGTTCCTACTCACCACATAGTTAGAGTCTGGTTTAACTTTGCATGTCCACACCCAACTGCTTTGCTCTCCTATGGTACCAAGACGCACACCATCCTTCGTGAAGAGGGAAACTTGTTTATCTGAACCTCCCAATAAAATATACTCGCCTTTAGTAAAGTAGCTAACACAGCAAGGATCAAAATTGAGCATTCTGTCCTTCCCGATCTACAAGGGAAAATAATTAAAAAAAAGTCAAAAACATTAACAAAAGGATCATTTCATATTTTCCCAACGCAACAAGTGCAGTCACTGATACCATTCTTCTCATGCACAACTTTTCAATACCCCAGAACCATTTGCTATATTAAGATTCCAAAGGCAGTTCTAAAATACATCCAAGAATCCCTCCAGTCCCAAACCAGTCTACTCAGAATGCAAGCAACTCACAAAACTCCCTTTAACCAGTTGAAAAAAAAAATATAAGTATGTCCTCTACAGACCAGTAAACCATATCAGCAAAGTTGTAAAGGCTTTAATACAAGAATTGTAAGACAGCAGCTGAGTTGCCATGGGAGAAACAAGAGCTGAAGGAAAAGATGTTTAAAAAAACAGACTCATAAAAGGTTGGGAAAACAGAAAACGTTTAATGTAGCTAATAAAGCACTAGTGTACAAACACTTTGAATATAGGACACAAAACAGAATGAGAAATATCTGTCACTCTTGAATGCACTTTCTAAAACATACCTGTTTGCCACTAAGCTGGTAAAAGGAAAGTTTCTGACCCCAGTCTGCCACAGCTAAAATATCGTTGCGTTCATCTCTGGGGGAAAAAAAAGGGGAAGAAAAAAAATTATGTAGTAATTCTACAGTGTTTTATTAATATATTTCTTAGACCAACAGAACCAAGTAATAGGATAGCTATTACTCTTCAAAAAACTACAAACTGAAAGGACAGCAGATACAACTTGCCATTTAAAATTGAGGAAGACAACTTGGAGACACAAAAGAACAGTTTCCTTTATAGGAGTAAGTGCAAAGCTTGATGCATCACTTCACATACAGCTATCTAAGCAGTGGGTACAGTGAAGCTAATGGTCCCTTAAACAGATGAAGCACCTGGGCCCGGATTCTGATCTTAGCTACAGTAGTACAAAGCCACCGTAACATCAAAGTCAGTACAGCTGAGCAAGAGTGAAGTACAATTATCACTGTAAGGCAGGGGAAAAAAAAAAAAATTGTTCATGTGAGACCAGCAGCAGACTGAGCTTCAGGTCTCAAATTTGTTAACTTTGGTACTCTGACATGATCTGTTCAGCTTGGAGCAAAACCTGAGAGTCACCTTCTCCACAGCTTCTTGCCTAGGAAGAAGGGAGATGGTGATCTGAACATTCTGCTGCAAATAATGCCTCTAGCCATAAACTGAACAAAAAGGAAACAGACAAAAAAACTAATTAAAAGCTGTTTAGTAAGCACCCTCCCATTGCTCAATGCATGATGCATGCACCTGTGGGAAAAGCAACATGCTATCACATACTTAAGAACTATCTCATAATGAACACATACTAGTAGAATAAATTAAGATCGTACAGGCAACTATTAGTCTAGAATTTCCTAACTTTTGAATATCTGATTTTGTACCCTGCATCATACTCTCTGCCTTTGGTCCTTTTTGTAAATTACTGTTTCAGATAATACAGATATATATGTTCCTTTGAAGTTTCACTCGCAAGCTGAAATCCATAGAAGCCTCTTCTTCCTCATGGTCTTCTCCCTCTGCCTGACTATACTGCCTACTGCCAGGCCTGGATTTCAGTACTGGTATCTCCTCTAAATAGCTGTGAACTGACTCTTCTTGTTCATCTGCTCTACTCCAGAAACTCTCCCACCTACTACAATAGCAATTGTTTATTCACATATTTGGGACAATATTCCCTCTAAAGTGAGTGAAAAAACAGCTCTCCTCTCTCTCCCCAATCCACACAGAACTTCTCCCCCCCCCCCCCCCCCCGAAAAGAAAAAAAAAGAAAAAAAAAAGATAAATATTTAAGATCTGGTGAGGCCACACTTCAAATACCGTGTTCAGTTTGGGGCCCCTCACTACAAGAAGGACATTGAGGTGCTGGAGCATGTCCAGAAAAGGGCGACGAAGCTGGTGAGAGGTCTGGAGCACAAGTCTGATGAGGAGCAGCTGAGGAAGCAGGGGTTGTTCAGTCTGGAGAAGAGGAGGCTGAGGGGAGACCTTATCGCTCTCTGCAACTACCTGAAAGGGGGTTGTGGTGAGGTGGGTGCTGGTCTCTTCTCCCAAGTGACAAGTGATAGGACAAGAGGAAATGGCCTCAAATTGTGCCAGGGGAGGTTCAGATTGGATATTAGGAAAAATTCATTCACCAAAAGGCTTGTGAAGCATTGGAACGGGCTGCCCAGGGAAGTGGTTGAGTCACCATCCCTGGAGGGATTTAAAAGACTAGATGTGGCTCTTAGGAACATGGTTTAGTGGGACTTGGCAGTGTTAGGTTAACAGTTGGACTCCATAATCTTTAAGGTCTTTTCCAACGTAAATGGTTCCATGATTCTATGATCTAAGTGGAATTTGTTTCTCCATTCAATTAAAGACTGGCAGCAAAGCCAAAACCCCAATACATAATCACTTAAAAAAAAGTAACGTACTTGGCATTAATCTGTTTCAGCAGGGATAAAAGTCAAGCCTTTCTGCAACCAATAAGGCAAGGATTATCTATTCAGTATGAAAAAAGGAAGGATGAAATAATTTACCTGGATGGATTCCAACAAATTGACCATATTGGAGATGAAGTACCCCCTGTACGCTCTATTTTAACTTTCTCTTCGCCATTTTTATTCCTTATGCTGACAATGCCGTTGAACATCCCCAAAGCAAGGTACTGGCCATCATTTGTCCAGCTGATAAAACACACACATACTGAAGAGCAAACTACTAAAAACAAGCAGCAGGAAGGTAGGATGGTACAGCATACTCAAATAGGGATGCTAGATTGAAATATACTTCTAAGAGGGAGTTCTGGGAGATAGCCAGTAATCCTACAGTTTGTTTATGCATCTAAATCCACATTTATGGCAACAGCATGCACTACAGCAAGAACATTTTATTATATACACAGAAATAAAAAAAAATGTAGAAATAAAAAAAATTAAAAGCTATCATCTGCTTGCACTACTTCTAACATGTGCTAAGTAACAGATACATTTTTGGGGACGACAGTGTTGGCAGTAGACCAGGCTCTTTTAAAAGCCACATTTAGAACATTGATCAGATAAAAATGCATGGTGCTGGGACAGAGGAGACCTGCTTTCTATTCTTGTCTCTACTGTAGTTAGATGGATGACTTTACACAAATTAATGTACCCTTGCTTCAGGTTCCCCATAATGGTAGTATCTCCTTCTACTGAAAACACCAACAACACAGAAGACAAACAGCTCTACAAACAAAAAGTGTCATTATTTTTTCCTCATTTTATTGTTATTACACAAGATGGCTAAACAGAGGGAGAGAGAAATTAAGACACTTGCTCAAGACCAGACCACCTCTCTGACACTTTCAAAAGAATTCAGCTATAACAGTACCAAATACAAACCAAAGCCCTTTGCTATTAAACAGAAGGAAAATAAAAAGAAAAAAGCTCTCTCTGAGAAGACAACACAAGAAAGAACAAATCATCTTTGATAAATATTAGTCATATTCCTATTGGAACATTATAAACACTATTTTAATGATGAGAATGGCAAAGCAGCACGAAGTACACAATGCTACTGAACAGCAAGGTAGGAGAGCCTATTTCATACTACTAGGTACTGTTTCTGCATACATTGAACTGTTTTACTTGATTTTTTTTCTTTAAGCTTGCGTATTATTTTGAATTCTTTGTATTGAAACTAACTTAAATGACACAGGTAATCCTTAAAACTTACCTACAGCAAGTAATCTTACTGCTAGTTTTATGTTTGGAGACTGACTTCTGTTCAGGAGACCACAAGCCTTGATTAAAGCAAACAAAAAGCCAAAATAAATTACAAGTAAGCATTTACCAGTGTTCATATTAGAAACTAATATTGTCAGAAAACTCAGTTGGGACTTCAGAGGGATCAAAGTCTCATCCACTGCTAGAAGGACATTTAAATACATATTATTTATCAGTAAATGGGAAAAAAAAAATCCATCTAAATAATACAGAGGATGTCTCTGCAAAAAAATCACAGTAACAAAGTAGTACATTTTACCCTGTGGCACCTCGCTACATAGTCCTTTCCAACTGAGTTTAAGTGATTTAAATAAGTATTTAATGTTACTTTAGGTAGCTTTATATTTCATCTCTTCTGGATATGAAGAACTGTACCTATCTGTGGTTAGCTTAGCTATATAACTTTAATAGAATTTACTGGCTTAATGGAAAAGTTAGAGGAAAAAGACATACCAAAATCACTGGAAGAGCAGGATGCCAACTGATGAGTAAGAGGATTGTATGAAACGCACTGTATGGAGTCATTATGCCTAGAATGAAGTTACAATCATATTTCAATAAATCATTCTTAAATGCCCCCTTTTCTAACTTTCAGCAAGATAGCTGAAAGGTTTACCAGATGCCAGAAATAATTTGATCAGTTTATATTACATCAAATTAATCTGAAATTACTGTAAACTAAATCAGTAATAAACCTTAAAAAAATTGTCTCTAAGTGGCAGGATTCACTGTATTTCATCAAGATCAGCTAAAAATGTACGCAGATGGTGGTTTGTGAAATATGATTAAAGGTTATATCCAAATTCTAAAACAAGTATGCTTGTGTATGCTTCTAGTAGTACACTAGCTTGTGCACACTAACTAGTAATAAATGTACAGACACATTCAGAAACAGAATTTGAAGATGTTGTTTAAGAGAGATGACATAAAAACAAAGCCAGAAGAAAGATGGAAATATACCGAAAGTACCAAACCTTATCTTCAGTTTGGTCTTTGAACTAGAATGATATTAATTTTATTATACAAGATCAGAGTCATATTGTGTTTCGTTTTATTTCACTCTATACAGAGTTTCCCCAGTTCTCTACCAGCCCTCTAAATTCAGAGATTTATCTCGACTTCCCACCCTCTTTTATGCTTTTAATTGCTTTCCTGCCTCATTCAGATACTTTGACTGTTCTTTTCCTCTTCCCTCTCCTATTACCCACTCACTTGCATTTTCTCTGACTTTAGTCAACCTTCTTCCAAATCTAAGGGCACGTACTCTTTGACAGCAGAAGTGCATAATCAAAGTCCATTTTTGAGAGGCAGAAAACTGATAGGCATCACTTACGTGTATTTCAGAATTCCTTCCAACTTTGAAGTCCAAATGATCACACTTTTATCAGCCGAGCCAGATGCAAAACGTTTGCCTACGAATTAAATATAATTTAAATCCCACACATACAAGAATCACTTTAACTCCAAATACTCAAAGAGAGAGCAAGAAGTTCTTGAACTTGACAAGGTTCAAGTAATAAAGGGCCTAACACTGCAAGTATCTTGACGTGACTGCACTTCTCCAACTACGTGAAACTCCGATGACTTTATCTTGTTATTCCCACAGAAAGCGCCTCACCAAAGCCCAGCCATGCAAGCAAGCAGCCAGTCTTTCTAACACTGTTAGTCACAGGTTGGAGATTTACATTAACAGTATCAAGGGAAAAACGGCACATTTTCACAGGTATCCCCTATAACTTAAACAGCAGTATTTGAGAGGAAGTCCTTTGAGTCCCCACACAGTAAGTCCCAACAGAATAAGAATTGGAGGCAATGAAAGAATTGGAAGCAGAATAAGGCCTGTAGTGTGCATGGTAATGTGTGAAGGATCAGAAGATCAGGAAGCTTTGAGATAGAGGAACTATGGGAATAAAAATCAGAGGCAGGTGCAGTACTGGGAGGGATCTCTGGGGTAAGCCTTCTCCTCACATCACCCCACAAATATAAACAACCACCACTGAAGTAGAAGGGGAGGGGAAGTGGGGACTACAGTTCTTGGGTTAACAGGTAGCCTTACGTGTAAAAAATACAGTACTTCTGCATGTAGCATTTGTATGGCAGCTCAAACTCTCAAAAAAACAAACAAACAAAACACCAGCACTCACACACATGTTCAAAAAACTGTTACTGAAACAACCCTGATTTCGCTATTTATCAATCGGCAGTAAGAAATGGAAGATAAGCATTTTACAAACTAGACTAACAAAGTCCTCCAAAGTGGTATTTACCATCTTTAGCATAAGCCACACAGTATACAGTGTCCTTATGTCCTTTCAAAGGCTGAATTAAGGTTCCATCAGAAGTATCATATACCTATTTAAACAGGGGGGAAACAAAAAATACACATACAAAGAAAAAAACATACATAAGAATCTCCCAGTGAGGACTGGGATATAAAATTACTGAAGGCCAACACGATTATACACTTTCTTCTGTGTTTGTTTTTTTTGCATAGCTTACAGTCCATGCAAGACAAAACGTTTTAAAGTGTAAAAGCAGCTTTCCTTAACTTAATACTTCTTGGAATGAAAGAATCAGTATTAGAAAATTACACGCACAAAAGAAATTTCCAAACACCTCATTGAGCCAGTTTGTTTTACTTCTTTCCCCGCATTAGACTTTTAGACGTAATAAATTACTGGAAAGGACCATCACTAAATATACCATTCTGCGAGCACTGAAAATAATAAAGCCTGGCATCCTGCAGTTCTGAACTACTTGTCTATAATCATGCCATCCCTCCATCCATCCCTGCAGTTTCTACACCTGCCCCACCTGAAAGCTTTGCAGGAACTACGAGAAGCATGGTTCTGCGCTGCTCTTGCTGATGGGTTAGCAGCAGGCAAGCAGACCCAGGGAACCTCAAAAAGCTCTAATTGAAGCTTCTCACAAACTACAGACATCAATGTGAGTTTCTTTCCCCCTTTTCACAGAGATTTGCATGGAAGTTGTAACAATGCAGTATTTGTATACCATGCCATTGTGCTAAGTTTGGATGCAGGTTAATGGATTTCAAACCACCAGGCGAGGTGCGAGAGGATGAGATGACGCAAGTAACTTAAACCTCATTACTTTTGGAAATAGAGCTTAAAACTTGGTAAGAAACATTAAAAAGCTTCAAAACACTTTACAGTTAGCCTGCATTAATATTTATGTAGATACGAGGCTGGACGAGTAGAGATAAGAGGATTTTTGATAGGTTATATTCATAAGTTAATGTGAAAGAAATCATATTCATACAGCTGTAAATGCAAGAAGGAAAAAAAAAAAGTTTCCCTACCAGCAGTCTATTTCCAGCAGCAATTATCAACTGAGTCCCATCCGGTTTGAATGCAAGGTCATAAATACTAAATAAAAACAAACAAACAAAAAAAACCCCAAGAAAATCCCCTATTAGTAGGCAGAAAATGCATTTCCTTCACCGTCAAAGATGCCACATAACAAAAATTGTTAATTGCATACTTGAGAGTATATCTGATTCCTTAGAAAATTCCCCAAACAAGAAGAACCCCCTGTGATCACCTCCCCGCACTCAGGAAGAAGCCCAAGCGCTGGCCGCCATCCAGGCTCCAGGCCTGAAGATACACGGATGGGAGGTTTGGAAGAAGCCCGCAGCGGTACGCTCGGAGGCAGAACCACACAAATACAGACGCAGGCTGCTGGTCTTTGGCTAAACGTGAAGTGAAAAAAGCAAAAACAACCCCCAAAAAGACTCCGCGTTACAGCATCACCGGTATCAACCAAGAGGCCTGCTCCTGCCCGCAGCTGGCCTGCCAAGGGGAAGAACAGCGGGCTGGGGAAAGGACACTCAGCCCAGGACCCCCGCAGCCTCTGTGCGGCGCGGCGGTGCGAGGCAGAGCACGGGGCGGTGCCGGCGGCTGCCCCAGCGCAGGCCGCCCACCCAGCCGCGGGGGGGCGCCGCCGCCGTGCCCGGCACCGCTCCCCGGGCTGCCCCGATAGCCAGGCCACGGCCGCCCGGCCCGCAGCCCCACCGCCGGGCCGCGGCTCCTCACAGGCCGCGCGGGAGGCGCGCCACGGGCCCCCTCACTGCGGAGCGGAGCGGCTCGGCTCAGTTCTCCCCCAGGGCCGCTCACCACTGCTCCGCCTTGTCGCGCCAAGTGAGCGCGGCCCGCATCCCCCAGGCCCGGCCGGGCCGCCCCCCGCAGCCCGTCCCGCCTCAGCGCCGCCGCCGAGCGCTTGTTTACACCCGCTCCGCCGGCGCCACGGGCAACGCGCATGCGCCTGGGCGCCCGCCGGCTCGCCGCCACGGCAGGGGGCGCCCGCCAGCGGGGCCTGGATGCGCCTGCGCAGGACAGGACGCGGGAGCGGCGGCCGGGCGCTCACACACAGGGGGCGGTGCCACGAGGCGTCACGTGACGGAGGCGCCCGGGATGGCGGCGCCGGAGCCGGCTGGCGGGTAGGCGTCTGTGGCGACGGGCGGGATGGCGGCGCAGCGGTGCGGGGATGGCGCGCGGGGCTCGTCAGCGGGGTGGGGGTGATTGCGGCAGGTGACGGCCGCGGGGCGGTGGCGGGCTCGAGGCCGGGCCGGCCCCCAGGGCTGGGGGGGGCGTCCGGGCCTGGGCCCGGGCCCGCCCCGCCGCGGAACCGAGCCCTCCGCTCGGAGCAGGACCCTACCCGGGCGTCTCCTTCCCCGCGCAGCCTCCCGGGCGGCAGCCGAGATGGGTCGGCGGTAGAGGCGGCAGGGCATCCCGGCCCCAGCGGCGGGGGCACCGGCGCCGCGGCGGAGAGGGGGCTTGCGAGGAAACCCGCGGCGGCCGGGCCCAGCGCCGTCCCCGGCGGCTGGCAGAAGGTGACCAGGCGGAGGCAGTCGGGCAGGACGGCAGGGAGGATCGACGTGCACTTTGTCAGGTGAGGCCGGGGCGCAGCGGAGCCGGCGGGCTGGTGCCCGGGGAAGCCGCCGCCCGCCGTTGGGCAAACGGCTCTTCCCCTCCCGGTAGTACAAGCTTGCACTTGTGTCTGTGCCGTTCGGGGAGTTCGTGGGATGAAGTGCATAAGGGGGAGTTCGTGGGATGAAGTGCATAATATGTGTAGAATTATCTGTAAACTCTTTGTGTAATCCTGTTTTGGTCAAGTCACAGAAACTCATCTAGACACCACCCTCTCAACTATTTTTGTCGTTTGTTTTGTTTTTTTTAAATGCTAGAATAGTTTTTTAAGTGAAGAGCGAGAGAATGAAGAAGTCATCACTAATTTAGTTTTCTTTCGTACCACAGTCCTGAAGGAAATAAGATAAGATCAAAACGTGCACTTGTGGAGTATTTTCAGAAAACTGGGGAGACGACGCTAAAAGCAGAAGATTTTGATTTTACAGCTCCTTATCAGAGGAGTACCCGTTCGAGGGTGAAAAGATACAGCACAAAAGCTGCGAGAACTGTTTCAGAGAACGAGGATTGTCACAGTCAAGAGCAAGGCCTCAGTATACAAAACGGTGAAGAGGATAGAATTCGAAATGTTCAGACTGGAAACGAACACCTGGAAGACATTACACCCACTCGTGAAAGCAAAGATTTGATCATGAAAGGCATAAACCCAGAGGACTGTTTGAAAAACAAAAAGAAGGGGGCAGGTCAAAAAAGCACTCAGAATAAGAAAACTGGAAAGAGCTCAGAAAAGAGGAA
Organism: Gavia stellata; assembly: GCF_030936135.1. Taxonomy (NCBI): domain Eukaryota; kingdom Metazoa; phylum Chordata; class Aves; order Gaviiformes; family Gaviidae; genus Gavia; species Gavia stellata. Next base: position 25,300,666 of record NC_082605.1, on the reverse strand, counting down.
TCAAGATGATACCCCAAACAAAAGACAGAGAAGAGTACGTAACAAACAGGAAACTGAGTGCGTTCAAAACAAGAAATTCTGTAGAAAGATAGATGCATGTGTCGCTGATAGTCAGGGCGTGGATGATCAGAATGCAGACCCTATGGACGCAGGAAAAACACGGTTAAGAATTTCCACGTCACGGTCAGACACACAGCTAAGGTCAGTGACAACTCGCTCACAAAGGCAGTTGGAGAGCCTAGCAGAGGAGGAACGTGTGGAGACAGGTTCTAATGACGCATCTTCTGCAAAATCTGAGGAGAAAACCAATGTATTGAAAATAGGGAAAGAGACACATCGAGGGAATTTGGGTAACCAGGATTTTAAATCTGAAGCAGATGCTAACGTCTTGCAGCCGTGTGACAAGAAAAACTTCACAGCAGTTAAAATGCTGCCAGGTATTTGTGTGGTTTTGAGCAGAATATTACCTTAACGTTCTGCCAGGGAGTCTCCTAACTATATGAGCAAAATATTCTGTTTCAGGTCAAGCTGCTTTGACATCTGAATCTCTCTCATTTCTTTATCCAACAGCATTTAACTTAATGCTGATTTATTCAGAACTGGAACTTACTCTACAGAACTCTTTAGCTGTATAGTATAATATCATAATGTTCATTACCTTCACTGCACTAACTCTCTTAATGTTGTTGCACTGTTGGTCAGTTTGATTCACAAAAAAGGCTAGTTTTAGCTTGCTTCATGTGCTAGAATCTGTTTCCTCAGACTGTGGCAAAGTAACAGTTTATCTTCCAAAGATTTTTCATAGAGTTGAAATACAGAGGAGTACTGGAGTGAATCTAAAGCACATTTATATTCTGTACACCTACAAAAAATCCTTGCATTTCCAGCACACATAAGGTGGAAATGGTGTATGAAACATGACAGCAAAATACTTGGGGTTTTTTCTATTTAATGCTAAAGTATTATTTCTTTACAGAAGAGTCTATCCCACGAACACAAGTGATTAGGAGGAAAACGAGCCCATATTTTTCAAGTAAATACAGTAAAGAAGGTATAATATTCATTAGGGAAGTAAATCCTTTTTTATGGGGGGAGGAGTAGGATTGCTCAAGATAAGTGATGTTATGGAAAATCTCTTCCAGTTTTAGGCTGGCCGTGCTAAGGTAGCATCAGAGAGCTCGGCTTACTGCACTAGTGCTGAGCTTGTCCTGTTTTAAACCTCAGTGGTTTGTATCTTGCAAACAACCATTCAAGCTGGTATCCAATGCCTCGGCAGCTCTTTCGGCAGCTGGGAGATGATGGGGTGAATGGGCTTTGGGGAAGTTCTCTTCAGACCGCTGAGGTGTTTCCCCTGTCAGGTGTTGGCCAAGAAGGCCAACGGCATCCTGGCCTGTATCAGAAGCAGTGTGGGCAGCAGGAGTAGGGAGGTGATCGTGCCCCTGTACTCAGCGCTGGTGAGGCCGCACCTCGAATGCTGTGTTCAGTGTTGGGCCCCTCACTACGAGAAGGACACTGAGGTGCTGGAGCGTGTCCAGAGAAGGGCGACGGAGCTGGTGAGAGGTCTGGAGCACAAGTCTGATGCGGAGCGGCTGAGGGAGCTGGGGTTGTTCAGTCTGGAGAAGAGGAGGCTGAGGGGAGACCTTAACGCTCTCTACAACTACCTGAAGGGAGGTTGTGGGGAGGTGGGTGTTGGTCTCTTCTCCCAAGTGACAAGCAACAGGACAAGAGGAAATGGCCTCAAGTTGCGCCAGGGGAGGTTTAGGCTGTATATTAGGGAAAAATTCTTTCCTGAGAGAGTCGTGAAGCATTCGAACAGGCTGCCCAGGGAGGTGGTGGAGTCACCATTGCTGGAGGTTTTCAAGGAACGTGTGGACGTGGCACTGTGGGACATGGTTTAGTGGGCATGGTGGTGTTGGGTTGATGGTTGGACTTGGTGATCTTAAAGGTTTTTTCCAGCCTTAATGGCTCTGTGACATTCTGTGAAACCCTGTACCTGCTGCTCTGCACTTACACAGGAGCGGGGCGGTAGCTGGGGAGGGCCTCTCTCCTCAGAAAATAGATGGAACAGGGAGCACGGGAGCACACGCAGGCAGCCTTGACTCTTACTGCAGTCTGTGCTGGGGGATGCATAGTCCCTTGCAGTTCTGTAAAATTTCTGTGTGACTTGCCATTGCTCCATCCACATATAGTGCCCCCACAAAGATCAATCTGCTTCAAAAGGTCTTAGTGTTTTTAAATTATTTTCATTAAAATAGGTAAATCCATCCTTTACTGCCCAATAAGTTTTCCTGTATTGCCTCTGTGTACAGCTCCCAGCCCACCTAGAAGGAAGGCCTTCAGAAAATGGACTCCTCCACGTTCTCCTTTTAATTTGGTCCAAGAAACACTTTTCCATGATCCTTGGAAACTTCTGATTGCAACCATATTTCTCAATAAAACTTCAGGTAAATAGGGTAATACAATTTTATGTTGTGTAAATGTTGGGGTGGTGTAACAGCTGCCATTTTTTAAATGGTATTAATGAAAGAATAAATGTATATTAATTTGTGTCAGTGTAAAATCTTTAATTTGTAACTCTTGCCTCTGAAAAAGCTCACTTCAAAAAGTATACATAGGTAATCAAAAAAAAGAATTACCTGCACAGCCTTCTGTTCATCATGATTTCTTTCACTAGGTAAAATGGCAATTCCTGTGCTCTGGGAGTTCCTTAAGAAGTATCCTTCTCCTGAAATAACCAGGACTGCAGACTGGAAAGAAATGTCAGAGCTGCTCAGACCTCTCGGCCTCTACGAACTCAGAGCGAAAACTATCATCAAGTTCTCAGGTGGGTTTTCCTGCATATGTCTGTGGAAGGGTCTAAATTATACTGCCAAGACAAACAGCATCATTTTCAAACACTGCTTTGTGACTTCTCCTTCTGTGTGACAAATATTGGTGGTGGTTTGTTTTATGCAGCTTCGGGATATGCTGGTCTTACATAGGCAAAGCTGTTGATCCTGTTGTTTTAACTGAGGATAAAATAATATACACATAATGAGTTCTGCAAGAGACCCTTGTCCGGAAGACTTCTTTGAGTAGAAAGAGATACGAACACCTGCAAGAGTGATTTAGTGTTTTGCAGCACTATGATAAGGTGGCTGTGCTCTATTTTGCATCAGGTGGCCTCCAGAAGGCCCTTCCAGCCAGAATTTTTCTGTGATTCTGGTATTTTCTATACTTAGAATAAAAGCATTCCTCTGTGAGTTCTGAGTGAGATTTAATTAAAACCCACCCGCGGTGATTTGTTTAAAAGGTGTTTAAGATGTACCCCATAGGGATTCATCGCCTGGTTTCACCAGGAAATAGCTAAAACTTGCGTTTTTCATTTAAAATCTTCCAAAGTGTAGACGTGTTACAATAGCAGAGAATCGGGAGTTTGTCCAGAGTTGCTTTCTGCGACCTGTCTGCCTGCAGGCAGTGAAGTCTGTGACCGTACGTTGCAGATGAGTACCTGAGCAAGCAGTGGAAGTACCCCATTGAGCTGCACGGGATCGGGAAGTACGGGAACGACTCCTATAGAATCTTCTGTGTCAACGAATGGAAGGAGGTGGGTGGTGTAGCTGTGCTGCTACGGCTTGGTCCACGGTGTGCTGCTGGCGCAGGGCTCTGTCCTTTGGCATCATTGGGTTTGTACCTATGGACTCCCTTGGATTAAAAAAAAAAAGATAGCAATTTTTATATCTTCAGTAGGTTGAATTCCCAGAATATACCTTTTACAAGTCTGAACCTGTAAATGAAGACTTGTGTTGTCACCTTGATTTTTTTTTTTCTGTAATTTTCCACTTTCACTGTTCTTTTCCTTATTTCCTTGATGTGGGGGTGAGAGTCTCTTCCCTGCTCCAGTTAAGAACTGGGTTCCCTGTGTTTCCTGCCAGCCAGATCCTGGCATCCCTCCGAGATCGGTGTTGGTGGGGCCTTTGCCGTGCTGGGGCCCTCTCGTGGGGGATGGCTGTGAGCAGCCGTTGAGGAGCCATTTTCTTTCTGGCGTAGGACCCTCTTCCCGCTTCAGTTTCAGGGCTGACCAGGCGCTGTACTCCTTGGTTTACGTAGGCGGAGGCCAGCCTGCTGCGGCACGGTGTTTCACTGCGCCCTGGGAGGTACGGGGGTTCCGGAGCTGGGAGGGGAAATAGGTCAGAGCGGTGAGGTGTTGTAAGAGAAGGTATTTTAGTAAACGTTAAACACTTTTTGCTACACTTCAGGTACAGCCGCAGGACCACAAGTTGAACGTGTACCACACGTGGCTCTGGGAGAACCGGGAGAGACTGAGCATAGACTGAGAAAGGCCGTGAGCGCACCTCGCCGCTCTCCGACTCGCTCTCCGTGCCGCGGGCGTCCTTGCAGTGCTGCTCCGATCATCGGGTTCTTAATCTACGTCCGTGTGTGGCCTACCCGGCGCAGGTCACCGCGCAATGAAACGTGTGAAATCTCCGTATTTTTTAATAAACGTGTCCCGGTTTCTGTCGGGTCTGCTCATCCCGGGTCAGGCCGGCCCCGGCGCTCCTCGGTGGCGGCGGGGGTAAGCGAGCCCGGGCTTCTCACCGCAGCCCCTTCCCCTGTCCCCCGGCCGGTTGCCGCGGACCGGCCCGCTGACCGCCCCCGGGGGCGGGGCCTCGGCCAGCCGGGGGCGGGGCCGCGTCGTTGTCATGGCAACGCGCGGCGGCGGCGCGGAAGCTGCCCCCGGCGGGCGGGGTCAGGGGTCAAGGGGCGGGGGGCAGGCCGTCTCCAGCTGAAGCCGCTGGCGTGGCCCTGGGGCCGGGCCGCCGCCGTCCGCCGCGGCCTGCGCAGCCCCGCGCCCTCCCCTCTGCCCCAGCCTTACTCGGCACAGCGGGACCCCCGACACCGCCGCCCGCCATCGCCTGCCCGCTGGGCCGGGCTGGAGACGAGAGAGCGCAGTCGCTGTCCCGCGAGTCTGGGCCTGCAGCCGTAATGAGTCTGGGCCTGCAGCCGTAACGGTCACCCACAGCGCCAGCATGACCAGCGAGGGTTTGACCTATGTTGAGCCTTGGAGCGTTGCTTCAAACCAAAACACAGACACCCAAATCTCTGCTCTCGGGTGAAAGCAAGCGGGCTTTGCCCACCCGAATACAGGTGGCATATTTTAGTTCCACCTATGGCAAAAGCAGCTGCTCCCTTTTCCAAGTCAACCTGGGCCACAGGCTCCTGCCACCCGCCTGCCTTGCAGCTGCCCCCTGAGGGAGGAGACCGCCTTGGATCTCCAGAAATCACCTCCGATGCAGAAGGTGACCCACAGAAGCTGGAGGCTTCAGTTGAGGAGAGGAAGCAGCTCCGATTTCAGCTGGAGAGTGTTGCGGATGTAGAAAAATGGCTGATGGGAAAGCCTTCCCTTAGCAGTCAAGAAGAAAGAGTCTGGGAAAGAATAAAAGCGTGCAGAGCAGACGGGAGAGCTGAAAGCAAATCAGCTGTGACCTGCAGCCTGGGCGTAAGTGTCTGTGGTGCTATTCTCTCCTTGGGATTGTGGCACTGCGTCTCCTGGGGCCCTGTCGCAGCCTCAGCCGCTGCTGGCGTGGTGATTCTGGGCAGTGGTGGTCTCGGGGTATTTTCCACTCTTTTTCAGTGCTCACAACCAGCGAGCGGCCAGCCCTGGCAGGGAGGTCACCCTCGCCTTATTTGTGCATTGTACCCCCCGGCTCTTGTCATGCTGCATAACCTCCTGCACAAGGAGAAGCTGACGATGGTGGACGTGTTCAAGAGGGCTGGTATGTACAGGAGGAAGATCACGAGAGCAGACTTCATTCAAGTCATCAGAGCGGTATGTAGGGAACTGAAAAGGAATGAACTGCTGCAACTCTGCCATGTTTTCCTGTGTGCAAACCCAGAATGGTTTCCATGGAGCAAATGGTGGAGCTTCAGCAAGGGGCAGTTTCTCTTGTCTTACCCTCAGAGAATTGCTGTCACCTCAGGGAAAGCTGAAGGCGAAAGGGAAGGGAAAGGTGCGGAGCAGCTGGATGTCACCTAGAGCGAGTCCCAGGAGGGAGTGAAACTGTTGCCTCACGGTCTCTAAAGAGAGTCCCTGCTCAGTACCGTGGCTGTTGGGATCTTGCTGTAGGCACTGAGCTGGCACCAAGTCTCCTGGTGTCAATACTTGACCTGTCCCTGCCAGTCTCATGTACATCCCTGCTGCACTGCCTGTCAGCTTATGTCCATACAGCACCGCTCGTGCTGAGCCTCGCTGTCCAGAGGCTACGGCGGTTCAGACCTCTGAAAAGCACTTTCAGGTCTATTTTTGTTTAGCAGTTCACATGTAATCTGATACTATAGTCCAAGCCAAAGTATCTTCTCAAAACCCCAAGGGCTGGGAAGTTCAGCACGGTAACAGCTGAGAGCTCTGCACAAGGCTGCGAAGGTCTAGTAAAGTTGTTAATACTTGATAAACCTAAGTAAACCTCACCAGGTTTTCTCTGTGCCACCCTTCCCTGCAGAATCATCTGGAACAACTGCAGTTTGCCCCTCCTCGCTCTGGGCCAAGCCTTGACGTTTTTGTGATAACTATCATTTTGGTTTTGGTTGCCAGACCAAAGTTCCCATCAGCGACAGGGACCTGGAGACTGTGATCATCTTCCTGGCTTCCTCAAAGAGAGGGAATTTTATAAGCAATAAAGATCTGATTGAATGTCAAAAGCAGTGGCTGGAAACGATGAAAGGACAATCCAGAGAGACCAAATCAGGTGAGAGGAGAGTGCTGTGCTGGGAAAGCGGCTCTGTATCCTTACTGACAGGAAATACCAAACTACATCCAGGATATGGTTCCCTGAGGCCACTGCCCTGTAGCAGAGTGGATAGAAGGAGACTTCTCTGGGGAAAAGCAAAAGAGTCCAGGAGGTGTGCAATACTGTAGGCACCCCAACTGCATGAGACAGATTATCCAATCTGTTGGGTTCAGCTTAAAATCTGAGCCCTGAGGTTTAACGTACTGCACTGGATTTTATTAGTTAGCATTGATCATCCAGCTGATCGAAAGCAGACCATTCCTCCAGCTCTTGGTCGCAGCTGGAGAACACAGATTCAGAAGAGGTTATCTCTTAAAACCTAAGCCAAACCTGAAGGCTTCTCACAGTACCCATGTCATCTTAAGCGGCAGTTTTCACATCTGTGAGATAAGAGGCATTTTGCTGCTGTTGCATTGCACTAACTGTTTTGCAGATTAAACAGACTAAGCACAACCAGAACTGAATGTGGACAGCAAAACACTTTGGGAAACTGCAAAGCAGAGATGGGGGAGTCTGTAATATTTGTGTCTGGACAAAAGCTAAAGGATGTTTTCATTCAAAGATCTGAGTCTGCTGAGAGTTCCAATTTGCATGAAAAGCAAAAGCCCTTTGTCTTAAATGTTGATCAGCCCTGGTATTTCTGCTAGTTTGTAACAGTTTCTCTGGGCTTTTTGTTTGTTTGTTTTTTACTCTATCACAGGTGTACAAGCTCAGATCCATAAAATGACTTGCACAACTGTCAGTTGTGTAACTTCTGCTGGGGGCAAAGCCAAAGAGATGAAGCCTTGTGCTCCTACCAAGCCTGAAACACAGTTGACGCTGTTACAAGTTCCCCCAGTCAACACTGAGCCAGAACACAGATATCTAAGCTACGAGGAAATGGAGGAGACTGGAAAACAGTTCAGAGATAGGAGGCGATGGAAGAAGGTACTGTGTGTATGGCAGGAAAACAAGCTCAGCCACGTGCATTGGCGAGTGTGGGGTGGTTTAGAGGGCAGTACAGCAGGAAAGGAAAGGGCAGGGAGCTGTTGTGAGTATTAACCTCTTAGTAGTCCCTTCACCACATGGGACTTGCAGCTGAGGTTACAAGCCCTCTAAAACAATTGGTTTAGCTTCTGAACACTTTGGTGAGATTAATATCTTTTATGGGTAAATGGCAAGAAAAAGATAATGTTGAAACAATTTTTATGTCTGGGGATGGAGTCTTCCTGATCACTGAGTTGACATGCCCACCGGACTATGATTTGTCCGCAAGATGCTGATAAGCACTTTGTCCTATTCAGTTATCAGGGTCAGTGCAAGATGATCAAATAAAAACATAACACTGCTTCATTCACCCCAAAACACTTTATTTGGAGCATCTTGGCAAGTGCACAGATGCACTTGCCCAGCAGTGCTAACCGGGACCTGTCCTCAACTTGCAGGACAAAGACAGCTCGCTAGAATGGAAAGAAAAGTGTCGGCTGGTGAGATCTGGGGATGCAGCTGTTGATGAGCACTGCCTGCCGTCAACTGTAGAGGGTGACATGGGAGCACTGGTGGACCAGTACCGCAGGGATTGCTTCATGAGCTATCTGAAGAGCCTCAAGCTGTGCAGAGAACGCAACAGTCATCTCACGGAGCTAGTGCTGCAAAAAGGTAAAGCAGAGACCAAAGGCTTGATGTGAATGTAGTAGATCTGACATGTTTGTGCCTCTTCCCAAGCTAGGAGGGGCTGCTGATGAAGCATGTTTGCAGCCCTGCAGGGCAATGGGATGCTGTTGGTTAGGGTCAGAAAGCAATCATGAGGGCCAGAGCAGGGCTGAGATAGCAAAGGGCACTAGAGATCGGTGTCTGGGCACTACAGATTGGCATCTGGGTGCAGCAATGGCCCGGTGCGATACTGCGGCTGGCTGGGCGGGAGCCTGGCAGCCAGGGCCCTGTCCTGTTGCCCCTGGGTAGGTAGCCAGCCTCAACCAAAAGTCCACATCATCAGGCAAGTTCGTGGTGATGTGGCAGGTCCAAGGTCAAGCTGGGAAGTCAGTCCGTGGGTCAGGGTCAGCAGGGTCCCTGGGCAGGCACAGACACGGCTGTGGCTGAGCTGAAGACCACTACACCTACTGCGTAGCTCAGTGGGACTGAAAGGCAAGGGCTGATCTGAGATGGGGCTCCTGGGCCTGTGGGAAGGGTCCTGAGTGGAGCCGGTCAGGGCCATAAGTCCTATTAGTGCACTCGGGGCCCTCACACCTTCTTCCTTTGCACTGTGGCTGTATCCCTTCCTGGGCAGCATCGCAGACTGGAACAGAGATGCTCTGGATTGGATGGGGAGGGGCAGCTGGGGGACGGGCCTGGGGCAGCAGGAGAATTCAGGGGTTTTCTTGGGTAAACTCATTCAGCATCTTCTGTCCTTACCCCATCGCCGGGCACAGCAAGGCATGACTTTTTTTCACTGTGCACTTTGCCAACAGCCCTGCTGCACCCAGGAGACAAGATCATCAAAGATAGAAAAGACATAAGGCAGATCAGGCAGCCTGGAGGATCCTACACCTCAGCACATGATCGCGCTCCGTCGCCTGTGAGCATATCCAGATCAAGAACTGCATCCAGAAAGCAGGCCAAAGAGGCGGAAAATAGGTTTGTTCAAAGAGGATTTAGGATCTCCTCCTGCTGCCCTTTTGCATGTCACTCCTCTCTGCTTGGTCCCTACCACATCAGAGGCGGTACTGAGATGCCAGCGTTGAAACATCAGGGTGCTGCAAGGGAGCAGGCAGTGACAGCAAAGCAGCAGATTCGCTCTTGGCTGCACAGCCACTTCTGTATTTCAGTGAAGTCATCGGGTTGCGGTGGTGCTGATGAGCAGTTTGTGGTGCCTGGCAGGAGCGTTACAGTCTAGTTGGGTCTGGTTCTGTACCCTGAACTTGCAGAGAGCTACAGAGGTGACCATTGTCTCTCCTTGGAAGGTCCTCCTCAGACTGACCCTACACTGTCTGAAATCCGCTCAGAGAATATTTATTCTGGTGGAAGAAAGACAATCCCAAAGAATCGAGCTTTACTCTCTGATCTTGGGTGGCCTTACAGCTGCAGCTACCCTTCTCCTGTTATACTGAAAGCACTGCACTTCAGTTGTTAAACCTAAACGTCAGAACCTCTCACGGCCATTTGCATGGGTTGATTTTTTTCAGAAAGCAGTAAATGGCGCTTTGAAAACAAAAGCTCTGCTCAGGTCTTAAATGACTGTCATGCCCATTTAAGAAGTGACACCTTTGTTCTGAGTTTACCCTGAATGTTAGACGAGTGCAAGAATTGGTTCTCAGAGGCAAGCAGCATGGTCCCACCTTCCTCCTACCAGACCAGGGCTGCCAAAGCAGCAAAGAACTTTCCAAAAATTGAACAATCCAAAATGTTCGGATTGGTGGAGAAACTTTTAGAGGGGGAAAAAATACAGCAAACTAGAGCACAATTTTCTTTGTTATATCAGTTAAAGAGTGTTTAGATACCGCAGTGACAGGCAATGTACCAACTCTTAAGACAGCTTTGCAAGTTGGCATTTCTAACGTAAATAATGTAGAACAATGACAGACATACCCTATTTATGCAGCAAATATTTGGAAGGAAAGCTGGATTAAAATTCTCTTCAAAAAGGTCATTTGGCAGCCCAGTTTGAAGGGTTGGCAGGTTGAATATGCCATTGAGGAAATACAGGGGGATCATCACCTTAGTCTCTTCAAACAAAAACATTTGTAACTCTAATCATGAAAGTATCAGAAAAGGGCACAGATCTGGCAGAGCTTCCCAGAGCCTGGAAGCCCTGGTAGCTGGTTCCTCTCACTCTGGCTTTCGCCACTACTAGCAGCAGCAGTGAAACTGCCCAGAATTTTATTTCTGTAATACATATTATTATGTCTCTTTTTTTTTTTTTTTAGGCAGTTTCAAAGAAATAAAACGCAGAAGTTTGCACACATAAGCAAGTCAAATGACAATAACTTCTGGCCAGGTCATCTTCTGGACAAGATACGCCTTTACCTACCCGAAATGGAGCCTGGCAGGGCACACGCCTTGTTCAGCTACGTCCGTTCAACCCAGCCCGTCTGTCCTGGCCTCTACAGCCCTGACCGCCGCTGACTCTGGGGAGGGAGGGTGCTCGAGCTATGGAGATGCTGCATTCAAAAGACCTGTTTCTTCTGACGTTGTTCTCTCCGTGGTGCGAGATGTGAGTGCAGCTTTGTGATCCGTCTGTCAGCTCACGGGATCTGGGTCCTGCTGGTGGAGAAAACAAAGGTATCAAAGTGTATAGTCAGATTAAAGGTGGAGGAGCTGGGCAGGCCCCAAAACACACTTCTCAGCTGGGAGCTCCTCCGCTCATGCAGTACCAGCCTAGGTATTTTGTGAAAGGCAGCGCTCCCTGTGCTCCCCGGGCATAAGCGCAGTGCAATTGCCGTAGTTAAAGCGTGTGCATAGAGCGGGTGGCAGAGCGCTCGCTGCTGGGCTCCAGCTCCTGCTCTTCCCGTGCTGGCTCTGGCGCTGCCAGCTCCTGCCCTGGCCCGTCTGGTGACCACCCCGGGGCTGCCGGGGCCTCCCCGGCGCGGCAGCGACACGGGGACGGAGGCCGAGCAGGGCTCGGGCTGTGTCCTCAGCCTGGCCTCACGGAGCCTCCGCTCCGGTCTCGGGAGAGAAGCAAACCGGTGAGTCCAGACTCCCCCGCGCTGGGGCGGGGGCCCCGGTGGGGAGCCTCGTCCTGCGGCTGCGGCCGCTGCGGGGACGTCGCGACCGCGGCCTTCGCGCTTCCCGGGCTCTCGCCCGCCCTGGGCGGCTGCATGTGCCCGGCCAGGGGGATCAGGAGCGCTGTCCTGGCGGTGGCGGGGAACCCCAGGGGCTGGCAGAGATGATTTTGTCTTTTCCTAAGCCTGGCCGCAGCAGCGGGCCCGGAGGCGCGGGTGGGTGCTCCGCTCCAGCCGTGGAGCAGCCCGGGATGGCGGCGGGCAGGGGCCGGGCGGCGCGCGCCGCCGTCCCGCCAGGTGGCGCCCGCTCGCTCAGTGGGACTGGCGGAAGCAGCGCATGGGCACGGCCTGGCGGAAGTGACGTCGGGCAGGTCCTGGCAGCCTCGCGCCGAAGGGACGGTTCGGAGCGGGGTGGGGGGAAGCACCGATCCGTTCTCCCGGGACGTTCCCGCCGGAGGCACCCCGTTCGGCGGCACCTCCCGGCGGCGGTCCGCTGCTCCGCGAGGGCCCGGTGCCCGCTCTGCGCAGCCGCGGAGCTGCACGAACCTGGCAGGACCGCCCGCGTATCCCATAAGCCCCTGCGCGCGGGTCCGCCCCCCTCTCTCGGCGGGGCCTTCAGTGGAGGCCGCCATCGCGCACCCGGTGAGTCCCCATCCGCGTCCATCCGCCCCCCCCGGGGCCGCTGGCCCGGCATCGGCCGCCTCCCGCGGGCGGGCCTCCCTTCCCTCCGCCGCCCGTTTTCTCCGGGGCGCGGGGAGCCGGCCCGCCGCGGGCCGCAGAAGCCGGGGCCTCCCTGGCGGCTTTTCGGGGCCGGGCGGGCCTCGGCGAGGCGGCGGCCCTGCTCAGGGCGGGCGAGGAAAAGCCACGGCCGGGTAACGGGGTCTTGTCCGAGGCCGCGGCCTGGGCGGCCCCCGCCGAGCTGCGCGCCCCCACTCGCGGAGCGGGGCCGTGCGTGGGCTGGGGAGCGCCGGGCCCTGACCCGCGCCCTTTCCACGGGCGGCGGGGAACCCGCGGCGGAGCCGCTTCGCCTGCACTCACGGTGCGGGTGTTCGGTCGCAGGAGGATCGCGGCCCGGTGCAGCGTCGGGCCCAGGATAGGGACTGGGTGAAGGCGAACGGCGCTGGGCGTTCCGTTTCCAGCAAAGCTGAGCCGGAGAGCGTGAGCTAAAATCGTTGCTTTTAGCGTTAGTGCTGAGGGGCAGCCGTGCCGCCCGGGGGGTGCTGACCAGGGCGGCGGAATCTGCAGGAGGTTTGCGTTAGGTGAGTCTTAGTCACTTTTAAGAACAGAACTTGCACTTGCACTGCTGTTAGTCTGTCCGTCTCCACTGTAGAAGCCTGCTTTTTCGGAGTTGGAAGGGATCTTGAATTGTTAGGGGAGGAGAACGGTGGGTGTGGAACGCAATACCTGTGAACGCAGGTGTGGAGGTAGTCTGAGCAACACGTGACCTCCCAGGATCGCATCTGGAGAGCTCTCAGTGCTCTTCCAGCTTCGGAGGCGGGAGGGAGAGACACTGCAGATGAATACCCATTCCCTCGCTAGCCTCCAGAGTGGCCAGTGAGTGGAAGATAGTCTGCTACATGTGCTGTAGGCGGAATAACGCATCATCTTTGTGTCGGGTTTCCCTTCTCATACTGGTTCTGTTTATCTTAGGCACCATGCCTGCCCTCAGACCTCTCGTGAAACCTAAAATCGTCAAGAAGAGGACCAAGAAGTTCATCCGCCATCAGTCTGATCGCTATGTCAAGATCAAGGTAAAAAGTCACTGGAAGTTCATTAGAAAACGAATTCTGGGATGTCGGTCGTGGTTGCCTTTAGAATTGATGATGAGTTAAAGCATAAAGGATCAGTGTTGAAACAGTGGGCCACGCTGTAACAGCCTGGCATGGCAGATCGTTTTGGAGATTGGTTTTGGCTAGGGCTGTTACCTTGAGGTAGGTGTTTTCAGACTGATGTCGTTTCGTAACTAACTGTCAAATATCTTCTGCGTTTCTTCAGCGCAACTGGCGTAAACCGAGAGGTATTGACAACAGAGTTCGCAGGCGGTTTAAGGGTCAGATCCTGATGCCCAACATCGGCTATGGCAGCAATAAGAAGACAAAGCACATGCTGCCCACGGGGTTCAGAAAGTTCCTGGTCCACAATGTCAAAGAGCTGGAAGTGCTCATGATGAGCAACAAGTAAGTCTGCAGGGCCTGTGTGCTCCCTGCCTTGCGCGGAGCCGTCGCTGGCAGCTCTGCCACGTGTGCCGGGGCTGCGCACTGCCCGTCCCCTAACGGTGCTGGGTCAGAAGATGAAAAGACAGTGCAGTTGGGGTGAGATGTAAGCCAGAGATGAGGGAAGTTCTTGCTTTTAAGAGCACAAAGGTCATCTTGGTTTCCTTAGTGCTGCAGTGCTGCTGGCAGGAAGGCACAGAGGGTGTCTTGGGACTGGCAGACTCATACCTTTGGCAAAAATACGACCTTACAGTGGTGGTAAACAGCGCTGTACCTGCATCACTGTGATAAAATAGTGATCAGAACTGTGCCTTTGTATCTGTTCAGACACAGGCCTAAATCTACTTGTAGCCCTTTCTTTCAAAACAAAGTGGTAAGAGTAATAATTAACACCATTAAAAACTACCTTTTTCCGACTCCTTTTTCATGAGAAAAAAAAAACGGAAGGGTCGAGCTGTTCTGGGGGTGAGCTCCTGCTTCAGGCCAGAACAGGCTGAGCTTGGCAGGCGGTGGTGGGAGCGGTGTGGTTCAGCTTTTGTGCGGTGCCAGTGCCGCGCTCTGCTGGCGGGATGGCTCCGGAGTGCTTTGCCTTGGCTGCTGTCTGCGCTGTTGGAGCCGAGCCTGACGTGCGGTCTGTTTTCCGGCAGATCGTACTGTGCAGAGATTGCTCACAACGTGTCTTCTAAGAACCGGAAGGTGATCGTGGAGAGAGCCGCTCAGCTCGCCATCAAGATCACCAATCCCAATGCCAGACTGCGCAGTGAGGAGAATGAATAAATCAGCTTCTGCATCCGAGATGTATTTAATAAAGTGTAAAACCAAACTCTGGTGGATGTTTTGAATGGCCAAAGGGAAAGACTTTGGCTTGGTGCCCATGTGCTGGTAGGGCAGCCACCTGCTGCTGGGGTTTGGCAGACAGTGGTCTGGCTCCAGTGCAACCACTGCCTGAGCCCAGCTGTGGGAGGCTGGCACACTTGTGCGTGGTAGTGACTTGCAGCATCACTGTGATGGCTAATGAATTCAGGCATGCACACCGCTTCACAAGTATGTTTTTATTTTTTACACCACTCAAACAGAATGGATGTTCTTTCACACAGCACTATAAATATTTTTCACATCAACCACTGTCAAAAAAGGAGAAATGAAAGCTTACTACAGCTCCGTGCCTACAAGAAGTGTGTCATGGTGGCCTTGTTCTCTAATTTGCTGTTAGATCCTCTCTGTCTCTTAAGGCTTTTTTTCCCCTCTGCAAAGCAGGATTTGAACACAACAGAGTAAGTTTTCAAATGAGAGAAGGGTTTGTGTGGGCTGCTTGTGTGCTTGCACCTCTGGCTGGTGCCTGTCATCCCTCACTTCTGTGACACCAACATACTGAATACCAGCTTTCCTGCAGTTGCCTGCTGCTGTTGCGTGACCAGAGTTCAGCGTAGACCAATGCCTTTGGGGCTGGTCGCTCGACACAAGCACCGAGCTGCTCGAAGTGGGAAAGATAAGCCCGTGTTAAATGCAAAGAAAAGCTTAGTGTAAGGTTTGTTGTGGTAATGCAAATCGAGTAATCACCTCTCTTAGAAGACAGCTGGTTGAGTATTTTGCAGTCAAAGCCATAAAAATGGAAGTCAAGCAGGATAGCTTCATATTGCAAAAACACCACAGAAACACTAAACTACTGGTGCCTGTTCTGTGAATTGAGCCGTGGGTGGAAAGCCTGGGGAGTCTGGGTAACAAACTACCCCCATGCAGCTCCTGCAGCTTGGCTAATGCAAGTCTCCTCTTTGAAACGGGGCCTAGAGTTACGCTCATCACTAATTAAAGATGTGACTTCAGTTTTTAGCCATGTTATTTAGTGAAACAATATAAATACATTCTTCAGGCAATTTGGGGTAGAAAGTGCATGTGCAGTGGCTAAAACATTTTAAACTATTTTTCTTTGTACTGCAGTAAGGAAGTATTTCAGGAAGTAGGCTCCATTTTTCATGGAACCACATTCAATTTCGATTGCTTTGTACGCCCCTTAAAACTTGCTGGAAAATTAGAATACTCATCTTCCAACCCCTCCCCTCCATAAGGAGGCATTTCCCTTATCTCGCATGTCTTGTTACAGTTCAGCGAGGTGTCAGATGGCAAGTCCAGCTGGAACCAGCCACTTTCTCCTGTTGGCACCCAGTGACTTGCACATGGCTGTTGCAGTAGAGCCCAGCTCTTCCTTGGCCTGTCTGTGGCGTCTCCATGCGGTGAATGCATTGCGAGGGCAGGAACGTGGTGGAGTAAACAAGCGGATCTTACTTAGCTCATGTCCATCGACTCCGAGGTGGGTAGGGAAGCAGAATCTTTCTGAATGCTCTCAAAAAGTGACGCCATTTCAGGATTGGACCTGATCTGAGATGAAAACTCAGCCATCGCTGGACTTTTCTCTACTTCAGGGATGGTCAGGAGAGCAGCTACTGCTCTCATGGCGGATCGCTTCAGTTCATCCTGCTTCTCAAACTCCTGTTTCACAGAACCAGCTTTTACCTACAAATGCAAAGCACCATTTTTAGTTGGCATTTAGAAAAGACAGTAGAGGCACAAAGAATTACACACGCCAGCAGAGGCAGAGACAAGCAGATTATTTTCTAACCAGAGGATTGTGGGGAGCAGGCTGTGCAGAAGCAGTGACAGAGAAGGCTAACAGCACAGGTGGCTTTGTGGCAGAACCCAGCCGCAGTGCGTCACACTCTCTGCCTAATCTCACCTTTGTGGAGCAAGTTGCTCGGAGTGGCTCAATCAGTCGCTCGAGCCGCTGCAGCACGGCGTTGGGACAGAGTGTGGACAGTCGAGCCAACATTATGAAAGTCAGCATCTAGACAAAAGCGGAAAGATAAAACAGGCATTGCTTCACTGCACCCTCCGATCCCCCAGGCTTAGAGCGTGGATTCTCTCTGCTGAAGCTCATGCTGTTGGTCTCCCTGTGGTGTTGCACTGTACCTGCACAGTGCCGAGTTTCTTTGTGCTTGTGCAAGGGGTTTTGGTAAGAGCCTTGGTCGTATTAGAAATGCACCTGCTGGCAGCCAAGGTACAAGAGCTGCCCAGCTGGGCTCTGGTCCCAGGTGCGTGTGGTGCCCTGCTCTGGGGCATCTGTAAAGCGCCGACAGCCTTTGAGAGAAATGGCAACGTTCAGCACAGGGACTGTGCCACTGCTGTACCCACGTCTAAGAGGAAGTAAATCAAATAATAGTACAAAAAGAATGTAGCGTTTCCTGTTAAGCTATGAGGCCATCAGCAATGACAATGCTGATTTTTTTTTTAATACAGTGTCACTGGCCACACTGAGCAAGTGACAATCACAAGTTTAAAGGCAGAAGAAACTTATTTTAGACTTTGGTAAATTTCCTGTAAAACCAGCTACACCAAGGTTGCGTTTTCAAGACCACCATGGTCAAACTGGAGCTAGACAATGTCAGATGAAGGGCTGCAGCAGTTGCAGAGAATAGGAAAAGGCATGGCAGGGGCACTCTGTGCTGTGGTGACACACACGCTCAGTTCAGGCCCAGGTCCCCAGAGAACAAATAACATCAGTGATGTCACCACCCTCCAGCAGTTAAGGCACAGCATCTACCCGAATGTCATAGTGATCCTTCAGTCCATCCTCCACATGGTTCAGGTACTCATAGATATCCAGTCGGTCAAGGCAGCTTTCCAGCAGTGTATACATGCATTCAAAAGCAGCTTTCCTCACATCAAGGCCATCATCCACTGTGTGCTTGAATGGCCCCATTTCTACCTTAAACAAAAAAAAAAAAAATACAGCTGTCACCTAACAGCAGACAGGGTGACAGCTTCAACTCAGCTTCACACGTACTGAGTCACTGCTGTATTGCACCCAAGCCAAACTCCTGACATACCTCCCGGATGAGTTCCCTTCTGACCTTCGTTTCGTTATACAGGCTGGGGAGAACTGCATTTAGTAAATCTCGGATTAAAGAAGGTTTGTTGTGAGCAGCAGAATTAAACATGGCTAAAGCCACACGTCGAACATTCAGGTCTGGATCCTGAAGAGTTTTTAAGAAGTCACCTTTGGGATAAGAACACATCAGTCAGTCCTCCTGCTGTGTTTTAAAAGTACTTTAAAAGTACATCAGAATGTATTTCAAGGAGTCTGGTTATGAAAGCACCTATAGTAAAACAGGGGCGCAGTCTAACAGAGACATTAGAGATGCTTTCCCTTCTTTCATTTGGGATACCGTAAATGGAAGAAACATGACTTTCCTGCATTTGGAAAACTGCACGATTCTAGCTACTTCATCCTAAAGTCAAATCAGAAGCGTTGGTATTCAAGGAAGTTGGTTTTGGGGTTTTTTCTTGCTCAGATCTCATCTGCTCAGACTCCTCTGAAACAGAAGGCCCAGTTTTATACAACAGATCTGGGATGTAGGCTCCCTAGACCCTTTTAATGTAGGTTATATTTTACAAGTTCCTTGTTGTGAGATGCTTGAATCGTAAATTCAAATGCAGAAGGACCTTATGCTCCCTAAAAAAACTCTGTCACCAATGGAACATGCCCAAGAGCAAAGTATCAGAGCATTTAACAAGGACTCACATGGCAGCGTTGCTCTTTAATCCCAAAAGCAGAGAACGACAGATAAAAACTAACCAGATTAGATGAGGTTCACATAGGTGTGAAAAATCCCCGAGCTGCTAATGATGCCTAACACATCGCATGTTCCCAGCTCACATTGCTATTTGTACTAGCCTACCTATGCAGCCCTTCAGGAGAGCATCAATAGGCTGAGGCTGGTCTGCAATTGTGAATTTGATTGCAGTTACCACCGTGCTCCGGGCATGTGGAGAGCCTGTGATGAAGATGGAAAGAAAAAACAGTGGAAGATTAAGAGACAAAATCATTGCTGTAATTTTGAAGTGCATATTTTTCTCTTGGTCATACTACACACGCATTCAAGAGATAAGAGAACAGAGGATTTGTCTTAACAAGCTCCTGGTTTAAATCCTGCCCCAGCACAACCTCCATGTGCAGTCCCTGTTCCTAATACTCTCCTGCACCCTGTACAACCCAGTGCTCCTCTGATCCCCCCTTGCAGAGATCCCTCGTTTCCTTCTCACCTCCGCAGACTGGCTTTGCTCCAGCAGTTCACAAGAGGACTTTCCAGCAAAACAAGGCATTTCCCTGCCCTTCCCATTACCTGATGACAGCTGTTTTTTCAAGCGGGGCAGCAGCTCAGAGGGATTCACCAAAGTCAGCTTCCCCAGGCATTCAGCCACCACATTGCGCGTCCCTTCCTCTGTGCACTCACAGTGCTTGAAAAGCAGAGCCCAAATATCCTCCACGTAAGGTTTGAGGCCATCGGCCGGGGAGGAGCTGATGACTTCTTTTAGAGAGTGCAGCAGGAGGTACTGTCTCTTGGGCTGGCTTCCAATCTCTTTCAGCATGAAGGGAAGATACTCCTTAAGATTCCCAACACTGATGTTCCCCAATGCATAGGAAGCAGCGGATTTCACCTCTTCGCTGGGCGAAGTGAATGCTTCCAGGATGACGGTTTTGAGCTCTCTCTGAGCACTGAGGTTCATGGTGCGTCCCATCTCTGCCAGTGAAAGGAAAGCTAGCACTTTAACAGCAGAGCTGGACTTGGGGTTTTTTACATCCTGGATAAACTGGTTCACTATCGCAGGGGCTTCCTTTGGGCAGGCTGAGGAAAGGGCTGCCACGCACTTTGCGACAGAGTAATATGCCTGTTTGTGTAACGTCACTGATGCCCCGGCTGATCCTGAGGAGTAAATAGGTGCAGTCAGCTGCTTCATCAGCTCTGAATAACCCATGGTGGCCGTCTTCGTCAGAACCAGAGCCTGGAAGAAGTCTATGATAGCGTTCAGGGCCCCTCCTTGGAGCAAAGGTGAGTGGACAAGCTGGAAGATTTCAGAAAGAACTGAACTGCTGATCTTAGAGATGCAGGATGGATAAACCTTAGCTAATGTAGTAAGGAACACGATAGCCACCTGGGAAACGTGCATGTCATTCTCAGTAATTAAAGCAGGGAGCTCTGTTAGGACAGACTCTATCATGGCAGGCTTGAGGCTGTCACTGTAGTTCTTCACCAGGATGTCCAGAGCAGTCAGAGTGCTCAGTTTCAAGGCACGTTGATTCTTTCTCAAGAAGGAAGCTAGAATGGGGAAACCTTCCCCTAGAATGGGTCTCAAATCTATTTTAAGTGGAGAACTAGCAATTAAGGTTAATGCTTTGACTGTTGTCAATCTGGTGATTTCATTTTTGAGCCTCTCTAGAAATATCTTCAAGGTTGGCTGGAGATCAGTGCTTAAATGGTCTCCCAGACTGTAAATTATTTGTCCCATGCAGGAGATAGCATGCTCTTTCACCTCCTGGTCAATGTCAGCTGCTTTCAGTCGCTTCAGAGTACCATGGAAAAGGTCCTTCACATAGGGCTTGGCATCAAAAGTGCAAGATTTGTCCAAAGGTCTGATAACTTTGACAAGTTGCTGAGTAACCAGCAGAGCTTCTGAAGTGATCTTATAAAAGGGGTCTCCGATACAGGTCACAACAGGAGGTAGCAGGCTTTTGATATGAGGATGAAATACCTCTGGCTGGTGGTTGCAAAGAAGAACATGAAGGAAAGACAGCGTATCTATCCTCATGTTGGAGGAGCTGGATTTATCAGCCAAGGAGAAAACAATACCTGTGCAGAAGAGACAAGAACAACTGCTGTCTTATTTTGTCAAGTGGTTTTTATCAAACCCACTCCCCCCTCAAAAAATGGATACAATCAGAATCTTTCTTTCTTCTCCCCACCCAAAAGATACATGCCATTAAAGAAAGCTACTCTCCTTGCTGTCTTTCTGCTTTCCAGGAAGTGGCAATTCAGACATAACTGTTCTTTGTAGCGGTCCTGGATGGCTGGCTATGAAAACTTTGTAAAAAGTTAATTTGAGAAGTCATCCTGGGCTGACACAAGAAGGGATGGTTAGTCAAGTGCAAACAAGCATGACAAAATGGCATGAAATTAAGACTGGGAAAGCCTCGTCTCAACAACAGGCACTCCAGGCAGCAGGAATGCCCCTTCATGACTTTTTCCTTCATACTTCTGTGGGAAGGCTTTTATGTTTATCTAG
The DNA here is from genome assembly GCF_030936135.1 of Gavia stellata. NCBI lineage: Eukaryota > Metazoa > Chordata > Aves > Gaviiformes > Gaviidae > Gavia > Gavia stellata. Next base: position 25,279,873 of record NC_082605.1, on the reverse strand, counting down.
TTTTACAACTTCTGTTAGTATTGTTTGGAACATAACTGTGGACCATTAAAGATGGACTGCCTTTGTAGAAGGGAGGTACCTCCAAGTCCAATGCCTGTGGCACATATTTATGTTTCCCAGAAGACTTAATGAGAAACATTTACAACAATACTGCTTGCCACCCCCTGAAGTCATGCCTGACTCTTGGTTTGAATGGTTTTTTCCAATCTATTAATTCATGAGAGGGAGGTGCACGGATCAGGCCCAGAGACAATCACAGGAGACTTTTTTTTTATATTTACTACACAGTCACACCACAAGCAAAAGCAGGACCTTAGTATTATGAGCCTTTCAGCAGTGTGGGATGCTTCATGAACCTATGGGCAGGAAAGCTCAGAGAAAAATGTGGCGGTGCAAATTAAATAATCAGTCAATACAAATAGTTCTTAAAATGCCACTACGTTTTGTAAAAGAAAATGTCACTCGTGTCTCAGCAGGCTAACAGCATTAATTCCAGCTAGTTTCAAAGGAGGCTGGAACAGGCCCTCCTGAAAGCATCTTTTCAGGGGACTGCAGAAATGAACTTGATATTCTTATCCTGACTTTCAGTGGTAGACAGAAGCCAGGATTGATCTGGGAGCTGTTTAGCACGTCAACATGGAGCAGAACTTGATATGTCCTGATGCTCAGCAAAGATAATATACAGGAATAAAACTGGACATTCAGGCAAGGAGCATACATATTAGGAATGGATTGAGCCAACCCTGCTCCTTCACCCCCAGACCACTGACAAACTTACCAGGGACTAGTGCAGGGATGTGATCTGCCAGGCAACCGGGAAGAACATTGGCCAGTTCTGTCAGGAGGCTGAAACAACCCTGTCTTGATTTGATGCTCTTTTCTTTGAGCTGCTTGTGCAAGGCCCTGACGATGTTGGGCACCTGCAGTTTGGAGAAAACCAGAAAGAAACACATCAGTCATCCCAGCTTCCAGGGCACAGAGCTATGCTACCAAAGCAGCTTGCTCAGCTGAGCCAGAGGCACTAACAGTACAGCAAGAGAACTAACAGGGAGAGAGCAAGAAACAGTGCACAGCTGCAGTGCTCTCTCCCTGGGAATGGCAGGAGACAAACAGTAAACAGTCGGCCCTCAGCATTTGGTCCCCTCTGGTTGCATGCCCAAGGGCTCCTTCAGCTAGCTATGTTCTCAAGCTTAACTACTAGTCATATTCATTGGTGGCATGGTATGTACTTCTCTTCATTGCTTTCTGATCTAATCCAGCCCGCCATCTCCACACGCACCTGGTTCTGAAGCATTGTCAGGGGAATGTCATCTTTGCCAGAGGCATCTGAAGCATGCAGCCAGCTCTGGATGGGCAGTGTTTGCTTCAGCAAGGAGATATAAGTGCTGAAGATGTCAGCTTTGACATTCTCCTCCCTCTCTTTGAATCTGCTTATCAAGACTGGGGAAAGAGTTTTGTAGAAGTCCTGAAGGAGATCATGCCTACTGCTGACAATGGCCTCCAGGCACTTCGCTGCAGACCTGCGGACCTTCCAGCTGATGTCATCATCGTCGCTGTACTCATCATCGCTTTCTGGAAAGAAGACAAGGGAAAACAAGGCGCACCATTATGAGAAAACCAGAGCTAGAGGATCACTTGATCCTCAGAGCTTCCCTCTCCAGCTGATCAGACGAACAGATGCCAGTAACTCACACACATCTGGGAACATGAAATTGTCCAGAATAGCCTGTCCCTACAGATGTCATTACCAGCCAATATGACCCAGAGCTGCCCCTGTGTCAAATTGGTCTGTTCCCAGTAAAAGCTGATAGAGAATAAACCTTAATGTTACTATCCTTACTGGCTGCTTCAGCTCAGGCATCAAGGCTTTTGTTTTGAAGGGAGAATGAAGTTCCCAGATTTTAAAGCCAGAAATGTGTAAATATTTGTCTTAGCAATTCCTGAATGGCACAAAACAGCGTAACAATTTACTATGTTATTGGCAGAACATTTAACATATTCTCCAGGATGCCAGCCAGGATCTTACCCCAATTAGTATGAAAGTAAACAAAAAAATGCCTTTCTTCCAGGGAAGTTGTTCTAACTTTTGCTCTTAGCTGCCACGCTATATGCAACTATAAATACAGACATTATGAGATGTTGTCTATAGCTAACAGGCATCAAAGGTACTCCTCCTATCTGACCAAGGCTTGACATCCACCTCAAAGTAAACACGATTCAGAAAATAAGCGAAAGGTCTCTTTTGAAGACAGTATCAGATTGCTTTCACTGATGACTAAGACATTTTTAGCGGTGGACCAAAATGTTTTTATGGTGGCACTTTTAATTGTCCAGGATTGTAGCTTTGCTTTCTTTTGCTACAAAGTAGTAAAAAATAGCTACCTTATAGTAAAAACATAATAGTGTGGCTACTATGTTTGTAGGCTGAGTTATGTTGCCCTGGAACAGTTAAAACAAAATTGCAGGCTTTCATTTAAAATAGCAGTTTAGCATGTACTTCTTCCTGAAAAAAAAAAAAAAAAAACGCAACAAGCCTCACAAAGAGGGGCACAAGTGCCCAAGGACAGGCTCTGCAGCCTCTAGGTGACTGCAGAGACAAGCTTTGGCTGGCTCTTGTGCTCAGGAACAGTGTGTATGCGTGGAAAACACCCTAGTAGACGGAGAGATAAGAGGAAGCAACGCAGAAACCATGAAAAAGCTGCAGCCTGACAAAGCAGCGTGGTTCTGACACACCCTGGCAGGCATGCTGGCTGCGACAGCCCGGCAGTACTGCTGGCTTGCCTGACCTCCCCTGCAACCAGGGAAAAACAGTTTATTCAGTCTTGTAAATAAGTGAGACCAATCAAAGATTTCCAATTCCTTTACTAACCAGAGTAAGCTACAAATACTGGCTAGCCGCCTGGTTAAAAACAGTAACACTGCGTAACACCCCAGTAGATGCAGTAAGAGGGTAACTGTTTAACTACAATTCCTAGATCTGCCTGTAACATCTTTCTTTTCAATACCATTTTGTCAGGACCCCAGTAAGAAGCCATCTCTCTCACATAAGCCTAGAGCTAAACTATGAGGACAGACAGGAATTGGTGTTACAGCTGCATTCAAACGCTTGGTGTCACCACCTGAGGTTTGGACAAGCAAGGCAAGAGGACAGTGTTCACGCCTTCCCTTGAAGAACAACCCACGCATATCAAGTCAACTGCTTGGAGCAGGGGACTGAGGTCTGCCTGGCAGGCTGCAAGCAGCACTGGCACCTTGGGGAGCACAAGGGAGCATTTCCAACAATCAGGGTGGCAGAGCAGCTGCTCCTCAGGATTTCCAGGCGTTAAGCCTAGCTGCTTGCTGGATGTGCTCTAAGGAGCTCCTGCAGTCAGCAGGCACAGGAAAAACAGTGCTTCCTTGGTCTAGCTCTCCACTAAGCTAGTTCAGAGTTCAAGTTTCAGTGTTTTCACAGTCACCTAAGGCAGGCAGAGATCTAAGGACTTTGTCAGAAAAAAGTAAAACTAAACCTCAGAATTACTGCTGGAACTTGGCACATACAGCTATATTATTACCATTGAATTAAAATAACCCATGCAAAAGAAATGACTGTCTTGAAACAGATCTGAAAAGTAACATCACAGAGGGTGAGAAAGCAGGAAGGGGAGAAATGTTAACCCAGTGTTCTGCTGAGAACAGTCATCCTCACAAGCAGGCACCTTGCTCTTCATCCTCCCCATTTTCAGTTTCCATCATCTCTTCCTCTTCCTCCTCCTCATTATCATAGTTGTAGTTTGGGTCAAAGGTGATGTACCTCAAACATAACCCCATCACACTAGGGATGTGAGGGTCAATTTCCTTTGGGCACCTATCACGACAAATAAAAGTCCTGAGAGTTAATAAATCAAAGGCTAAGCAATTTTAAATATCCAAATAACATAATTCATCACAAAAAGAACCCAAAATGCTTCACAGACTATATGGACATTTTGTTAACATGATTTAAACCAGAGCCGCTCCTTCCTGCTGTGCACAAAGCAAGACCACATTCCCCTGGGGAGGATGCAATGATTTCTGTAAGGAAAAAAAAAAAAAAAAGAAATTGCCTTCACCACCTGGTTGAATCCTCCCTTTATGGGAGAAAACCTCAGCGGCTCTGCAGGACTCCTTTTCCAAGACAAGCAGTGAACGTTTGACCAAACAACAGGAGAGCTGCAGCTCAGCAGCTCTTCTGCCTGAGCCCCCTTCCTGCCTCCCACTCCCTCCACGCACCAGGAGTGAGGCAGTCCCCTCTTGCTGAGGAATCCTCCAAGGACAAGGAAAACTCCCACTCCTGCAAAACCAATACAGAAACACACTCTCACATGTTGAGGTAAAATAGGTCATAACTCAAGTCGAACTCTGCATGTAAAGGAGGGATTTAATTTGTGAACTGTCTTTCCCAAGATGAAAGCGTATAGCAAGGTACTCAACCCTGGATGCTGAATGTATAGATATTTACACCAGGAGGACACTGATGCACAGGATGGTGCACAGTTGTTCTTCAAGGGCACACACCTTCTCACAAAAGACTCAAAGGCCTGAAAGCAGTACTCTCTCAGCTCATCATCTTCCACGTTACAGTACTGAACAATCAGGGGAATTATCTTCTCCAGATGTTCTCCTGGGAAAGACAAAGTAAGCAGCAGTAAAAAATCATTCCAGCCTTTACTCATCAGAGCAGCTAACAGTTCAGCCATCTGCCACTGCCTTTGTGTGCCTGGCAGAGTATTCCTCCCCTGCACCTCATGGTCCAGCCTTGCAGGAATTTTAAACAGATGACCCTTGCTCCCTGTCTTCAGCCCCTTTCTGGCATTTCAGTACGGAAAGAGCTGTGACTAAAAATCTTCTAGGACCTAATCCCAGCTCTGGCATGCCTTTTAGACAAGTAATACAATATGCTGTCCTCCATTTCTCTTCTCATTCAAAATGGGGTGAATCCACTGACCTAATTCACAGAGGTGTTAATTCAGACCAGGGAAGTGTTGCAAGATCTTGAGATGAAATCACTACAGAAGGGCAGCCAGAGAGTTAATTTGGTATCTTCTCCTTTCCAAGTGGAGAACAGAAAGCCATGTCAGGACCACAGACAGAATCACAAAGCACAAGCCACTAATATGTTACTAACAGAGTGAGCACACTTCTTTTACCACTAAAAGGAGCTGCTCTAAAATGCGCGCACATTTCCCAGCATCATTTCAAGCTACTCGCCCTACCTATGCGGTGTCCAGCCTGCCTACTGATGCCAGCGACACACTGAATATACGTCCTGGTAGTAGAAGTAGACTCATTCCTCTTCAGCTCGGCAAGCAGATGTTCTGTGAGCTCTGAGAAGATGTTTCCGCTGCAGGTCAAGACAAGATGACCCAAGGCAATGATGGCCCTTTTACGTACTGCCAGCCTGGGGCTTGTCAGCTGGGGAAGGAGGCAGTTCAGAATGGAGGAATGGAAAGAGTAGAGTGTTCCCCCTAGTCTGCAATCAACAGCACAAGACAGAAGTTGAGAGTCAAAGCCTCAGAGAAAAAGCTCTCTTGTCAGCAAAAAATGTAAAAATCCATTAGCTATGAAGACTTCATGCATGTTGTGGGGAGAGAGAGGAAAAGGGTGGGTTTGGCATTTTGGTCTAAACACTGACATGTTCTGTATAACACGGGGAGAGGTTATTTGTTTCCATCATGGAGGATTTTGATTTTGACAGTGTCCTTCTGGATGACCTGGGGGTTTGTCAATAATTTCCTGCATGCAGTTGACATATGACACTGTCACTCTGACTTATGTAACAAGAGAAAGAGGCAGCCAGGAAAAAAAATTCATGCATGATCATATCACAGGGCTAAAATAAACTTCCCTGCTTTGCCCTCTCCCTCCCTACATTTGTTTAAACTGAACTTCTGCGGGATCCATCACCAATGTTACTGCTATTCCCAAGCACAGAAGGGCTCAGCATGCTGTCTCTCATCTCTGTAGGGGAATCTGCTCTGCTGAGATACTCCCCAGTGGCAGACAACCCAAATTCTTTATTTTTAAGTCTTCATACCAGGATTAGGGAAATACAGAAATCAAAAGCTAACACATACATGCAGCCCCCTGCCGTACACAGCTGACAGAAGAAAATCCTTTGGTACCTGCTCAGCATATCTGACAGGATATCAAGGGCCTCCAGCTGCACAGATACATCCTCCTGCTTGCCAATGGCTCCTGTCAGCTGGGCTGTGATCTTTTTGCACACATTTGCTGTCATAGTGGAGCCTGCAAGAGAGATATTTTTCCCCACTGTCAGTTAAAAATGTCTTTTTACTGCTAAGAACCATTTAATCCCTGCTACATTAAAAAAAAATGAAATAAATCACCACTGGGACAGAATAGCAGTCAACTAGCTTTTGTTTAAGATGGTAGATACACACTGCAAACAGCGGGGTATCTCCCTCTGCGGTATGATGCATTAACTATTTGGAAGAAGCTTCTCTTCTTGGAGAGTGTCTTTTACCCCAAAACAGCCTGGCTGTCTCACAGGCAGCTCCCAGACCCATGCAATGCATGGAGCAGAGATAGGCGGGAAGATTCTGGCATGTTTTTTGCCCTGTTTTTAACTTGAAAATGTTCACTTTCAACACATCGAGGTTTTCTCCATAGGAAGAGCAGTCTTGACAGAAACTGCTTGTCAGCTGCATGATGCAATTTAAGGGTAGAACTACATAAATCTGTTGCAAAAGAACGTATAACCCAGGTTCAAGAATGTGTTGAGATTACAACCACAGTCTAGAATCTCAATCTCCTACAGTTCAGATCAATGTCTAGATACAAGTTTAGTCTTCATGCTGGGGTGTGCCTGTCCCAACACCGATTTTTGTTGTGGTTTTTTTCCCAGTTGGTTCAGTGCAAATCATAAGCCGCTTTAAATTCCACGAAACTTTCAAAGGAAGGGACAACTGCTTCCCATGCCGTTCTGAACAGCCTCTGTGATGCAACAAAGAGAAGTGGAACATCCTTGGAGCATCATTAACTGCTGTACCACACTGAGAAAGGAGCCTGCCTCAGGCACACGCTGCTTCTTGGACTATTATTTCAAACCTTCCCTTTGCTCCAGACAACACCACAGCAACAGCAACCACATGGAGTGGGGCTTAGGGTGAAGAAAGCACAGGGGAAGATGTCCAGTCTCCGTTTTGCAGCAAACCCACACTGCTTTTGCTGCCTTCTACCCACACAGAGTCAATCCCAAGTATTTACATACTAATTGCAGTTCTCCTCCCAACCTAAAATCCAGCAGCCTGGCAGCACTGCCACAGCCACCTGCCATGAAGGAACAACAGATACATGAGATGGCTGCAGAGGAAACTTAAATCTCTGGCAGCCTCAGGTATCTTCTGAATAGCTGCTGCATTTTTGGGATACGTAGTTCCAAATGCAGGAGAAGCAGCCAGGGTAGCTGTGGCAGTCAGAAGACTCAGTCCAGCCAGGCTGCAGACAGGAGGTGGTGCAGTGCTGGCACTGCCGAGATTGCAGAGGGTGGTGGTGTTGCTGATGTGGAGACCAATGGCCCTGCAAGACTGCCCAAAGAGCAATATCTTGACGCATACCGAATGCTTTAGGATTGCTGTAAACAAAAATGGATTTCTCCAAGAACTCAGATGCAGTTTCAGACTTAAGTATCCTTGGGGTGACCAGCTCAAGTTTTCATTTCATCCCATCTTTAACAACATCTGTGTCTCAACTTCTACTATCCCTCCTCCTTATTTCATTACTTGTGCTTTAGCAGGTGAATAAGGGATCTGTAACTTTTAGGCCCTGAACTGAACACTTTTCCCTGTTTCCTAAAGGCTGTGACTCCCTATTGCCACAGTCTGACAAACAGGGACAGACATTTTACCTGTAGAAGCTGGTGGCAGCTCCGAGATGACTGTTTTCAGTCCAATGCTAGAGATGTCCCGCAGCTGTTCCTTGTCAGATAACATGTTTGTACACAGCGTATCCACAATGGTTTCCACCTGGTACTCCTTCACTTTGCCAACCAGTGGGCCCAGACTGCAGGAGGAGAAGCCAGTCAGAATGAAGAGGAAGATGGATGCTTTCCACCATCAAAAGGGATGCTCAGGCTCACTCCTCCTTAAAGGCAGCTCAGCCCCAAGTGCAAATACCACCAAAACATCAGTATTGAGTACCTATACCCTGCAACACATTGTGTCCCTAGATTTACATACCCTGCACTGTTGCCTCACTTAACTCTATATCAGACTTCAGTGAATTTTAGATCGGATTTGTAGGAGGAGATTTCACATCAACTACTGCAAACATGAGGCCAGTTAATACCTTACTGGAAGGAGCAGCTCAGAAACTATGACACAATGAATTCGAACCAAAGCAACCATTTTACACAGAGTAATGGGAAAATCTACAGTCAGGTTTTGGAAATAAACAAAAACAAACCAACCATCAAAAACTGACTTTCATGAAGAAATGCCAAATGGATTTTCATAAACAATTAGCTTCCTACTGCCCTCTGCCGTGTGTGTGAAAACCTCTACCTGAGCCAAGGCTCAGAATTACAACAGGGGGAAGACCACTCCCTTTCCCCTGCACTTTTTAAAAATTATTGTTATTAGAAAAACTTTCGTTTAATAACCTATGTTGCCTGCTGGTAAGTTTGTATTCAAAATTGTGCATAGAGTGTTTGTCAGCATTTGTTTGCAACTATTTATTTTTGCATCTTTACAAGGTAACTAGCTAAAATGTAAAGCATTAACTGTGTTTCAGCAAGTCATGTTATGGCCTTCCTTCCCTAACCGGCTGCACTTAACTCTTTGAATTAAGCTAATGAATTCAAAATGCATTTGTTTCCCATGAATATTCTGTATCCCTTACTAAGAAATTGCTGTTTCACAGACAGCAAATCTGGTTGCTAGAATTTTCGTGAGAAGCAAACACAGATGAGTGCCAACATCATACTGCATAGAAAATTCCATCTTCTTGTTTTAGTGAACATCCACAGAAAACACTTTGAGCCCAAGTTCAATCCTAACAACACATCAGTCTTCTACATATTGAGTGAGCTTGCCCATGGCCCCATGACACACCAGTGGCAGAGATCCATGCCCAAGCCCCTGTGGTTATACCACCCCTCCTCTCCCACTGAATGGTCTGCCCAGATGAAGAACTGGGGCCCTAGCTTGCAGAATAACACCACTAGGCAATTCCTCATGCCCAAATCTAGAAATTACGGTATTTTTCTATTTCCCATGAGTCGACACTACCTTGCAGAGAAGAAGCTACTTGCTGTAGCAGTGATGTGGCTGCGCTCCAATTTCTGTGCCAGGTACAAAATGTTAGTCACTGCTTCCTTGTTCCCTTTCTTGTGGGGACTAGTCAAAACTGAATGATTTGAACTGAATAATATAGACCTTTTCCTCTGGGTTCAAAAAGCATTTGAGAATTGAACAGCTCCCTATGATTCATGTGCAGCACAACCATTTTACTAAAGAGGGTTCTAGAGTTTTAAAAGTACCATCATGTTGCTATTCCCGAGCAAAAAAATACGTTTAAATAACCAGTTCCTGAAGGTTTCACAGTTCTTTTTTCCCCTCTCTTCCCCTTCACATAGCCAAGTGAAAACAGAGAAAAGGAAAGGACTAATCTGCCTCTCTGGAGTTTGGTTTTTTTTTTTTTTTTTACGTATTACACAGAAAAGAGGGACTAGGGGTTTTGGCTCTGTGTGCTCCGTAATACTAGGGCATAGCCCCTGATCCCTGGGGACTATCATCAATGCTACATGTCCATAGGGCTCAAAAGGAAAGGCTACCAGTTGCCTATAGAGTACAAAAAGCGACAGAGAGACACGTAGGGCTCTCAATATACCCTTCTTTCACTGAAGTTTACACACAGGAGAGGTTCTGCTCCCGACAGTCCGTGGTAAAAGTCCCTGCCTTCAGTGGGAGCTGAACAGGACTGTCAAAACATTGGCCTTGATGAGTTTCATTTTCTTAAGAGCTTGTATGAGAAGCCATGATGCTAGCACTCTACAATGTTTATTGCTGGACACAGTTTATAAAATCCTTGTACAAAAATGCATTTTCTGTCTTCTTTTTCTCTCTTCTTTTTGGCATAGCTCCATTAATGCAAACTGTATGGAACGCCTATGCATGGCTAGTTGGGTCCCTGCCGGCACACCACAATTACCTGACAGCATGCTTAACAAACACTATATGCACAGTGTTTCCCGGAGTACACAAATCAAACTCACATGCAGCCTGTTCTGTGTAAGACTATTCCTAAATTCAACAATCGGGACAATAATAGCTGTTTAGAGTCTGAGCAGCTACTCTGAAATACAAGAATTAGAAAAGAAATACTAAATAATAAGACTTCATGCAAGTCTAAGTAGTGTTCAATCTTACACCTCAACATGCAGAAAAGAACCGATGGTTATCCCTATTTTACAGACAGGGACACTGAGGCACAGAGAAGCTAATGAACTCATCTAAATTGAAAAAAAAGTTAAAAAAATCACAGAAACAGGGCAAGTTCTTATATGGATTTCAAATTTGTGAGGTTTTTTGGGTGTGAAGTGTGATTTCAGCGTTCCTCTGAAGAAATATGACCACAGTTTTAGGTGATAAAATCAACTGCAAGACCTCTCAGTAGTTTCCTAACTTACTCCTGAATCCTGCTGTGGACTGCACAGACCCACACTTGGGCCTAATTCAACTGCCAGTGTCCTTCAAAATGTCACATTTGTCCTTCTTAGAGATCCTTGCCACCTGGGTGGGAATAACTGACTGGATATTAACTGTTATAAGTACCTCCTTAAGTATAAAAAAGAAGTATTCTCCTTCTCATTATCTCATTCTGGATGAATTAGAGATTGTAACGGGTATGGACTTATTGCTAATGCAACCATAGATCAATAGGCAAAGAAATTTGTATTCTGTTCAGGGCCCAACCATTTTGCTTTAAAAAACAGAACAAACAAACCCAAAGCAGGCAGAGACAGGAACAGGGCCAGAAAAAATCAGGACAGTGGGAATCAAAAAGAAAGGGACAAAGGTCACAGGGAAAGTATAGGAATAGAAGCAATATACGGTTAAAAAGAAGGGAATACAAATAAGATCCACAGTAGGAAAAAAAGATCCAGGAACCCAAAGTTGTCTTTAAATAGCCCACCTTTCTGGAGCCCTGTGCATGAACTGACCCATTCAATTTCATTTCTAGAATGAACACTCCCATTCAGACATGCTGGGGGAAAGAGACAGGAAAGAACATGTCAGCAGTAGGATCACTTCATCAGATGATTCAGTAATAAAGGAACCTTCTGCCTTTTTCATTTGGATTAAACAAAATATTGAAATGAATGGTCAAAGGCAAAGCAACAGCACAGGCTACACTTGGAGTCGAAGCAGGGGAAAAAAACAAGTGCATTATAGACTCTAATGAAAATGCCCTCGAAGAGTAGGACTCGGACCTGAAACTCAAATGCCATTTTTGAAGGGCCACACATGTTCAGTACCATCTCTATCAAAGACAGGACCACTGAAATTCAGCACTGGATTTCAAAGCCCAAGAAAGGAGAGGAACTTGATGACCAAAGTTTTAAACTGGGCTTCTCTCTGAAGAAATAAAATCTTAGGCATGCTGCTTTTAACATGGTAAGATTCATAATCTAAACACTGAACTACTTCCAAAATCACCTACTGGTTCTATAAAGATATCTGTATGCTCACGCCTTCTGAATATCAACAGAGAAAAAAACTGCTGCCCCCGGCATGAGAGGGAAAGCCCCTACAAAGGGAGGTTTGAGTAAGGTACCAACATTGCAGGGCCGGGCTCCACTCTAACACACTCTCTGCAGTCTGTGACAGCTTTATTATTGCCAAGGAATATGGTCATTACTGCCCAGGCTCTTACCACTTGACAGCGAGGTTCTGTACTTCCCCATTTTTGTCCTCCAGCAGTTTCAAAAGCATTTTCACAACTTTTTTCTCGCTGTCTTCATCTAGTTTTATCGAATCTTTCTGCAGTTCCATCATCAGGTCGTTGGTGGCCATAAACCTGAAAGAACATATAGCAAAAGTGGATTGGCTGATATACAGACACATATGCATCTCCTCTGCATCACTTTGGACACCAAAACTTGACAATTCATGCTCATATGAAAACGCACTCTCAAAGAGTAACTTACAACCCTTTACACTGTCCTGAAAAATAAAGTACAAATAATTATCACTGTCTTACAAGTGGAAAACTCAGGTAGAGGTAGCTGGTGAAAAGCTTCCTTAGCTAAGGAATCTGTGAAAATGAGAAATATATGTTCTCTCCTCTCCTTAAAATACGTAACAGGGATGGGGTAAACTAAAACTCTAAAATTTTTTTCTCAGTGACTAAATCAAGATGGTTAACTATGCTAGAAAAAATCATGGTGGTTTTTTTCACCAATTGCCAGGCCTAGGAAAATCAGTCTAGGGTCTAAGAATGCACCTGGCTGTGTTCCTTTTGGCTTATTTAGCACTGGTAGTATGATCGTATGATCGCACACAGGGAGAAGGGGATCAAGCTATCAAGCTCAAAAATGAAAAATAAAAGTCATGACTCCATGCAAACTATGCCTTAGAAGTTCCCTAAGCTATATTTAGATTGCTATTGTTCAGCACAGCCAGAGTTTGTTTATATCCTTCTGCTCTTGGGAGCCTTTACTAATCCAAATAGTTGTGTCATCCACACAATCAACCTCTTTCCTTGCTTAACTTCCGCTCAAAGTTTTGTTTGTTTTTTTTTTTCCCCTGTTCTAGAGAAAAGATACTACACCGAGGCATTGCTGGTGATGGATGCAATGCTGTCAATGGCGTGCAAGGACAAAACAGATCACAGATGCTGCACCTGTGCCACAGCTTCTATTGCCGAAAAGACCTCTACAAACGCTACTTTTTCCCAGGATATGTGCAACCTTGATCACCCCAGTTCCTACTTCTGATTCTCTGGTGTCCCTTTATTAAGAAGGACTTGTCTGCTCTTCAATCCTTATCCACTGTCCAATTAATTACACTCACATTTGATTAACAATGTAAGATAATATTTGGCATGAAGGAACATTTCCGATTGTACTTCTTTTCTCCCATGAGCAAAACCCAGCAAGTATTTATCATTCCAGCTTAGATGGAAAAACAAACTCTGCGCTGACTGTTAGTCAATATAATTTTTCTAACAGGGACAATGTCAAAATGGATATTGAGAAGTTCTGGAAGGTATCCATTTTCCTGGGAGCAGGAAATGTAAAAGGTGCTAGTGTAGAAGTCTGAGGTTCTGTGAAATTTAAGTGTGGTTATCGTATATTAGCTCCTTTCTAATGTTAGCCCCAGCACAGGGATGGATGTCTAAAAGAAACCACAGAGAAGCTCTTCCCTCTCATTTACCAAACGACACCTCCGTTTTAAATTAGGCTCTGATGTAATTCATTCAGCATGTAAAAGCCCTCATGTACCAGGGCAACATTTGTGTCTTCAATCTGCAAGCCTGCTCTTGAGTAGCAACTAGGTACATCTGGAACGAGGAACTGCTGTGGCCTTAGACAGCCAGCCTGAAATCCAAAATGAGAAAAGTAGAGGGACTCTGATCTATAATGTTAACCATACGCAATCTATTTTTGATTCTGCAAGACCTATTAAGCTGCACTTCCAGTTCAACGTCTGCGTAGAACAAACATGACCAATTATGGCCACAGGCTGAGTAGAGTCTTCCACGGCAACATATCCAGCTTTCGACTCGCTACTTGCTGCCATCCTGCCCACAGGACCTCGGAAACTGGCACACGGATCCATTTATGAGAGGGAAGCACGTGAACCCTGGTCCTATAACTGGTCGTGCAACTGAAGACAGACAACGGGCTCACGTTTGACCATGTGCTCGGAGGAAATGGCCCTGGAATATCTCTATAACATGACACATGTCTTGTGTTGGGCACACCTCGTTTGGAGTATTAACCGCAAATTCTTTGAACAAGCTGTTTGTGCAACTACTCCATCACCGACTTCTTTAGAAAGTACCTACTTTAACATCAGAAAAACACGAGCAGCCTCTGCAAAAATCAACCTACTTTTAGGACATTACTAGCCCCTCTCTTCCAGAAGACCTCAAAATACCAAGTCTGGCACAAACATTACCTTCCAGGTTGATACTGAGAGAATCACGTGCTCATGGGTGAAACCTTTCATACTTGTTAGTTTTAACGATTTTTTATAGAGCACCTTAAACATCAAGCCACCAGCCCCAACCCTAAAAAGATGCCGTTTTTTTTCTGCTGACATAAACAAAGAGAATGAAAGAGTCTTAGTCCTGTTGGGGAGGCATGTTTTCCCATTGCACAGAAATAGTTCCTAGAGCAACCCGAGCACAGCCAGTATCTGCAGCATCCGCCACCCGGCTGAGACGGCTGCTCAGACTGGTGTCTCTCAGCCTTTCTAATGCACCGACGATCTAACCTTCTAGCGAAAAACAAACTAAGAAGTATTTCAGCATTTTTGCGACGATGTTCTTCATCGGCAAAACAAATAAGAACTTAAAGACCAGCCGTTAGGACTTTTATTCCCCCTTCCACTTTTCTTGCTCGTTCACTTCCAGTACGCAGCGATCTAGGCAAGGGAGGGAGCGTTGCTGGTTCCTCTGCGTTCCCCCCTCAGCCAGAAGAGCAGGGTTGGCTTGAAATACTGTAAATAAAACTGATTAACTCCCCCGAGACAGAACCACCCTGCGCACCTGCGGCTGGACTCTGCCCGCCAGCACCGTGCCTGCTCCTGACCCAGCGGGTCCCCCCAGCGCAAGGGGGATCCCGTGGGAAGAGACCCGCCCCGGGCGAAGGGACCCCCCGGGCGAAGGGACCTCCCCCCCCCAGTGGGAACCCCCCCGCCCGTGCAGCCCCCCCAGGGCCCCCAGGCGCCGTCCGCGGGCGGCTGCCGCCCGCATGGCCCGTCCTGTCCCGTGCCGTGCCCCGCACCTGAAGTCCTTGTCCGTGGAGGTCATCTTCTCCAGCAGGCTGGAGATGTGGTAGGAGACGCTGGCCATCGCGGCGGCGCCGGGGCTGCGCGGGAAGATGGCGGCGGGCGCAGGGGCCGGGGTCGCGCCGCCGCCGCCCGCCCGCTCCCCTCAGGGCTGCCGCTGGCCGGGCGCCCCCCCGAGGCGGCGGGCCGGGACCGAGGGCGGCGGCCTGGGGGGGCCCCGCCGGCCGGGAGCGGCGCGGGGCGGCCCCTGCCGGCGGGGCCCGCGGCAGCGCGGAGCCCTACGGGCGGCGGCGGCGCCAGGTTGTTTCTCCGTGCTCGGCCGGTGCCTCTCCCCGCGGAGGAGGCTCGGCCCGGCCGAGGGCTGCACACCGGCGGGCAGGGCAGGGCAGGGCAGGGCAGGGCAGGGCAGTCCCCTGCGGTGCGCCCCGGCCCCGCGGGGAGGTGCCAGGCCCGCTGCACTGCGGGAGCGGCTCTGGCGCTCGGGGGCAGCTTAGGGACCACACACGGAGCAGGGGCGGGACGGCCACAAGCGCTGGCCCGGGTGTCCCAGGCGGGAGCGGGCCGCCGGGGAGGCCAGTGGCACAGCCGGCGTCGGACCGCCTCCCCGCCCGCCCTCCGTCGCCTGCCCGCAAGGCAGGGTGCGGAGGCACCGGCCCGCGGCCGGCGGAGCGAGGGCAGCGCCCGCGGGACCCCGCCCCGCCCGGCCCGCCCCCGGAACCTCGGCGCCGGCGGAACCTCAGCGCGCAGGCGGGCGGGGCGCGCAGGCGGCGGGGCCGTTTGGGTGTCGGACCGCTGTGCCACGTCTGAGGAGCGCGGCCGGAGGCCAGGCCGGGCCGCTCGCCGCCGGGGAGCACCGCGGGGTCTGCCGCCGCCATGGTAGGCCTGGGCGGGGGATGAAGGGGGAGGTCAGGCCCGGCCCGGGCGCTGGAGGGGCTCCGCGCCCGTCGGAGCAGGAGGGAGAGGCGGCGGGGGCAGCAGGGCGGAGAACCGGCGGTGTCCCCGGGGCTCGGCCCGAGCGCAGCCGGGTTCGGCCTCCCGGGCCGGGGAGCCCGCGCCGTACCTAGGCACGGCACAAGGCGTTACGCGCCCGGCTGCTGCTTAACGGCAGCCCCGGCCAGCGCCTGCTCCTCCGGCAGCCTGCTGGGGCCGCGCCGGCCGGAGGCGGCCGGGGGGCTCGGGGGCGCCGTGCCCGTCCCGGGGCTGGCCTGCGGCGCGGTGCGTGCCAGGCGTCCCGGCTGCTGTGCGCTGTACTTGTTCTGGTTTCTCCTCTTCCCCCCGCAGGTCTCGGTAATTAACACCGTGGACACCTCTCACGAGGACATGATAGTAAGTGTGCTGGGGGGCTGTTCTTTAACCCGTACAAAAACACCGCTCGGCTCCCTTCGCTGTGCTCTCTCCGGGTGTAACAGAACTACTTTATGGTGCTTTCTCACGAGGGGTGAAAAGCGGGATGTACGTACCTGTATAAAATGATGCACGTGGGCTATTAGATGGAGAATACTGTCTGGAATTCCGATAGCGCTATTTTATACTGTGTGGACAGGAAAACATAGCTACAGGGGAAAGGAGAAATTATTTAAAACTCTAATTTTCATGCCTAGGCTTGTTTCTGCTCGTTTCTATGAAACAATATGTATGCATAGACTAAATGGTACAGAACTTCAGCAGAACTGATTTTCCTGTATGTGGATGTTTCCGGGAGCAGATGTGTAAGTACGGGTAGGAGGAAACATTTCAAAGTAATTTGTAGAAGCAAGGAGCCCGGTTAAAAAATGACGTTTCAAACATAAATAAGAGAGGTCAGTATTCTTACATCCACTTTACGTATTACACAAAAATACATAACTGGTCAAGGCTTTACAGTCAGTGGCACTAATTTCCTGTCCCCTCCTGAAAATGCTGTGCATTACTGCTCTGAATCCCCCAGATTACTTCTGTGTAACGTTTGCATAGTGAGTAGAAGCAGCAATTAGGGAAATAATGACTTGCGTGCCTTGTCTGGAGAGTTTAAAAATTGTCCTTTTTATCCTGTCATGCTGGGACTCAGTCATCTGTTCGCAATTCTTACAGCTACTTTTAAAATGTAGTAAGATTTGTTAACAAAGCAGAACTCTGAGGTGCTGACAGCAGCTTTTCCATCGCCTTGCAGCACGATGCTCAGATGGATTACTATGGCACTCGGTTAGCGACCTGTTCTTCAGACAGATCCGTGAAAATCTTTGACGTTCGGAATGGAGGGCAAATCCTCATTGCGGACCTGAGAGGGTAAAGTGTTGTAAACTGAAGATTTTAATCTGTGGAAATCTTGAATATTTTTTCATTTTGCCCTTTGGTAATGTAAGGTGCATGGTAAATTCCTCCAAGGTAATAATTACTGTGGCTGGTTGTCGCTAAACAACTCTTCAGAGCTGTGGGGTGGGGGCAGAGAGCCAGTTAGAAATAACACTGGGACTTGTTCATTAAATTCATTAAATACTTGACACCTATAATTTTCAAGAAGTAAACTCTCAGTCGTAATTGCTAATATAAGAATAAATGTTTGGAATTGTTTTCAATGGCAGCAGCTTTGTCTGATGGTCCTGTGTGCTGTTTTTCATCTTGGCATTACTCACTCTTTATATCACTGTGCTAATCGCTTACAGAACACCAACTGACAATAACGATGGCTGTGAAACAGCCACAACTGGAATGGGTTTCTCTCTGCTTTTCCAAACAGCATTGTTTCTTGCAGGCATGAAGGTCCCGTGTGGCAGGTTGCCTGGGCTCATCCTATGTATGGAAATATCTTGGCTTCCTGTTCCTATGACAGGAAGGTTATTATCTGGAAGGAGGAAAATGGCACTTGGGAAAAGACATACGAGTACACAGGGCATGATTCCTCAGGTATGTGGGGCCTGGAGCTGGGAAGCAAGACAGGGGATATGAGAGGATTCAGATAAGATTGGATTAAATCCATCAGTGTTAAAGAAGAAAGCCTCTATCAAACAGATAGGGTTAAATTAGTGGAGAGATGGTAAGTCTATTCAGCATAAACAGAACATTTACGTAATGTCATGTTGCTGGATAACCTGTCCTGATTCATACGATGTTTGCTTGTGTAGGAGTTGCTTTAGATATAAATCAGTTTTCAAATAAACAAGATGGTAGGGTACTGAATTCTTGAGGAAAATACTGTATGTGTCCACTACAGGAAGAAAGGAAAAAGGTCGATTTTAGCATGCTGTGTTTTGGTTTACAATGGAAACTGTTTTGTTCAGATGATTGGTCATCCCGCATGCAGAGCTGAGAAGTCTCCAGCTTTGTTTTATTGCTAATCTAGACTTTAAATACTATGCCTGCCATTCAGCTTTTGTTCTAGAGTCAGTGATAAGCTTTGCTGTTGCAGGGGATAGTCAGAGTTTTTAATCTCTCATTAAGAGTGCTTTTTTGGTGTTCTAATTCTAAAAGGGTGCCAAAAATAAAGGCAGTTTTCTGTCATTCAGTCAACAATGTTAATTGACTGGCTTTGCTGAAATTCAGGAATGCTGAGACTCTTATTTTCAGCTTTCAAAGCTGCTTGCTTTTAGTGACTATGCCACTAATATTAGTCAGTGAATTAGTTAGTCCGTTTTAGGTAGTCACTGTGTTGTAATCCAGTCTGTCTCACCCTTCACAGTGAATTCTGTCTGCTGGGCACCACATGACTATGGATTGATCCTGGCCTGCGGGAGCTCTGATGGGGCCATTTCGTTATTGAGCTACACGGGTGACGGGCAATGGGAAGTAAAAAAGATCAGCAATGCACATACGGTAAGTCTGTTCCTCTGGAGCAGTACGGAATTCTTGGAGCTACAGATAAGCACCGAGCTGATGCCTCAAAGAACTTGTAGACTAGATCAGTACTGAAATACAATGAAATGATGTGAAACAGTTTCCAGAATCAAGAACAATTTGTTTTAAATTAATCCAGAGTGGGAAGGTATACTTTGTAGTCACTAAAATGAAGTAGAAAACAAGACACGTGAAGGTTACTAAACAGTACTGATAATACCTGTTTATTAAGCATTATCGTTAAACACAACCTGGTAGGAAATGGCTTTGGTACTAAAAACACCTGTACAAACTGACTGTGAATAAACTGAAGCTGGAAAAACTGCAGGACTCATGTTTTTCCCCGAACAGTGGAGATTTTTGCTTAAGCAGAACTTGATAAGCTAATGGCAGTGGCTCACAATAAAAGGAAATTGGGCTCCAGACCCACAGGTTCCTTCTACTCTTGCATTCCTAAATCTTAGCAACTGCGTATGTCTTGTGTCTTTTCAGTTTACATCTCTGTCTCCATTGTTTACATATCCAAGATGATATTTGCACATAAAACAGTTACTTAGCTACCTAAGGCTTTCTGCATAAGTGCTTTATTGAAACTAGACTGTATCTGGATTTCTTATTCATTCGGTATCCATACAAGACTCCTAGTTTCCTAAGATGGACTTATTCCCCCCTCCTGCCCCACCCTTCCAATAGAGAGTATGCTAGCGATCCTTTGCCCCCTCACAGCTTTTATTTATTTATTTAAAGTAAGCAACTTTTAATAATTATATTTTTTCATTAAACAGATTGGATGTAATGCAGTTAGCTGGGCTCCTGCTGTTGTACCGGGAAGCCTTATAGAACAACCATCTGGTCAAAAACCAAACTACATCAAAAGATTTGCATCTGGTGGCTGTGACAACCTTGTCAAGATCTGGAAGTAAGTGCTCTGTTACCAGACTTACGAACTCATAAAACCCGATAGCCTTTATAGTAGTCTTTGAACGTCCCTGTTAGTATCTTAAGTAATATTTTTCAGCATCTCTATGCTTTCATCTTTTGAATTACTGTTTTAGACAAGTGCTTTAAAAATGGAAGCAACTTAGTGATGTACAGTCTCTCACATGGTTATAGCAATTTGTGTCAGCCCTGCTTAATCTTATCTTGGAAAATGGCTTTCTAATTGTCTTTGATTACTTCTGTCACTTGGACAATAGCAGGTTTCTGTACAGTAACTGAAGATCAAATACTCTTTGCCTATGCTCCTTTCTGTCCCCTGGAAGGAATTTTGTCAGTTTAAGCCCTAGAGCTTTTTGGAGAGGAGTGGGGAACACTTCTGCTTTGTATTATCTGGATATACCAGGAGTCTGAAAGCTACAAAACCAAAGTCTTCCGGAACAGGAGATAAGAAATATGACTGGCTGTTGCTGCCACCCTTCTGACTGTAGAAATGTGTTTTCAGGGAAGAAGATGGTCAGTGGAAAGAAGAGCAGAAGCTGGAGGCTCACAGTGACTGGGTTCGAGATGTAGCCTGGGCTCCATCCATAGGTTTGCCAACGAGTACCATTGCTAGCTGCTCACAGGTGAGGCTTCTATTGGAGTGACAGAGGCAGGCTCTCAATGCCCTTGCTTCCATTTGCTAGAGAAAAGGGGAAGGAAGTAAAGGAATAGTAAGGATAGAACTGCTGTAACAGGTCCTCTTGGCAATCCTTTGCTATACCTGGGTCTGTGCATAACAGCCTTTGATTCCTGTTCCTCCCAAACTCAGAAGCCCACTGGAAGCATTTCTGGACAAAGGTTTGTGCATGTGTGGCTCTGAACCAAAGACGACTTTTATTTTGAAAATCATGAGCAGGACGGTCTTGCTATCAGGAGGACCTTCAAACTAAAATTGTATTTTAACGTCTCTGGATCAAATTCACCGAACTTCTAGCTAAAAATACTGTTTCCTAATAACTGGCATTCTTAATCAGCCCTGATGTCCTCAACCTTCATATTGACTGTAGTGTTCTTGCTGCTAATAATTCTGTAAATACTTTTTTTCCTAGCAAGAAGACTACTCGGTAAGCTGCTAACTTGCTGTCATGTGACTGGAAAGCAATATCTCATTCTGGGGAAAAATTCAGCTGATATATAGTGTATTTTGGCAGCTCTTCTCTGGTGTTTGCAAGTCACCTTTTGCATGTAGTTTTTCCTCATCAGAAAGCTGTACTCCCATCTTGCTTCTAGCTATAGTAAGAAAACAGCCCCTTTGCAGTGTTGAGCAAAAATGTACCTAAACACAGCTAGGGTTCATATCGGAGCTGTGATTTGGAAGTGTAGCAATAAGTGCAATCAAGGTTGTTTTTTCTGTGTTATAACTAGTGGTACAACCACCTCGGTCTGCTTGCTTTTGTAGGATGGCAGAGTGTTTATCTGGACATGTGATGATGCTTCTGGAAATTCATGGTCACCAAAGTTGCTGCACAAGTTCAATGATGTTGTGTGGCATGTGAGTTGGTCCATTACTGCAAATATTCTTGCAGTGTCTGGAGGAGACAATAAAGTGAGTACTGCTACCTTGGCTTTTACTCCTGCATGCCATATTTTCAGAAGAGCTGAGATGAGACAGGCTATTGTCACTTTTGTTTAAGACTGTTGTAGATTCTCCTTTGCTGCAATGGTGATTTTTTTTTTTTTTCTTTTGACTTATCAAAAGGGGAGGAAGACTCTAACCTTTGGCAAACTACTCGCACTGCATTCTTAGTCCTTACTGGAGATTAGAAGTGCAGGCTTAACTTTATTTTGTGGGGTACTAAAAGCAGAATTCACATACTCTCCCTTTACCACTGGATAATTATTCGGTATACAGCAACAAAAATTTGATACTTAGAACAACACTGCAACACTTGACTGCTGTAACTGTAGACTGTCATCAAACTAGCGTTGCGATGGTTGCAAGGACATGGGGAAACTGAGAATGTATTAAGACTGAAACTTCTCCCTGATCTGTTTTTGAGGTCACGCTATGGAAGGAATCAGTAGATGGACTGTGGGCATGTATCAGCGATGTCAACAAGGGCCAAGGAGGGGTGTCTGCCATTACAGAGGGGCAGCAGAATGAGCAGTGATGCATGAGTGAATGTTCCAGCTGCAACAAGCGATCACTATACCTGATTTGCAATGTTTCTTGAACCAGAGGAGAACTGATTTTTATCTAAACTGGACATGAACATGGGAAACAATTATCCAATTTTATGAGCACTATAACTATTACTGGGAGGCTACAAATATGTTGATAATCAGCCTTAATTGACATTCCCTTAAATTTAAGATAAAGAGGATAGCAAAGTACTGTGCCTTATACTACTCCTTGATGCTGTAGAAATCGTACCATGCTTTTCTGGTTTAGGGATCAAATTTAATCAGATATGATGTGCTACTCAAGCACTTGAGTAGGAACAGGAAGAGGCTATCAGAGTGGTGAGGTGTGAACTCCTTTGTGTAAGGGGGACAAATACTCTGTCCCTTCAAAGGCCAGAACTTTGTTCCAGGTGAGGGGAAGGGCTGGGAGTGTTTTCTGTGTTAGATGAGAGCATGCAAGCTAGCCCTTCTGGTAGTAGTGAAGTGGTGCTTAGATATTTCTGAAAATAATGTGCTTGGATATGTGAAAGTCTCTGTGCTTACCTGAAGATGAAAAGGAGTAGTGGAATGCATATGTCTTGTGCTTTACAATAATCTCAAACTTGGTTATTTAACCAACATCAATAAATCAAACCATAATCTGAAGATTTCTTTTTTAGCCACCATACTTACTGTACCTCAGGTGTTTTTTTTGTTGAGATACCAACAGAATAAAGTCCTATTGGTTAAAACCTGGTGTGCTGTATTTAGTAAGTAGTCTTTTCGCAGGGGCCTTCTCAAGGCTCTTGACAGTCTACCTTCAGCCAAGCCACAGTAATGTTGTCCTCCCATCCATGGTATTAGCTTTGCAATAGCTGGGAAAGTATTAGTCCAGGAGAGACTAACACTGTCTGTAGTGTAAAAGAACAAAGACTTGCCTTCAGTTAAACTTATGTGCCATTACACTTCAAGCAAGTATAATTGGCTTGAACAAACCACACCTCAGTATGCTTTCAGCTAAAAGCTAAAGCACTCTTCCCCTCCTACAAGAGAGAAAGTACTTGACTAAAAGGTCACGTTTTCCCTTTATTTTTTAGTGAACATTTGAACACCACAAGTGAACAATTCACAGCATTCCTCCTTCTCCAAGGTAGTGGTTCCTAGGCATGCTCTTTGTTTTGCATAGTCAAGATAATATACCCCCTTTTCTAGAAAAAGAAACCTTATTTTATGATAGTTATCTATACTAACCAAATAATATCCTAGTTGCTTTCTCAGAAACACATAAATGAATTATCTTTCTATATACCAACAGAAGTATGCAACATTCCTGTTCTTGTTTAAATGCACGGTAGCCTTACTCAAAAAGATGAATCAACTCATCTAGAAATTAGCATTACATTCAGACAGTTCCATTTCAAATTATACTCGCTGTTTCAAATTATTTCATGCTGTTTTCCATTTCTGCTAAGATCATAATCGTAACTGCTAGGCTGAACAGGCAACCTTTCATTCCCAGTACCATGCCCACTACTTCTTTGATACAGAGTACCCAGTCACCTAAGAGGGTTTTGAGTTGACTTTAACTGCTGTGGAACTTAACTTATACAAACTTGAAATCAAGCACATATTACCTCCAATAAAAAGGCTCAAAAATGAAGCCTCATTCTTAGTTAGCTTTTACCACACTTCATTCTAAAGAAAAAGGGCACTAAATACTTAAGTATACAAAGAAAAGATTTTGCCTGTAGCGGTATTAGGTTCCACAATTCACCATGTTAAAAGTTATCCTTAAATTTTATGAGTTTTAATACTTGAGAATTCAAACCTACTTAGCAGCAAGGCCCAGTTCAGCCTGTTATTCCTTCATACTCAAGATGAAATGTATTAAAATGGTTTCAAGTAATGATCAAAGTATCCCCAACAATTATAATTGATAAAAGATTAAAGAGTTACACAGTTTATTCATTGCAAATATAAGCATTAGGTGAAAGTTTTTCAGTTGCTCTTGACAACAAGCTTCATGTTTTTGGATGTCTAATCCCCTCCTTCTCATACTTGGGGTCAGGACTGGAGAAAAGAAAGAGAGGAAAAGAATATACTCAGCGTAAGTTTCACACTGAAGAACTTAAAATTGCTGCTCAGTCTGATGAATGCCAATGTGGTCTCTCTGGTGCCCACAGTGCACCATCATTCTTCCCTATCTAGTCTGAGAAGAAGAAAAGTTCATGTCTCATGATGACCGAAAGGAGTTTCCACATAAGAAATTAAGTTCTAGCATACAACCTGCATTGTTAAGTTTGTGATGTTTCTGGCATGTCTCCTACTGATACACTGGTTAACGAGGCTGTCTTTAATGGCAAATGTGGTCACTTGAAACTTAGAAAACAAACAAAACCCACTGGTTTGTACAACAGCCTATCTAAATCCATATCCTACACTTCTATTTTCCTCACTACTTTGGAGTGCTGACAGGCCTTATTAAAGCAGAAGATGCTGATCCAAAGACAAAGCTTCTGGAAGCCACAGGGAACACATCTCCCTGTCATGTTGGGAATCCAGAAATAGCTTGATTCTAGGGCCAGCCCAGAACAAAAGACAAGTTTGCTATGAAAATGCAAGGGGCTTCTGCTTCCTTACCGTTTCTGGTAGGATCCAGAAGCTCTTGAGCTATCATTGCCTGCTTTCTTTGTGCTATGAGGTATTTTTATTAACCAGCCCTCAGATAAAAGCCAAGATGAAGATTAACTCTATCAGAGTTTCTTAACCTAGCTTTGTTGCTAGAGGGGTTTTTGACCTATCACCTCCATTTGTTTTCAGCTCCCTTATCACACTTACTAGCTTCCTCAGTTTTACCAATTCAGCTGATACCAGACACATTTCAGAAGTTATTTTCTTTTAATATTTAAATGATTTCACAAATCTGATTTACAGCATGACTGCACAATGTTTGAAATACTCAACCAGAAAGCCACAACATGAGACATGGAAAAAGGAAAGCTCTTAAATCATGTCTGCAGAAGAAAAAATGAAACTGCATCCCCAAATAAAACTAGTTTTCCAACTCCACAGATGTGCTAAAGATACACAGACTTATTTGGTCAGAGCACAGTCAAGATGGTTTTAAATGGCTCCATGTTACATTTTCTCCAACAGCAAATCTGATTTAGCTAAATTCCTCCTCATCTTCCCATCTTTGCACACTTCCCATGCCTACCTCAATCCTACTACTGGAAGTTTGTAGGGCTGCAGTGTAAAATGGATCCTACAAATTAGCCAGGTCCTTCAAGTTAAAGTAGAATACAAGCAACAGAAGTTGCAAATTTGTCATCCTTTATCATATATGCCTTCTTTTCTCCTACTCTTTCTCAAGTTAAAAAAAAAAATCCCAATTTCTCTTCATGGGATTTTTCTAGACCCTCAGCCATTGCTACTAATCTTCACTGAAGTTTTAAAAATTTGTTAATATTCCGTTTTTAGAGTAATGGAAGCCAAGTTTCCTAGGTATCATTTTCAGTTTCAGCCTTCCAGCAAAAGCCAACAAAATCCGATAAAACAGAACCTGGGAGAGAATACACAAGAGAGGGAATGCACTTAAAGGCAAAAATGAGAAACATAGCTGTCACCACAGGTAAAGAATACATAACAGCTCAACTTCTCCATTTCTGTTACATCACGTCAGATAATAAAAAGGGTTAGGGGCTTTTCCTTTTTGAAAAATACATGTTACAGTTGTTAATTAATTTTTAAAAGGAACAATGTTAATGCCAAAGGAAAAAAGGAAACTCTCACTTCATTCCCTACACAATTTCATTACACAAAAATAAACGCAGCAACAGATCTATGCACTGTTTTCACTTTTTTGTTGATTTTGTTATCTTACAAGCAGGCCAAGTTTCCAAGGAGTTTAAATACATATAAGATTACATTTCCAGCAATACTGTAGCACAGAACAAATATTGCGCTCCATATATAAAGTGCTTCAGAAAACAGCTGTTTAGTGAAGCCACGAAACTAACCAGGTAAAGTTTCAGAGAATTTTCAGCTTTTGCTGGTTTTTCTATGTAATTCCTCTCCACTAACCTGTCTGTTCCAGTTACTACATCTAAGTTGTAAAAGAAAACACTGTAAGCAATAATCTCTTTTGGACAGGGTATTTTTACCTTTAGCATATAAAAATTACGTTTGTTTTATACATCCATCCTTAGAAATAGTTTCAAGTCATTCAAGTCAGGAGAAAGATTTTAACTGGATCTGGATTCAAATAAATACAGAAATTGTAAAATATGTTTAATTTTTCAACCTGTGCTTTCAGGTTTGACACCCTGCCTCACGAAGATAATCATGTTTCTCAGAGGTACTCTGATGGGAATTATTCTTTTCAGCATCCTCTGGACAGAAACTACTCTGGCTGGCTCTAGTTTTTTAAGCCCTGAATATAAAAAAATACAGGTAAAAAAAATTCAGAAAAATACTTTAAGATTATTCTCCTCTATAAGTCCTTAAAACCAATATTCTTTACAGCATTCAGAGAAGCTTTTAAAAGATTTATTTTCTGGAAGAGGAAGGAGTTATTCCTGTACTTCTGTAACAAACCATTAGCATTGTATTCATGCTATGAGAATATGTATCTAGTCTCAGCCACTAAGAATTAATAATCTGAAAAAAAAAACCAAGAGAAAGCATTCATTTAAATAATTTGTTGGCATCTTTTTTGAAAATTAACTGTAAGGTGTTTGTTCTTTAAGGAACCCTTCAACCAAATTCCTGTTAAAGTGCATGCAGCAACAGTAGTAAAATTATTATAGACCTACATATCATATATACATAAGTGTATAATGCCTTCAGCTAATTTCCTGCATCTGTGTTAATTATGGGTTCTAATTTCCCCACTACAGCCTAGTTTGATTATGGAAAGAATATATAGATGTTATTTTCCTTGCTTTCTAGCAACAAAAGGATCCAAAAAAACCCACAGCACAATTACATCGTCGAGGCACAGAAGGCTTTTGGGATACAGATGAAGCAGGGGCAGAAGATGACAGTAACAGTATTGAAATTAAGGTCTGTGTTTTTTCTTCTTGTTCACATACAAATTTAAGGGGTAGGGTTGGGTAATACAATTTTTGTCACAGGCAGCAGTACAAATTAAAACTACAATCATTTTTAACTTGAAAGGCAAGTAGGAAAGGGCACATGAAAACTGCCAGCAATGATGGTATGAAATTATTTAAAATTAGCTGCAGTAATTCAGATCACAATCTCCTATTTAGGATTCACTTACATTTCAGAACTAACATACAGTAATGTGAGTTTCTTGTAAAGTTTTCTTTTCTCGAGTTTATTGTGCAGTTTGGTCTGCAGTAGCTATACACCCTGTTTCTGAGATTTTGATTACATGTCTCAGCACCAATAAGCGAATAGATGGAATAACTTTTTATACCTCTTGCTTATCATCATTTCCATGAATAAAATTAACTTGCAGTGTCCTCGTCCAGAACTTGTCTGTTAAACTCTGTCTTTTAATGTTTTTATAGTTTCATGTTCCCTTTGAAATCGGTGTCAAGATAACAGAAGAAGAGTATCAAGAATATGGACAAGCACTGGAGAAGATTCTAGGGGACATGCTTGAAGAGAATGCTAAAGGTACTGACAACCAACTCATAAAAGCTGAGCTTTAAAAAAAACCAAAACACACACAACACAAAACCAAAACAAGCAAACCACCAAACAAAAACACCAACACCACAAACCAAACAACTCTTGCATTTGTCATGCAAGACATTCAGAGCAGCATTTCAGAAGTGATTGGGACTAAGTTACCACTAAGAGAACCACTGAAGTATCTGATGTTCAGAAACTGCTAGTTGACCTTTGAAGAATCACATTGAAGTATATTGGGCAGAAGGGGAAGGCTTCCTTTCCTTACACTACCAATCTTTTTTCTTCCCCTTGCCCTGAAATCCCATCATTTCCCTGTTTTCTCAGCTAAGACCTTCACAATTTTCATGGTGAAAAGTAGTAAAAACTTTATTGTCACTAAGATAGTTCTAGCTGATTCACTGGTAACTAAAGTTCTAATGACCAACTCCCACCCCAAGCTATCTGGTTTTTACATTTACAGCCTGTCATACTTTATTTGCACTCACCCATGTTAAGTTGATCTTTCTGAATCTTGTTTTAATGTTTATGTCAGTCTTAATAGCTGCGTTACATATTCCAACTACAAATCATTTCATGCTTCCGCTTTCACCCTGCTTTCAGGCTCTTAAGACTTCCCCCAAGCTTCTCTCTCCATTTTCCTCTGAATTTCTTCTGAAGGGCTACTTCTATGGCCGTTATACAAATAAGACCGTCTTATGCATATGTGCCCTTACACGATGTAAGTATGTGAAAGTCACCTTACCTTCTGCCTTCAGTTGAGCACTTGTAGAACTTTTAGACAGATTATCAAAACAGGATTTTCAGAAAAAATATTAAGACTATCAAAATAACCTTATCTTTTGTCTTTTTAGAAACTCAAATGAAAAACTAAGGCTAGATGAAGGACAGAGACAGCACTTGATGACCTAATTTGTTTTAAATTTTAATTTAAAATGAAATTATTACTGATTTCACAACTTTAAAGAAGAAAGAAGTATGTGAACCTGAGGACTTTGCTCTGACAGACATTGGAACAGATTATCTTCTAAGGAAGAACACAAGATCTCAAGCCACAAATAAAAGGCAAGGTTAATCACAGGCTGACATGTAGGGTTATTTTCTTATTTTATCTCTTTTCCTTAGTAAATATAGTGATTATTCTAAATGACGTGTTTGAAGGCTGTATGAATCCTTTCTAAAACTAGTGGAAACTTCTCCTTACACTTCTATACACATCTATAATAGAGAATAAAGCTTATGCTGAAACTGCAATTACTTGTGGGGTTGTTTCTTGTTTGTGTGTTTAAGTGCAGCTCAAACTAGGTAGTTCATGCAATAAACTATGCAAACTAGATGGACAAGGAATCAGCTTTCAGTTGCCAGATTCGCTTAATTGCCAAGGGATTTGTTAATAAGGATCTTATCAAGGAAACCATCTAATAGCTCTTCCAGTTAAAAAAAAAAGAGAAAAAAGAAAATTAGTTTTCCAGTTACCTTGCTTGGATTCAGAACCATATCCATACTGGTGCATACATCAGAGGTACAAGGTAATTTTTCATGCCTTCAAATGCATAAACGAGTATGCTCCAATGTAGATATGTTCTTTTCTGTACCACAGGCCATACGAACATCTGATAATCCATGAACATTCTCTAGAATTTCCTCCTGAAGATATTCTATAAAGTACTCTTTAACAGGCTAATGTGATAAATGTAAATACAACTGCAATTTTTATTAGACATGTTCTCTTTTCCTGTCACAGAATTAGTCACCTCAATGAAGCAACCCCTTGGATGCCACTAGCACCATCTTGTGCTAATACTCCACCAGAAGGCAAATGAGAATTAGAAGTGAAGGAGGAAGCATATTAAAAATGAGTAAATAATTCTTATAAGACTAAGAAACAAATATGCTTAGAACTTTCAGCACCAGTTCAGAAAACCATTGTGTTTCAATGCCACCATCAGAAGAAACAATGTAATGTTTTCCACACCATTATATATAACACATATCTGGGTACAGATCTTACCAGCATTTGCTGAACAGCTCCTGTAAGTCATACACGTCCCCGGCGTTCTCCCGTAGAATGGCCAGCATACAGCAAAGTGGCAGGTTTTTCAGATGTGCAGTCTCCTTCACAGTATGCAAAGCTAGCCCAGGGTGAGGATGTGGACACGTACTTTTTGAAACCTGTAGAAGCGTTATGAAAGGGAAGAGTCAGAAAGAGCACCGAGGTCGCATTTATTACACTGAACTCTAATCATGACTTCCACAACAGATCCGCTGCTTGTGTTCTTTTTATATTTAATGTTTTCCAAGCATATTCCATGGAAACAGTCAACCAATAAGCTGCCCAACAGTGCAGGAAGGAAACGGTCAGCCAGAGATACTGCATAAATCCTTTCTTAAAAAAGGAGCACTGTAGTTAGGATCACTGTTTCTAGAATTCTGAGAGTTGTGCAGGATACAGTCTACTCACCGACAAGAAAAAATATGGCTAAGCTAGTCTACAGTATAAAAATTGAGGCACAGGCTATTATGCTGTGTTGCTTATCCAGCTTAGTGAGCAGAATATTCTAAGGTTGTCTTAAAAAAAAGAAAAGGCAACACAAAAAACCCCAACAATGTGTCCTGGCGATCTACAGAAAAAACTTTGGGCCTATAAATGTGTACAGTATTTTCTCCTTTGCAAATATGACATCCACCTCAAGAGGGTAGTATAACCTAGTAGTGCACAATGATCATAAGGACAAAACAGGTCTCAGGTGCTTCCTAACCTGCCTAGTAGAAGAAACTGATGCTCCCTATTTTCTTCCAAGTATTCTGCTCAGAGAGATTTTTTTGTACAGTCCCTCTTGTTTTGGAGGCAGAAGAATAAGTAAGCAAAGCAGTGAATTCCACAGAAGTGTTCCAGGAATGGTTCCACGACACTGTAGCTGCCAGTAAAGCAATGCCTGAAGAGCAAAGCACTGGACTAGCATGATTACAGCTTGACTGCATCCGCAACTTCTGTGGGCAACCTGCTGCAGTGTCTCACCACCCTCATCATAAAAAATTTCTTCCTTGTATCTGATATAAATCTACCTTCTTTTAGTTTAAAACCATTACGCTTTGTCCTATCACCACATCCACAGAAGGCAGTTAGCATCTGACTCCTGATTTCAACAGTTTGAAGTGTCTAATAGATTAAAGGTTCCTTGCATACTGAGGCAGAAGTGATTTAGTTCAGTATTTCTGGTGTATAATTATTTGCCCATCTCTAAACTTCCCTAAAAAGTTGTGTACATCATGGAATACATGCCATTTTCAATGCAAAACTCATTCTTAAGTGCCAACTATTCAGAAGACTTTTCCAATTAAAACTTCATAACAAATTCTATTCGCTCTAGCATCTCTTTCCATTTGAGTTGCAAACCAAATGGAAAAAAGAACCAAGATTTCAATAAAATACTCTCAAGAACAGTAAGTTGCATGGTTATCAGAATTAGCTGGTACACATTTTTGGGTTGGCATCAGTGAACTACACTAGCAGCAATCACTTAAATTCCTAAATTCTTCTTTTTGCCCATATCAACATGAGTTTTTAAAAAAAAGGCAATTTCATCTCTCACTGTGAGTATACTGCTCAGGTGGTACAATTTTCTGGTACAGAAAAATAAAATAACCTATGTTACTCCTGCAATATATGCTCTAGTATTTTTCCAAAACAACTATGCAATCTGTTTGGAAAAATAAGCTAGGTCTCTACCCTCTGACACAGTACAGATAATTTCAAAACTGGCATTCTCTTTATGTAATTTCTGAGCAATGACATTGAGGTAAAAAACATCTAACAGAAGCTGGGTAATTACCTGGGTATTCACTACAACTGGTTGTCCTAACCCAAATACAGCATACAACGAATGCAAGAAGGTGACCTAGCCAAAATGCAAGGAATTATTTAAAAACAAAAAAAACCAACCCACAATCAAAAGCCAAAGTAAAACCACGTTTTTTCTCTCTGCCAACCCCGATCCAGTTTCTATTCACTTGGTAGTAATGTTTCCAACACAGTCAAGAACGTCACCAAACTCATCTTTCTCCCCAGATTCCAGCAGCCAAAAGGAATGGATTCTTGCAGGGTTGAAAAGCAAAACAATCCCTAAACCAATATTCCTTTATGCACTCAGTAACAGTATGACAAAGCACTCCATCCACATATTTACACAAATATTTGATTATGTCGTTAAATATCATTTGGATGGGAGGGCAGCAGGGGAAGAGGAAAGGGAAGAGTGCACTTCTGTGTTAGTCCCAAGTCATTCACCCAGACTTCCCTAACCAGAAGCTATTTTGGAATCAGTCACCATTCCAGTATTACCTAAGTGCCCACAATTAAGACTTTTTTCATGCTGCAGCTGAATATGTTTATTTCTTTGTGGTTCGTGCTTACTAATAATTTGAAATAATGAATGAAATATATATATTTAAAAAAAAGTCACATTAGGAAAAGGCAAATGCAGCCACCACAGGACTCACCTTCAGCTGTAATCAATCTCCCTAAATTGAAGAGGCTGCATTATTACTTTTGTTTTCCAAAAGCCTTTAGAAAAATAAACATTTTCTTCCACTAATTTCAGATGTTTATTCAATTGTGAAAATGAAATAAGGTGCCTAATTAAGCTACAATCAACCCAGTTCCTATGCAAAAAAAAAAATTGATAGTAACATCCCATTAAAGAAAACACGAGTCCCTCAAAATAAACAGCTAGTATTTTATAACAACTTTAAGTGTTTAATTCTGTATAGATTAGGGAAGTGGAAAATATCCAGTCACTTCAATTGTAATAGCTTCCCAATCTAAAGAATGATGTAATGCGTTTCTTTTTCTTTTCCCCCTGTGATGATACATTACTAGACTGGGTTTTACAAAACCAGGAAAATCCTAAAGAAAGAAACAGACTAAAAACATTTCTTCCTCTTCATTTAAAATTTTTCAAAAAGATTCTAACGATTAAGATCCCAAAAATATTTCAACACATCCATTCAACAAAGACATACTCACTGCCTTTGTTTTTCTTTTTGGTTCATCCACAAATGCAGACTTGGAGAGGCTTCTTCAGTGACTGCGCTTCAACAAGTCACAGGGTATTCTTTAAAGTCATTCAGAACAACAACTGGATAGCCGCAGGTTCATCCACCTGCTTGTATTTTCTGTCTGAACACAGTTGCAATTGCCGGCCTTCTCCGAGTTTTGGAATGGCACAGACGCTTCTCAAGGTGCAACCTAACTTACAAGACTTCTTCCACACTGTGGGCTATCAGCCTGAACTTCACCTGGTGGAGATACCTCCTTTCTGACCGTTCACCCTGCTGACTTTCCGAACACACTCTGGAGAGTGCCTTAAGACATATCACTGTGGATCACTGATGCTTTGTTTTCTTCTTCCTGTGATCTCCAGGCTCTGGTTCTCTCCCGTCACACTTATTTTCTGTTCTTTGCACGATATTTACCTCATCACACTCAGGTTTATTTTCAAGCTAGATAATAAATGAAAAAGCATATTTGTTAGTAACATGTTTAAACAGTTACGAACGACTAAACAGATAGTATGTGAGTTAGGGGAGACAAACAAGCTAAAGGATGAGAATTTTTCCCCTCCTCCCATGAAAGGGGAAGATGCTATAAAACTCTGCAGCCAGCTGATACGAAAACTGGAAATTGAGTAGTCTAATTCCCTACAGTTTTGCTCTCATCACACCTATGCTTACAATAAAACACATCAGTATTTATCTACCTGAATGGAAGCATTAAGTGACCATCAGACATCACAGGATACTAAATGAGGTTCAGACAACATTATCGAATTATACAGATAAAAAAGGGTAAATAGTTAAAGAGAATACAGTTGGTTTTGGCCAACACAAAACACAAACATGATGTATGTTATGGTGTCATTGCCTCACTGGTTAAGATAAAAATCTTTTAGAAAGCCTGAGGGTCTATAGAAAGCAACCAACTACAGTAAGCAAAAAAATAAAGTAGCTCTGCTGCAACAAAGGATTTTTACATCAGCTTTATAATTAAAGTGAAGTACTTTCTCAATCTATTATGTTCATTGTTGCAGTTTGCTACAAGAACAGGAAGTCAAGATTTGAAAAACGTCCACAAAGAAACATTACTTCATAACTAAAAATAGGAGTGACAGGAGCAACTCTAGAAGCCTTTAAAGTAAGGGAACAAATGACATTAGATTGCCCTCCAAGAGTCATTAACTGGCTAAAAAATAAACAATGGCAGAAACCTGAAATTTTCATTCACATGTGTTTTCGGGAACAGAACTCAAGACTACAAGATACCACAGATAATAAAAGTTTTGCAGGATTGAATGATGGCAAACAATGACACTACATAATTATATCCATATATGTGTATTTAAAGACTATGACTAAATCTTTGTGCTTTTAGACACAGGTAACCATTAATTGATAGGGTTTAGCAAAAAGTTTAAGTTGCAGACAAAAATTTACAGCATTAGTGTTGTTTGCTGTTGGCATGAGGATGTCAGACAAGCCAAATCTGACCACAGCTCTTCCTTTGGTCTTAGCAATTCCCGGGGAGAACGTAAGCAGCGGGAGATTCCCTTTTCTGCTCTTACAGAAACAACTTTATTCATCACAAGGGAATAAAGAAGAACATCAACCCATTCCCATACTTTGCAAGTTATTTTTAAAACCAACACTTGCCAGTACCCTGTAAGAAGTGCTAGAAACGAGACAGACGCACATTCAAAATTTCCTTGTGAAACAGGATGCAAACAACTTTCATTAGCTTTCTACACGTCCCGCTTCAGATCACTACATTAAAACACAGCCAACCAACAACATATTGTTATAGGACAAATCTTTGTCACTCCATCCCAGCCCAAGCCTGGAAAGAAAATCGGGTGCTTTTACTAACGCTGTTGTAGCAGTAGCATTCTTGCACTCACCTCCTACACTCTGGCTCTTCCAGCCACGAAGAGCATTTGCCTTTTAAAGCAACTTGCTCCCTCATCCTGAAATCTTAAGTTCGCTTCTGGAAAACGCCCTTCAGACCATCTATCCCTGCTCCGCGGAGGCAGAGGGACACCCCCTGCATCGCGGCCTGCGGTCCTTGCTGCGAGGCTGGGCCTCGGGCCCCACGGACTCACTGTGCTGCCCCAGGGCGCGCTCAGAGGGTGCCCCCACACCGGCTCTACCGGAGGACGACGGCGCCCCTGGGCCGGCCGAAAGCCCTGGGGGAAGTTGCAACTCGCTCCCCGCGGCCAGACGACCCGCAGGCCTCGCCCCGCCAGCCCGGTGCCGTCTCTTCGGGGCGGCTGCACAGGCCGCAGCGGCCGCCCCCCGGGCAGCTGGCGATGCTTGGGCAGGGAGCCCTGCGCCCAGCTAGGTCCCCTGTACCCCTCGCGCCGCCAGCCCGGCTCCCGGGGGCTGCAGCCCCGCTGCTTCGCAGCCGTTCCCCGCTCGGGGGGGACGGGGCCGAGACCAACCCCACCCCGCAGCACCTCAGGGGCGAGCGGGGAGGCTGCCCCTCAGGAGGGACCCCCGCCCCCGTAAGGCGGGACCTTGGGGCCAGCCCTGGCGCCGATTGGGCGGCTCCCAGCCGCCGCTGGCGTCGATTGGCTGTGCTGGGCACGCCGGTAAGGGCGGGAAGGGTGGTCCGCCCCGTCGCCCGCTCCTCCCAGCCCTGCCACGGCGATCCCCGGCTGGCCGCAGCGGAGCCCGTCTGCGCCGCACTTAGGCCGTTCCGCAGGAAAGGGTCAGTGCTAACAGGGCGGGCAGAAATACGCTGTGGGGTGCGGGACCCGCGGCGCCCGCGGGCTCTGGGCCCGGCCCTCGGAGGAGCCCAGCCCGCAGCTGTGAGGGCGCGGCCTCCGTCCCCTGCCGCGGGGCGGGAAGCGCAGAGAAGGCGCTTGAGGAGCGGCCTGGGCTCTCCTGTGGGCTTTTGTACCAAGCCTTTTCTCAGTAGACAGGCTATTAATTAGAGGACGTAAGGAGAGAAAAAAATATATTTGTACCACTTGGGAATGCTGCAAAAGCAACATGGATTGTACTGTATGAATTACTGTAGACGGAAGACATCAGTTTGGGCAAGGGCGTTGTGCAGAACAGCACACAAAATACAAAATACATGTTTGATTGTATGCCAGCTGGTGCACTGGTCATCAGTGAGAACTGTTATTATTGACTTAGCTACGCAGTCGTGCCATTTTCTCTTCTACTTGCTTTTCTCCTTTCCCAGCCTGTCAAACGTACCCTCCCACAAACGCAAACACTGGTTTTTCAGCGCAGCTCGACAGCTCCTTTCTCCCTCTCTGATGAGCCTCTCCTATACCGCTGGGTTACGGTTACTCACCCCTGGGTGGATACATGAGAAGTACACTACAAGTACCTTAAGGTTTTCTAAAGAGTCAACAGCTTTGCGTAGGAAATACTGTAGTTGTTTTCTCTGAATGATAATATTCTGTAGGAATATCTTGAAATACTTATTTGAATTTTTCAACTGCACGTTCAAGTTGTAAACACAAAAAGATTCTACGTAATAATAATGTGCCTAGATCAATGTCATGTGTGGTGGGTTGTCCTTGTACACTCACTTTACTGGAATGCTTGAAGGTGTAGTCCAGTCTTTCAATTTAGGGAACTTTACCATTTACTTTAACAAACAGCAGCAACTGTGTAAGAAATAGCACCAGGAAATATGATTCATCAAATGTTAGGAAATGCATCTCTCTCACTGTTGCCTGAAAAAAAACAACAAACCCTAGCAAATGTTGGAAGTTGGGAGCATTTTATAGCATGGACATTTCATTTTTAGGTACAAACATGTTCTAGTGCAAAGGATACGTAAGATGCAGTCAATGGTTACAAAAAAAATTGCTAGTTTGTTACATAGCCATTAGTAACCCAAAAACTGTGTAATACAGCTTTCTTCACATTCTACATATTTAAATGCCTTCTTAGTTTTGCTAGTAGACATGATGCTTCCATGTTTGTATTCACATTATTAAACATACAAGAAAAAGTAGAATAATGTGTCAATGAATTTATAATTCTTACCATTAATCAACAATATAGGATGATGTTCAGTCTCTAGGTTTTAACAGCACCTTTGGAAGGTGCTAATCTCTAAATTAGCTTTACTTGCATGGTTCTACAGTTTTATAACAGCTATATTTTTTTAAAATTTATATTCTATGCTCTTATTCTAGTGTTTGTGGATAAAAAAAAGTAGAGTTGTCCTTCATTTTTGACAAAGAGCTACAATGTTTTAAAGATAAAGGATACTGTAGGTTGATTGTGCGTCTGAACAACACCAAATGTCAGCTATATCTCAGTAATCCTTGTAATTATTAATTTTACAGTGCAATTTTTCTCTAGGAACACATCAAAGGAAAAAATCACCCATTTAACAGTGAGTGAAGACTGAATAAACATGTTTGTACTAATAATTACTAATGATTAAGTGTGTGCAAAGAGACCTTGAGCTGCTTCCCTATGAACACAAATTACCTAAATAGGGTGGATTGAGATGCATTTTTCTGTGCCATAAATCATGAAAAAGCAAGCTATAAAGAAAGGATTTTTTTCATTTTTTTATTCACAAAGGTATTAGTAAGATGTAATGTATAAAATCGCCAAGTTGAGATTAAAACATACAGTATACTGAATAGCCAAGTTATGTAACAGAGTACCATCATTATAAGACTACGCAGTGTCTTATGTATGTTATATTATATACTTACGTAACTCTACAAGACCATGTACATCACTTCAGAATATTTTAAAATTAACATGGAACAAGGCAAAGAATAACAATTTCATTTTGTGACTACGGGAGAAAAAAAAACTTTGCAGCATTTTTGTGAAACAGAACTGTGTATAAATTATGGTTCTTAATTTAAAAAACTTACGTTCTCCATTCAGCTGTGGGGTGTGTCTATGTGCATTTCTTCCTGGAGGAGACTCAAGGTATTTACCATGGATCCCCCAAAATATACCCATGAAAAAAAAATAATATTAAATTTTCAGCACCATAAAGTATCTCAATTAAATCTCATGTAGAATTAAGCAGCTATTGACCAATCTGAATATACTCAATGTTTCTTATGTCAGTACCAATGTTTTCTTGGTTTGATTCTGGTAAAAATACAAAACCTGACACTGGCAAATATATAGACAGTATCCAAGGCACTTATAATTAGGAATTTTACCAGTTTTTAGTGTAGAAATCAATTTGATAGATGTGTAGATGATTCTAATACTCAGGTCCTTAGTTAAAATACTTTTACTTGCTCATAATAGTACCTACAATGAACTAGGTACTGTACAAATATAGAAGATATGAGCCCTTACTCAGAGACCTTCGTGTAAAGCTAGGAAAACTATACCATTACACAATTCCAATGAAAAAATTACATATAAATCCATGTTTTTTTTAAATATTCCCTGAACTCCATTGTGAATTTCAGCCATTTCTGTACATCAGGTCCTATTACCTATGCTAAAGAGGCAGAAGTCACCTGCCTGTAAGCTGAGCTACATGTTCTGGTAGTTCTTTTTGTTTATAATAAACATGTATTTCCTTAGACTGCACAAAAGTGGAATATGCTAACAACATTACAAATAATAAATAGTCATAACAACAAAAGTGACACTTTCTTAAAGGGTCTTTTACTTGATAATAAATATGACAACATACAAGTTTCTATTTTTTTTCTTTTAAGAGTGATGACCGAGGCTGACTCCAAGGCTGCTAATGCTGGGTAAGCCCACAGACACAGAAAATGATTCCTCTCTGAGAATACATGGTGAGCGTGGCTCCATGAACAGGTCCACTTACTAGCTCATCTTTCACCAATTCTTTAACCCATTGCCAAAATAAATATAACAGATCAAATTTCAAGTGACCTATGACAAAATTAAAGATATTTTGAATTAAAATCTTGTCCCTAATCCAAAATATACAACAGTTACCATGTGAAACACAATGAGAAACCTTAACAACATGTAAAGGACACTTAGAAAAAACTAACTTCCAAAAATACTCTTATGAAGTATTTAAACAGTCTTAGAGCTCCTGACAGTGAAATTAAAGGTATGTACATAGTAGAGCAGCTTATAGAGTAGACTAACATGGCTTAAATTATTTACTTACAGCTGTGTTCAGTGCAATTCAGATTGAGATTGCATCATGTAGAATACATCTGAGAACTTGCATAAAAATTCCCCTCTGGTAATGCAGTGTTTTTGAGTATGTGGACTAAGATTATATGGAATAGGATAGATTCATTTGAAAACTGAAACCTTCTCCAATCTCTCTGAAGATTTCTGTCTGCTTGGACACAATGGGATAACAATAAAGGATATTGCTAGTTGGTTGCTGATCAATGCTTGCCTTCTAACTTACAGGACTGTGTTTTTTAATAAGACATACATTACATGTAGATGCTTTCTGAAATAACACTGCAAAAGGATCATAAATTATTTTGGCAATTGTGTTTGCCGTATCTTTTTACATTGCAGATGAAAAGGAAGAAGGCATTTCTGCTTACAGAGTGGCACTGTGCTTTCATCCGCTTTAGAACAGGTATTTTCTGTTTCTTCTCCGTGTGATCACTTTCGTTTTCTTCAGTCAGGACTAATGTTTCTGATCCAAATCTGCTATTTAACCTTACAAGAAAGGTACACTTTTACTATCTTTCTAATGAAGAAACAGTCCTTATTTCTTCTTCTGAGCTGGCCACTGGTAATAAATCCATCCAATTTACGATTCAAAAAGTTCAGAACTGTTTAATTTGTCTTCTTCATACAGCAAAATATTTTCCATGAGCTTCTTTTTCTGATCATTTATCTTTATCTTCCAAGATGTCTCTCTGGCTAATGCTGAAAAACAAAAAAAGCCCAAATATTAAGAAAAAAATCCATCTATTGTCTATGGAATACACGATAATTTTAAATTTAAAAAAACCCAAAACTGGCTTAGGAAAAAAATTTAATAGAAATCCAGAAAATATTTTGTAGATTTATTGGTAAAATCATAACCAAGGATAAAAGAATTACTGAAGTGTGTTTATAAGTAGGAAGAAGAATCTAAGCAATCCTGAGAAGAGAGTAATTTGTGCCTACCATTGTAATACTAGAGCACTTTTACAAAGACTTTGTTTATCATAACAGGAACAGGGGCAGTTTTGCCAAAACAGCTTGAAGATCATATGCATTTGAATGTTCTGCGTGCACCCTTCGGATGTATCTAGATTTACCTTGTGAAGAACATGAAGAGTCAAGGTCTGCATTTTTTTGTTGAAAGGCGCTCTGTGCAGCAGATGCTGTTTCCAAGACGTCGTCACTTTTGGTGCATGCTACATTTCTTTCCTGGAGTCCGTTTGCAGGTTTTTCCTGCTTTATCCTGTAATCAGAGGCTGACATATTTTCTGAATTGTTACAGCTGTTGCTAGATAACTCATCTGTAGATCTTTCTGAAGGATTCCATATAAAGCTACTTGATTCATCTGATTCACAAGGGACCCTTGACATTTGTCCGCAGTAAATGTCAGGTGACACAACTCCTATTAAAGGTGTGCATGGATTGGCACTTGTCAGGATCACTGGCTCTGTGCTGTCCTCTTTATTCTGCCCTGCAGAAGGCACATCCATGCTGAGGCTAGTTGTCTCATCATCAGTTTCTTCTGGAGTGTTCATGGAGAATCCAGAAGTGCTGCCTCCACAGATGTAATGCTCTCTTAATTTATTTTCAGCCATTTCCATAATTTCAAGCACCTGTTTTTAACAACAAAATCTGTGAATGCAGAATAATTCCTGTACCCCTACTTATACATACTCTCCTGTATTAACACTCTCAAAAATAAGTAAGGCATGAATGTTGTAGCTTCAGACCTTGCTGTCAAGAAGACTAAAATCTTGGTCATTTATTTAAAGTATTACCTCTGCTATGTTAGAATTCTTCTTTCTCAGACAAAGGCAGATGGCTGAGGCAAAATCAATAGCAATCTCTTCCAGCAAGTGTCCTGCTTTCCTGTCCAGATATTTACAGCATATTTCCTTGGCAGCTAGCTTTTCAAAATTTTTTACTTTGGAGTATGAACTTTCTTTCGCTGTTTGGATTTCATCAGCAATCATATCTTTCTGTTCAAAGGAAAGAGATACATTAGAGAAGGCAAAATTAACACAAACATTTCTATCTGAATCACTGAGAGTATAAGTCTTGCCATATATTTATTATTATTTCTCCGTAATGGCTGGTTTACGGACCTAAAACCTTTAAGAATCTCCATTCATGCAACTGACAGAAATGTTTGTTTTCACAGGAGAGAAAAGGCCAAAGGTTTTCTGGGCATGTGTCTAATGTCAAATTCACTAAAGCAGACCCAGCTCTTCCAGCCTTATGCCCATTTATAGGAATGAAAAATAATCAACACTGCAGCATTCTTGCACAGGACTTTTCAAACGTTTGTTAAAGAAATCATAAACCTAGGATCCTTTATTTTCTGAACCCATTTGAACATTGCTGAATTGCTTGGAAATAATAAGTAAGAATACTATCATTTTCCCCTCACAGACTTCAACACGATGGCAAATCAGAAGGAGCATATACCATAGAAGGAATATAGGTGGAGTCTGCTTTCATGAAGATGGTGTTAATGGCATTCAGTGAGCCTGGCCAGTTCTGGTTGCTTGTGAAAGTAGTTTGTGTAGTTCTAATCACAGCTTGGGCAAATTGGCCAGGATATAAATTCCAGACACTAGTGCAATACATAAACATCTGATAAACATGATAATGAGCAACTGCAGTCACCACCTACCTACCCAGGTTTCCCCATTCAGTTTGGCTTATAACACCCCTTTCTGGCACAAAAAAACCCCATGCAGCAGCATTTCAGCACTAAGCCTTGTCTCTTAAATAAGCATGTAGTTAAACACCAATTATTCTGGAATAACTCCTAATATAATCGGGGCAGCATTCATGAGTCTGGTATGTGAAATGGGAATACATATTGTGCTTCTATCTAAAGGCAGGTAGACTATGGATATTAATGGAACCAGGATATGGCTTCTAAACATCCCTTCTTCAGGACGTGTACAGCAGACTGCAAATAACAAACCGTATTTATACAAAATGTAAATTCATTCTATGACAGCAACCCCATTCACTCGTGTTGATATTCATTATTCCTGCTTTTTCTCACCAGATAAATAGGTTGTCTTCCTTCATCCAGTGCCTTAGTCCCCGTCAGTGTCTCTGCTAAGACCTAGAAAGTATATTTGAAAGATAAAACAATTTTTTTCAGAATTAATTTTCTTTTTAAAAATGAGCTTTGTAACTAAAGAAATATTGAACTGCCAGGGTGTTTTGAAATTATACTTTTACTTCAGATGGCTTAATCTGGGCAATGCCAGATCTGGGCAATCTTTATGACACTTTAGATCTACCTCCAGAGCCAAGACCAAATTTTACAGTTAGGTACAATAGATATTCTTGAAACAAAGGATGAGAAGAAAGCAATTCTAAATCTACATAAGAAATCACACTGATCAGAGTAATTTCCTATTTAAAGGGAAACACCTGGAGACAGGTGACATCATAGACTATCAATAATTTTAGTCAAAATTACAAATTAACAGGTGATGTTTGTAGCAGTTCATGTGGCAAATCTGCAAGAATTCTGAGAACCTAACTGCAGTCTTTCTGCTATTCTTTTTTAAAAAAAAACAATCAGCAGTAATAATTTTTTTGCAACAATTTTGTTTCTTGTTCAAAAGATTCACCTCATTTTGCCACAAACTGAGCGTGAACATAATTATAAACAGGTTTTCAATACATTATATAGTCAGCAACTATGATATGAAATTGCAGGCAAAACAACTATATGATGCAAATGCTCTCATGTCCATTTTCCTGTCTAGAAGCACCAAAGAATGCAACAGAATGTGGAAAAAAGGCAACGTACCACACCACAGCCAAATATATCAACTTTTTCTGTTAACTGCCCGTGTCTGATAAAATCTTCTGGCAGATAAGTAAGAGAAGCTTGTAGGACTTTGGTTTTCATCACAGCATATTCTGATTTTTTATCAACAGAATACAACCGCAGACCGGAATGTCCAAGCTTTGGTGTAAAGTTTTCATCCAACAAGACATTTGAGCTGTGATAAAGACAGACAAATAACAATACTGGTCAAGTAATTACTTTAACTTGAGGTAAAGAATTAGTTTTGCACTTTTAAAGTTAAGCGCTGAAGGTTTCCAGCATTTGGCCTGCTGCATGTG
This sequence comes from Gavia stellata, assembly GCF_030936135.1. NCBI lineage: Eukaryota > Metazoa > Chordata > Aves > Gaviiformes > Gaviidae > Gavia > Gavia stellata. The sequence continues at coordinate 25,237,033 of NC_082605.1, read as the reverse complement.
AATGAAAGGATAAAGAATGGTAGAAAGGGAGAGGGGGAACAAAAAGCACTCCAAAAATTACTTCAGAAGAATATACTTCAATCGTTTAGAAAAGAGAGACAGATTAAACATAAAATAGTAAACACCATACAGAACAAGGGATAGGAGGAAGATACTGCAAATGGATTTCAAAAATGCATAAGCTTTCAGCCGTTATTGTTAAAGAAATCCTGGAATTAACAGGTGACCAAGGAAGTGCTGATATGCCAAACCCCTCACCTTTTGATATTCCCATGAAGAATTCCAAAATTATGTAAATACTCTACAGCTCTGATGAGTCCTACAGAAATGCTAATTCGTATCTCCCAAGTCAGTGGAGCAGAATCATCCTGCAAGGAAGTGAGGAAAAAATGGTATTTTACAGAACAAAAAAACTGTAAGACAGTAGTAGTTTTGAAAGCCAAAGACTTAGTTTTAGTCCCACTAAAGTCTCAAGCAAAACTCCTGCTGACCTAAATCACAAGTTTGGTCCAAGGCAGAAAGTGATGATTTCTAGGCCAAGGAAGGAACCTATTCTTACATATTGTGCTGCACATTTTGCCTGCTGTAGGACCCAGTGAGATAAGGCTACAGCAAGCATCATGCTTGTCCGAAGCATCAAGTACTGGCCATTATTGAGGCATAGCGCTGGTTTTGATGGATTGCTTTTCTGATGTTTCTCTGCCCTATGATCTCCTCTGCAAATGCTCTTTCAGTAGATGTCAACATCTCAAACTGTTCCCTCTTAAGCCCTTGTAAAACTTCATAGCACATTATGCCAGTGACTATGATGATGGAGTCTGCAGAAACGTATTCCCAAATCCAATGAAGTATTACAATATGAATAGACACATTTTGCAGATTCCTTACTACTTTAAAATTCCAAAGGCTGCACAGCAGATGCTTCCTGTTGACCTGATCTGCTTTGCAGTAGAAAAACTGGAAAAGAGCTGCAGCCTTTCTAGTACTTGCAGTCAAGATATTTGGGCACTTTTTTTTTTTGTCTGTTTCTGAGCATTCAAAGAGATATAGTTGCTTTTCTTACAATAACAGGACAGGACTTGTAATCACAGATAGATAATGGACCAGATTATTCGCTTACTTGACACTGAAGTTTGCTTTGCAGTGATCCATTAGGCAGGTATGGATATATCAGACAGTGCAATCCGGTTTCTACTGAGAAACCCAGCAGCTGCAAAATGTTGACATGACAACACCTAGAGGCACAGATCAACAATGATTTGCAAATGAAATAACAGCAACACAGAAAAATACATTCCTGAGCTGGAATAAATTCCTAAATTGAAGGCAATTGGGAATTGTGTGCTGCAGCTGGAAGCACAGAATGGCCCTGAGCAGGACCGCAGAAGGCTAACCTAGCAGCAAAGAGAGAGATCATTATAGCCAGCCCCATTCTGAGCAAGTAGGAGAGATACGAAGCTCCGGAAGGCACCGCTTCCTCACCACCTCAAGGACTGGCAGAGCAGCTGTGTTTGCTCAGCAGGGACCTGCAGGACCACCTGGAGGCATGCTGCTTCCCTAGAGCAACTGCAAAGGCAGTGAGTAAGCCCTTGTCCCCAGAACAGCGCAGTGCCTAGGAGACAGACACATCAGTCTTAAACTAAACACATGGGCCACAGGCCACGCGCAGGATATGCACAGACTGCATTTGAAAGCCAAGCACTTACCGAAAGCAAATCTGTACTTCTGTATGAAAGAATCTTTGGGTGGAATTTGGGCTTGTGCATTCCACCTGAAAAATGAAAACATGCAATAGAATGTCAATAGTAATTATTAAGATGTTGCATTTATACAGATCTTTTAGTCTCTAGATGACAAGCTACTTGAGAAAATAGGCAAGTATAACCGATGGCAACTTTGTGTCAAAGGAAACAATTAATTGAAAATGAGGAAAAAAACAGTGTAAAGACACCTCTGATCCAATCATCAATGCAGGCAGCTACATTGCAGGCTACTTCATAGATAGAGTTAATAAAACTACTCACATGAGTAAAATATCTCTCGTGTTTGCTGAATCTATGTTTACTTACTTTACATTGTTTCCTTTTTACCTCTCTTGCGTAGCCTTTCTGGTTCTTTGCCCATACAATATTGAACAACAATTGCTAATGTTCAAGAGATACTAACAACATACCCCCTTCAAAGAAAAAGAAAAGGTGGAGTACTTGCCTCCTTCAGTCGTTTGATGACATACACTATGTTGTTCCTCTGACCTTTGTAGACATCTGCAAAAGTACCTTCACAAATTCTGTTCTTGTCACTGAAGCCATTTGTGGCAGTAGTAACTTCCCTCTGGGTCCACAAAAGACTCCCGCTGGGGAGATCAGTCATTGTCTCCTGCTGAGGAGTAGAAGAGCTGCAAGGCTACACATTTGTAGAAGAAACAAGTTTATCTCAGGAAAATTCATACCCTTCTTCCTTCTTTCAGTTGTCATATTTTCTTTTCCATGATTTAAGCAATCACTGTGATTGTTGAAAGAAATTGTGAAAGGTACTGTGCAATTGCTCATTAGGGTTTCCCTTTGTAATACCTGTCTTGATGTGTTTTGCTGATGTGAGAATCTTGCATAGTAGAACAGGCTTGAAAACAGTTACCAATTTGCATTTCCACCCTTCCCAGAAAACAGACTAAATATTGTTTAAAAGTCCATATATTTACTTGAAGTTGTATCAGTTTAAGTTACAAAAAACATTAATCTTTATGGCTGGGGCATATATTAAGAAACAGTTGGACCAGGAAGTAGGGTCAGTCATGCTGTAATACATTTATGTTCTGCTAGGAACTTCACATCTACTTCTGAAGCATCTGGCATCGGTTGCACAATAATTTTTTGCTTCCAGTGTGGCAAGTCCTAATGCCAATTGTTATTACAGTTCCACTGTAGTCTAATCATGCAGCTTTCACAACCTTAATGTGCTCCAGACTTGAGAAAACAAAACATTAACTCCCTCTCAAGAACCTCTGAAACTACTGCATTCTTTGTAGCAATCTTCTCTTCTGGCTGGTACTCTTGAACCATGTTATTCTGGAAGAGTTTAAAGCCTTAAAACACAATCTTCTTAAAAAAAAACCCAAAGTAAACCGAAGAAAATAGGCCAAGGCAGAACCACAGTGGGACCAGAGTGTGCACATGGATCTGGGAAACACTGAGAACCTACAGGACAGATCTAGCTAGGCTATCTTAAAGACAAGAGGGCTAAAGGGAGGAAGGAACAGGAGACCGTGTGCAGAAATCATTAGCAATGTGAGAAAAACTTTTCACAGCGAGATGGTAAAGCACTGGAAGAGGGGCTTGGAGAGGTGATGGAACCTCCATCCTTGGAGATTTTCAGTTGTCAGCTACACAATGCTCTGGGCAACCTGACTTAAATTTGATACTAGCCCAGTTTTGAGCACAAACCACATTTTAAGTATAAAACTAAACTAAAAGTATGCCATTCTGACTAGTCAGTGGTATATATTGCACTGTCCTAAGATGACAGCAGAAATGTTAAGTCCTCTGTAAAATGTATATGGGAATTTCCTTCAAAATTAATTGCTATTTGTGGACATGTTATTCATGCTGAGCTATGCAGTATGCAATATTGTTAATTTTTTCCCTCACTGGTCCTTCAGTGGCAAAAAAAGTGATGTAAACTGTAAGTAATCTAACTGAAGCATTAGGGTTATATTCAGTCCAAACAAACTGTAATCAAGCCCCACTTTTTCACTAGATCTGTATTTCATACATGTAGAGGGATAAACTTTAATTGAAAAAAACACAGAATGTCATAAAGACAATTTTCGTTGTTATAATCAATGAGTACTAAAGGGATTTACCTTCACACTTGATGAGACAGGATGATTTGACTGTAAGGATTTCAAAAGGTCTCTTGGGGGAGGTGGTGGTGAAGGGAGTGAATATAAGGCTCCTTCAGAAACAGCACCTGAAGTTGAAAAAACAGCATTGAAAATACACCTTATTTTTGTAATACCGCAGCCTGTAACTAATTACGAAGGCCTGGGGTATTTTGGTGATTTTCCTAACCAGGGATAACCTGTGACAAGCTGCCAAAATGTGAAATACTGTGTGAAGGCAGGGAGCTATTTCCCTGGTTCCTCTTTCCAAGATGACTACGCAGATGTCTCTAGTCCTGGCTGGAGGACATAGAGCTCCCTACGTCTATACTGTTGGTCAGATGCTCTCCTCAGTATGTCCCGTGGTTCTGCTCCACCCCTTTCCCAGGCAGAGGGGCCTGCTGACACATGCCTAGATTTATTTTGCATGGGGAGAAGGACGCGAGGCAGGAAACATATGCACTGATCTAGTCTTAGTATGGAGCCAGGATGGGACCAGGGTGTTCACAGAGACCTGGGAAACGTCCTGAGGATAGATATAGGCAGCATCTCTCAAAGCCAAGAGAGCTATAGGAACCAGAAACAGGAGGCTGTGTGCTGAAGTTAGGAATAAACAGCTCAGTAGACAACAGTGCTAGGAAAAAGGTAAATATTCAAATATGACCATTTTGAAGAGCAATATATTCATTATATACATATACTGAAAGTGAATGGGAAGCAGTCTTGTCTATACGGTCATTTCAATGTTAAAGCAAATTCAGCATCTATTACTTACTACCTGCCGGTGATACTCCCAGATGTGAAGAGTCTGGTGAAGGCAACAGGCTTATCTCATTTTCTCTCTCTCTATTTTTGTTTTCTGTGGGAGTTAAAGATATGTTCTCCTGTTTAGGTGGCTCTACCAGCTCTTCTTTTTCAGAGTTGGTAATATTAGAGGCTGATGTCCCTTCAAAAGAGAAGAAAGGAAAGATGAAGATTAACAGGGAAAATAATCAGTTATCAGAAAATAATCCTAGTCAGGAAAACACACTGTAAATTAACATGAACATTAAAATGAACATTCAAGCAATTTATTGTTAAATTGCTGGAATACTATTGGTATTTAAATTCAGACCATATTCATGACATTAACTACCATTGAAAATTAATAAGAAGTGATAGCTTCAAACCAGTATCGGTGATGACTATGCAAAAGATATATAGTCTCTTAGAGTAAGGAATTAGCAACAATAGTACATTTATTTTGTCATTTTCTATATAACATCCTTCACAAATATCTCCCAGCCTAAAGAGGGCATCTTCTTTGTTAATTGTCATGGGACTGAGAAGTAGTTTGACAGAACTGTATTGGTTTTAGTCAGTTAAATATTTTAGGACTATTTTCAGTTGTGTGGTTTTAGTGTCATAACCATGCTCATTCCCAGAAAACACTCTCCTATATAGAAGTGTTTGCAATAAAGAATCATACTTTTACTTATGAACAGAAAGAATGAAACTGGAGACAATCTAGGGAAAACATAAAAATGGTCAAAGGGCAAGACTTACTGATATATAAGGAAAAATTAAAGGCCGAATTATTGATTCACTACAGCTCTAAAAGATCCTATGTTGTATACAGCTTGGCAAAATCTCACAATCAGGCCTGAAAAGGCAACTTGAAGTCTGGATAAAAAAAGTGCAAAAATGCTTTCAGAGTACAGGGACTTGAAGAGTATGTACATCTTAGAGAGAATTATAAAAATTAGATTAGGCTACAGTTAGGAGGGGAAAAAATAAAGTAAAAACATTCAACGTACTGTGATATGCTGTCAAAATCTCCTGAAGAAGCAGCTGAATTCTTATCCATACACACATTTAAAACTGAGGTTGAAAAGAAGCTTGGAAATGCCCAGTGTGCACTAGGATGCTATAAGGACTTTCTACTGCCTGATAACCACATTTTCCTGGTTGTAGTTCTAAACGTTTATTTCTACCTGGCACCTTTTATCAGCAATACATTTAGCATTTCCTTAAAAATAAAAATTAATGTTTTATTTTGATATAAAAGAAAATAAGCAGAAGTATTAATACAAGTGGTTTTTTGTCACACTTTTATCAGCTTTGTATCTTAAGCATTGTGGTGATCTTGGAATCAAAAACCACAGGCCTCTGCATTTGAAATCAGATAATAGCTTTGTGTTCTTTTTTTTTGTACAAACAAAGCATTGGGAGTATCTGAAACAAGCAGGAAATGGTATGTTTCAGTTATAATCTGTGCTTCTTACAATAAAACAAGGTTCAGTAGAACTCTTTCAGAGAAGACAAGCTGTGACAGTTTCAGTGTACTAAAGACTGAAGAGTAGGAGTATATGAAAAGTAATAATGGTAGAAGTGGGCATGTTCATGTCAGGCAAGTTTTTTCTTTGACCTCTGTTTGGGGTTTGTACCCACTCTTCAATATCACCTATGAATGCAGGTTTGAATGAAACTAGGTCTTCAAACTAAAACTCAGAAAAATGAGGTATGTTTCTTTATTACTGTGTCAGAATGCTATGAAATCCCAAATTTTACGGGTTTTTGAAATTAACTATCAGTCTGCAGGCCTTTAGTCAAAACTGACAGTCCCTGTATTCTGCAGTTGTTGGCTTTTCCCTCCTATACTTTAAGCTAGAAGTCTCTAAAATCAGAATCGCTTCCCTCTTTCAACCTATTTTTCAGGGTTTTTCATGAATTTTGCAACTTCCTGCACATGAGACAAACAGGTCACTACTGAAGCTAAAGAACTGACATAAGAGAAAAGTTATTATGGACATTCAGAAGTGGGACTAGAGTAGTGCAAGAAATGGTTGAAGGTAGATAGAACTCCCTTCAACAGCAGGGAAGTAATCTGCCAGCAAAACTGCTACCCGTGTGTTGCATCTGATTCCTTTAAGTCAGAATGAATAGAATTATGGTGATGAATTAAGGACCACTTAGTTTTCTAAAGTGCCCCATAGAACAAGCAATGTATTCTCCGTATCTGCCCAAGAGGAATCACCTGAGTAAGCATATTCAGATACAGACAAAAAAGCAGAAATAGAGGGTAAAGACTTCAAAGATTTGTCTAAAACTAGAAAGATTCTGCTAGAAATCACTTCTGCTTATGACTGAGCACAGACTGAAATGCCTGTATAGGGTTAATTCCAGAAAACATTAACTACTTCCACATGGCAGAACAACAAAATAATCCAGACTTTCTGCCACTTATATTAATATGAAGTTTTGCTATGGACTTCAATATAAAAGACAACTATAAGAAGTTTTTAAAAAATACTATTTCATTGTATTTTTGCAATTTATTGCATTTAAATTGATCTGGACAAAAATTGATATTGATCATGCTGAAACATAACTAAAAATTGATCACTCCACAGGATTTGTCTCTTCCATCCTCTTTTAAATGCTCTTTATCCAGCCTTCATATTGCTTTACAGAATTCAGGGTCAAACCCCAAATCACTTCTAACTCCTTAGGAAGCCCTTCATAGAACAATCCAATATTGTAGTTCACCCATTATCACAAAGGAGATCAGAGAAACAAAGGTACGGTAGATCTATTACATCAGAGTTCAGTGTCTTAATGAGCTGAATTGAGTATATCCATTTCTTGCCATGATCTCTTAATATTTACTTTTGCTATTTACTGTCTAGCCTGCAGAAATCATTATAAAGAAAGACCCCTGTTTACTTGCATCAGCCAAGTACAATTTTTAGAAACCAAGCTTCTCCTTACAAATCACAGACAAAGTGTACTCCTGAAGCCTGGAGGATGTTGATTGGGTTTTATTTTTAACAGGGGGAAAATCCTCAGTTTTTGCAGCTTGTGGCAAGTGAAGTCCAAAAAGTCTTAGAAATGTTTTTGAGAAAGCTCAGGGGGAAAAAAAAGGTAAATCACAGAAACACAAGAGAAAGCAGGTAATCCCCTCTTGTACCAGAGGCTGGTCAGGTGGATATTGTGCAGGCTACAATGATACTTACCTACCACTTAAAAGAAAACCAGTCAGACAGACAGAAGGATGATGAATGTTTCTATGCAGTGATGATGATTATTTTTGTCTGTGTTATATCTTTATTTTTATTGGCAATGTTGCTGGAAGCTGCTCTTGGCTTGGAAGCCTGATTCTTTGCATTTTACATAATTAGACAAATCTTACTTGGTTCTTGGTAAGCAATCTTGTCAGGGGCTTTAAGATGGGCTTTAAAATGCTGCCTCTCAGGATTTAATTCAGTGTCATATTCTGGCCTTTGCACACAGGACCAGGCCTAATGATCAGAGATCCTCTGCGCAGCCTCTGGGTTTCCAAGGGGTTGTTTTACCAAATGTGCTATACACCAGCTTGACTCCAACAATGTTGTGGTTTACAAGCAGTAGCTCTCTGAAATTAAATACAAAGCTTCTCGTGGACTGATTCACCACTGCAATGTGCTGAACTAATCTCAGTTTGAAATCTACTCATGGTCTTGTTTTAGAGGCTAGTAAGAGAAAAGAAAACCCTCTACCTTGGGGTAAAAGCAGCAGCATCTCAGTTGTTAAGTAATTTTTCTAAGCTCTTTGAACTCAGCTTTTACAAAAATGGCAAAATTAATCTGCATGGGAAAGAAAAGGCATCATACCTAAGTGAACAAAACCAGCCTTTTCCATGACAGATAAAAACTATTTTGAAAATTGTTGCTGCTATTATGTAGTGGTAAAAACATTCAGTGATTTTTCAATTTCAGTTTTTATGTTTCTCGGAAGGAGAATGCAGGGTTTTTTTAATTAAATCACAATGCATAAAGTAGGATTACAGAAATGTGAATGAACTCTGTGAAGGAATACACTGAAATAAGCCAGCCGTAAACAAAGGTGCTCTGACAGGGAAAGAAGGCAAGGACTGTAACTAATCAGCGTTTAAGGTGTGGTAGATTATACTGTGTTACATAAGAGCACCCAGAAACTCTCTTTATGGACTAGGAATCAACCATGTTAAATATTGAACAGGCACAGAGCAAAAGAGTCATTGCATCATGGAGGTCACCCTCTATTCCAAAGTATCCATAAAAATATCATTATCAGGGAGCCAGGCTTATTGCATTGGTGATATCTAGATCAGACTTCTTCAATGTAGTGATTACAAAAAAATTAAAAAAAAAAAAAAATCAAGATTTTGTTTTCAATCCTGTCCACTCAGATTGGATCCTCAAAGTCACTGTGACTAAATTAACAACTGGATTACTGATACACAAATTAAAACAGATTTGAGTTCGCTTTCCTGTAGCTTTGTTTGCTTTGCTGAGGAATGAGGAGTAAGAATTGTTATGGTCTCCTAAGCTGAATGCTGTGTCTGAATTCAGTCAGAAAGTGGATCTGCGGAATCAAAAGGCTGCATATGGATGATGCCCAATTTGGTTATATTAACTGAGCAACGCTCTCATTAGGGTCTGTGGTTACTGTGTTTGATGTACGAAGACAGAATATGCTTGAAGGCTGCTCAATATTCCTTTTTTTTTAAAAAAAGAAAATAGAATTTAGAATACCATTGTTAAACATTTTTTTCTGCTATACCAAAATGAAGGTTAAAAGTGATGCCAATGCCAGGAAACTACAGAAAAACAGCAGCGCTACACAAAGAAATGCTGTGGCAAGAAACCCATGATGCATTATTGGACTTTCCATGAGAAATGCCTCTAGCTGCTGTGCAGCGACTGCCAGCTGCACCTCTGACTGCTGGCAGCCCTGCCCTGTGAAAGCAGGCTGCTGTTTCGCAACAAGCCGCTGGTGATGTAACTCAAAACCACACATCGCTGAAGGTTTCACTGTCACAGAATGTGAAGAGCAGAACGGCACATTTTCCACCTGGGGAACCGTACGCCCTCGTAAGCTTTGAGCGGTTCCCGTATGCACCTGGATAGTACTCCCCTAAGCATTTTTGGCCACATAACAAAAATCTGTAATTTTTCTTTCTAGTAATTCTCTATGGAGAACTGGCAAAATTAATACAAACATCTGATTTCCAGAAAGTAGATTTTGGGTGGGAATATGTGTGAAAAGGGGAATGTGGTCCATTTTTGACTTTTTGGTGCAACTCCACACAGAAAGACAGTATGTTGTCCAGGGTTCAACAGATTTCATGGTAGAACTGGATTACTGTACAATTTAGCTTACAAAAATGGACAGCTGCAATTTAAACATAATTTTCAATGGAGAAAAATAGAAAGGAAAATTATATTTAAAAGTGTTGTGATTTCTATCAGGCAATGGCTTACTTTAACTAGGCACACTGAGTTCAAATTCTAATCATCCTACCTCAAAAAAGATAAATCTGAAAGAGAGCGAAGTGGAGATAGGTGAGAAGAATTACATGCAAAGAGTTAGAAAATACTACAGTTGTTTAATTTATGGAGGGATCGAGGAGAACATGTGATAGGAATAGATAAAATATGAAGTGGGATAAAGAAATAGTAATGTAGGTAGTTGATAAATCATTTCTCCTTCTCATAAACTTTTTCTTATGGTGCAGGAAAGCAGGCTGCATAGGCAAAACTAATTATATGTTTTTCTAGTCTGAGTTTGTTGACGATTAGAGTATAATGACAAAATTTCACAGAGAAACACTAATATATGAAAAATTAAAGCATTCATAATTAAGCTCTGTTTTGAAATCCTGTCTGATGCATGAAAGTACCACCCTTGGTTCAGAGCATAGTCAATCTCTCTTTGGCACCTCTCGAAGCATCTAAGATGGCCACTACAATGGTGGGACGATGAACTAGAGGGACCTGTGATTTCTCCTTTGTGTCACCTCTCCCTTTCCCACCACAAATTTTATTTGAGAGAGTAGAAAATCAGAATCAGTGGAGACATTTTAGAATTTGAGCATGAGAGTCCCAGCAAAAAGCTTCTTCCACTAGCAAGAGATTTACTGGATTGGGTTGGGGTGCTCCAAGAAGAAGCACAGGCTCCCCGCGGGAGCAAGGGGCAGCTACTCACAGTCCAGAATGACTTGAGCTGCTCGGTAGAGCTGCAGTCCTTGCAGTAGGTCCAGGAGCTGCCGTACTGTCGCCAGCCTCACTCCCCACCACCACATGAGCTCTCTTGTTATGCTGATCCCCGTCTTCTCCATGGACTTGATTTTGCGTAGCTCTGTTTGATCAGTTATCACGTAGGAGGCTAGTGGGAAACAATGCATATTTCTGTTTAAAAATTAGAAAAAACAACCAAGTGCAAGCAGGGAAAGCCAAGGTGTGAGACACTTTGCTTTTTCATTTGCACACTTTTAAAAGGAAGGATCACAATGAATTAGCTATGTGGACAGGAAGAAAATTTAGTTCCCAATGTAAGATATTCCTTTTATTCCTTTGACTATTCTGGAAAAAATGTTGTATGAGATACCCAGAAAGAAAACCCAGACACGCTTTTCAGCATATGTTCCCCATAGCCTTCCTTCACCTTAATGCTTTGTATTATAATAAGTTCAGATTAAATTCCTGGTGTGATTCTCCCAAAATAGGTAACAGAAGTCAGTGGCGAGACTGCACTCCTGTCTACATTACTAAATACCAATATTATGGTAAGCCAAATAGTAACTGAATCACCTGGGTGTTATTTACAGTCAGATAAACCTATCAGTGAAATGCAGCTATTTTTAAGAGCAGGAGATACCGTGCTAAAGCTGACCCTACATAATTTGTCCCGATTCCTGAATGCACACAGTATGCTGGTTTCCCCCTCTGTACTCTTCTTGGCTTGCTTACCAACATGTAATCCACCTCCCCATATTTAACTCCCGCTAAATCCGATGCACCTGGCCACAGCCTAAGCGCTGGAGTTACGGTGCCATGGGCTGGAGGAGGGCGAGGTAACAAGAAGGGTAAAACAACAAACGTGTCTAAGAATGCCCTTGTATTTGGGATGGGGTTATGTCACTGCTTCCCCATCCGTCAGTGCCTGCCTGATGGCAGCAGAAGGCTTCGCCTGCCCTGGGGAGCCCTCTGCCTGCTGTGGTCTGCGGGACGGGAGGTGGCAGCCCCAGGTCCTTAGGGCAGAGGGTCCAGGGAACGAAGCCAGGAATAACTGTGCTGTAACAGCGGTTTGTGACACACGGTCCCCTTTTCACTCTGTCCTGGGATTTTGTGTAAATTCAGCTGTGCTTGTTTGTGGTCTCCAGGGGCTGGTGGAGATACCCACCGAAGGTGCCTGTCTGACTCAGGCCCCCTCAGCTGACCCGCACCTGATGTGCTTCTGGCTTAGTATGAAGGAGAGAGGCTTGGGGGCCAGGGGTGTGCGTGTGGAAACCAAGATTCCTGAGTTCACACCTCAGCTGGTTTTATGCTTCTGAAAACAGCGGAGATGACTCCTACCCTAGATCACCAAGTTTAACTGGGGTAAGAGTTTACTCAGCAAGTTAGTGATTCTTGAATGAAATTAAACCATGTTAAATAAAGGAAGGAAGGCCACCTAAGAAAAGATTCAAGTTAGAATTGTTTGGACTGGGGTACAGAAAAAAGAATAAAGAACTTAGGGACTACATTTTCTATACTTACTAACTGGACACAGCCAGGACCGAGAAAAATAGGGGCAGTAAGTATGAGAGAATGTATATGAAGTGAAGGAAGAAAGAAAAAAATAGAACATCTAAGCACATGTGAGGGACGTTTTGGAAACAGGCAAGCAGTGAGAAGTAGCAGAAGAGAAAGTGCGAACAGAGAGGGAGTGCGAAAGATAGCGAGAGCAAGGGGAAGGAGCCTGGCTGCCCAGGAGAAGCCAAGCGAACACGGAAGTCTGGAATTCCACCTATTAATCAGAGGTTTTCCTTGATCCGGAAAACAGACTGGTGCACGGGAATTCCCTGTCTACAGTATGAGCTCTTCTGGGCACTGGGGAATGGCTCGGCCAGAGGCCCTGCGTGGGGAAGGCTGCATACCTCACACGAACCTCATGCTCTTTCACCACATGTCCTAAACGTGCTTCTGCTCCACATGCCCCCATTGGGGAGCGCCAGCCCTGCTGCCAGCCCACCTGCCCCACTGTCCCCCTCTTACCGAATCGCATCCAGTCGTAGTCACTCAGGCAGTCCATCTTCTGGCAGAAATCCTCCAGCACCCAGGCAGGCATGCTGTGAATGTACAGAGCCGGGGGGGAGCCCCCTTTCAGGGCAAGGGGCGGCTGCTGCAGGGTCATTGCTTCGCAGTCCCTCTCCGGAGAGTCCTTTGTCCCCGCTGTGGCCATCAGCAGCGGCTACGCATGGTGCACGCCTAGGGCAGGGACTATGGCTACAGGCAGTGACGCTCACCAGGCTCTGCCTACTCTGCACGCTGTGGAGGGTTGATTCTCTCCAAAAGCTTCCTCTTCTCAAAGGGGCTGGCCTTGGCAGCCTGTCCCCACCCCGGCCCGGACCGACTTGCTCTTTGCTGGGGAAGAGCCGAGTGACACGGGCAAGCGTTTCTTGGCAGGGTCAGACCACACTCCACTGCTTCCTGCTCTGGCTGACGTCAGGCCCCAAATGCAAATCAGATTTTCCTTTCTGTGAGCACTTATTGCTCCAGCCTGGTTGCTAAATTACAGCTTTCATGTGATGGAGGTGAAAGATGCTTTCCTGCATGTTACGCACAGGTGGTATTGCCGACAGGCTGTGCAACGGCTGCTTACAGACAAAGCGAGATGTGTGTAGGTCAGGAGCAGTGCCCGGCAGAGCAGGCTTGCCAGCTCAGCCCAGACGTTGGCCACATCTCCAGGGCAGTCAAGCTGCTGGTTTGTTCACCCATATGGGTATAAATATGTGTGCGTGTTTAAACGTAGATCCCCCTAAGAGCTACACAAACCGTGCTCCCCACCGTGTTGTGTGCTGTCCAACTGGGGATCGAGAAAGCTTCAAAGATCTCGCAAGATCTAAGAAAGAAATGTGTACCAAGAGAGAGGGCAGTAAAAAGCACAGCCAGCTAACACTGAGCAGTGATCCTGCTGCCAGTCTGACTGTTGCCAGGATTTTAGAATCATTGCAGCATACAGGATTTCACTTATTGTATGTAGTACGGTAGCAGATGCAGGGAGCGAGAAGTAAAAAACATCAAAAGTGGTTATATGCCCAGGTCTTGCTCATCAAGGATTAGATTTAAAATATGTTCTTAAAGTCAACAATTTTCCTAAAGTTTTATTTTCCCCTTTTTTTGTATTTAACCTGCTTTTGATAAAATTTTAGAATCGATTTGCCAGTGTATGTGCTACGAATACTTCTGGCAAAATGATCTATTTGGAGAGCCTTGTAGCTGTACCTCTGCTACCATGGGACAGTTTGCAACACATAATTGTAACCCATTCCTCTCTCTGTTCTTTTTGTTCATGTTTAGCCCTAGGTCTTTTGTATTAATTGCAATCAGTACTGTAAGTTCTGAGAGCTTTTAATTTAATATTTCTTTATAATCTGCATATATTTTACAGTACGGCTAACTCTTGTTTTCAGTATCAAACTTTCAAACTTCAGCAGTTTTCCATACTTCTTGCCTCAGAAATCATGAACCTTTCAAGTACCATTAAAGTAACAATTAATTTCTTACCCCCATCGTGGCAAGGAAAAGCTGAAAAATGTATTAATGTAGCTACAAGGTCAAAACACAGAAAAAACCTAAACAAAAATATCCAAAGTGTATTATTATTTAAAATATCACAATTCAAAGATTGCCTTGGGACCTGGCTGTTTTAGCAGTCGTACAATTTCAACAATAATAGTTAAATTTATGGGGTTTTTCCCCTCCCTTTTCCCTGCTTACTGTCCCTCTGACACAAACGTAAATTCTCTGTCATGGGAAGATGATCAGAGCATCTCTGAAAGTCACGTTAAGACGAGACTGAAATTTGTGTTGCAAAGAATTGGATAAAAGCGGGCAGAAAGGACACTTCTTTCCCTTGGGTACTGGAAAAAAAAACCTGTGAAACCTTTTGGACTATTTGCCTCATGGAAAAACGAGGGGAAAGAATGCATCTAAGTGTGTGTACGGCTTCAGTTTCGCACTAAACCTTACATGTAACAAAAGGTTTTACAAGGGAACTGAAATTTACTTTTTCAAATGGAGACTAGAATGATCCTATATATTCCTGTTGTTTAGCCTTCACTTTCAAATAATGAGGTATTAGGCAGGACTCTGTGCTGCTGCATGCTCTCCTTGAGCCCTCAGACACTAAACAAATGTCAAAATACTTACTTGCTTCTCTGGTGTTTTTCACCTTTAGCTGTGACCGGACACTTCCTGCAGCGGCGTGTTCCCACCACACCACACCCAGCAGCTGTGTCGAGCTGGAACGTTCAGTCTGGTCCTGACCTCTCTCGCTCAACTTGCTGCTGCTCCGGTGACTGTCAAATGAGACAGTGCTCTGACTCCGACTGAAAACAACCCAAATTTTTAATGTAGTTGTCACAAGTAAATGACAACTTTCACTCGTTACTAATCTAGCTGAGTAACTAGTAGGAGGCTCCATTTTCCAGTGTTCACGTCTTAGAGCCATCTGGGGTTTTCTCCGGTCTTTTTTCATTCTGACCTAAAGGAGCACTCCAGAATAAATATACTTCCTTGCATATGCTGAGCATTTCTCCAGAAGTTTACCTATCATGTTTTTGTTGTTTATTATTTTAACATATTTTATCAATAGCAGTTCTTTAATGACCAAAATTTCCTAGTACAGCATTTATGCACCTGCTTTAACAATTTTAAGTGAACAGGCTTTTATGTCAATTACTTCCTTACATCTTGTTGAATAAACACTCAAGCCATGGGTTTGGCTGAAGAATGAAAACCAAATGATATGAGAAATATTATGAGCTATTGCATTCCAATGACAATATGTAATCAAATTGTTTTCATGCTAGAAGGCCTCTAAGTAAAAAAAATAAAGATACACAGCTGGGCTGATGTTATTACCGAACTAGTCTACGGTAGGGTCTTATGAGCATTTGATAACTGGACTCTTACGACTAGCCCAGCTAAATGAAAGTGTTATTTAACATGCTTACAGTCACTGCCATGTTGGTTAAAAAGACAAGACAGAACCAGCAAGACCTGTAACAGTACTGTCAGACTGGCAAGAGGGTCAAATGTTGCATCAGGTATGACTCAGTGGTCTGTAAAAACAAAACCTTGTCAGCTATTCTTGAGACATGTTTTTATGCTTCTCATCTTGCAGAGGAAGTTGCTAAGTTTTTAAACCTGATGTATGCAAAAAAAAAAAGGTATTTCATGATCCGTCAACAGGAAAATCAACACTTAGATGGTATGCGAGAGCTAAAATTAGCTAAGTAGTTACAGAATTCATATCACAAGAAAATGTACCCACACTGCAAGAAAACAGCTGTGGGAGGAACAGAGGAGGCAGCTATGTGAATGGGGTTCTGCATCAGACTTTGTATTTGTGTTCAGTCCCTTCCTTTCCCAGACATCTTGCGTAACTTGGAAAACTCAATTTCATCTGCAAAATGGAAGTAGAATTTCCTTTGTTATCTTGTCTAGGGAAAGTATAAAATTTCAAGCATGGATTGCCTCTTGCTATACATTAAGCAAGAGGCAATAATTATTTTAAAAATAAAGTACTTTCTGCTCCTAGTGGCTGGGCAAAGCGTAGTCAACTACTGTTGGCAGAATGAAGTGATAGTATAAAGTTGTGAAGCTCGAGCCAAATAACGTACTTTGGTACTAAAAATCAGATGCTAGTGCCTTAGAGACAGCTGCTTGGCCTCTGTTCTGCCAATGAGGCATTTGCCGCTGCAGGAGGGGATCGAGAGCAACAGCCCTGCTGTGCAAGGACAGCTCTGGGCTTAAATCAAATGCTAAAGGTGAAGAACTGAAGCAGGGTTTGTAAAATTCCTGTCCTGGAACTCACATACCTCAAGGATTCACCTTCTACTTGCAATTCTGTGAGTTCTGTGAGGCGCACAGTCTTCCAAAGAATCCAATAATTATCACTTTTAAAACACAAATTGATGAGGGAAAGGTGGTAGGGCGACCGTGTTATGTATGTGACTGCAGATTACAGCACTTAAGTGAAGAATCGTCTCTACCCTGACAATTGTTTCTGCATTTTTATGCAATTTAAATTGAACAGTCATTGAGCGACAACCCAACAGTCCCTGCTTTGGGTGTACCCTCATCAGTCAGGCTGTCCATGGACTGACGGATCTTTGGTTCACTTTGGTTCACCCTCAAGTCAATCTTCAAAAGATGCGGACAGAAGATGTCCCTTAGAAAATGGGCTGAACCACAGCAAATGAACACAAAGCATCCACAACTAATTGTTGCCTATCAGGAGCTGCTCTTTAGCTAAGGACTTAAGTTGCCTTGGAATTCAGTAGATGTAACTAAATGTTAAGCAAAGACAAGATACTTCTATGAGCGATGAGATCATGAGGTAGTTTTCATGTTTGTTTTTGGTAAGTCACGGTTATATAAGTATGCTTTTCTGTCTGCTAACATTCAGGAATCCGAGGAATCTGTTCCATTAGCAGTGATGAACACGGTACTAGAAAAGTAGCAGCGACGGGCTGGAAGAAGTCACAGACTAATGCAATAAATTAGAATTATTCTAATAAGCAACACAAGAGATCACAGACTCCACATAAGTCAGAAATATACAGAACATTTGTGATATGTACAGATCTGTTACACCTAAGACTTACTACCTACAACATTAAAAGAAAAACTACGGGGTCAAGCAGGCCAATTTTGTGCAACGGGCTGGCAGTACTGCCATGTTAAGCATAACGCACAGCATCGCAAGGACATCAGAAGAGAAGCTCCTCTCGGGTATTTGTAGGACCCAGCCGCAGGAGCACAGTGTGACACCCTCTAACCTAAGGGCTCCCTAGGAGCTGAGCGACTTACCGATGTTTGCTCCTGAGGCCTGCACAGGCTCACTTTTCTCTGAAAGAGATCTGCAAAAGGTGGTAAAAGTAGAAATTGTAATGTAGCTATGTTCACCCACAGACACTGCCTAAAGTTGTGGTAACAGTTTGGTGTCAGCCACAACGCAGTCCTGCAGCAATGGAGCTGGAACAGTTTGTATGCTCAATCAAAAAGTATCTGTTCCTGATCAACTGCAATGATTTTCAGGCGTATTGCAGGAATAGATGTATATAGTCACAAGCACTGTGAAGTTATTTGACAGAATTAGAGTAAAAAAGTTAGCATGGATTTACACTTTTATGACAAAGATCAATTCATACACTTCAAACATGTAAGAAAAACAAGTTTACAAAAAGGGGAGACATTTCATACTTACAGAATACGTTGATATTCTCAGACAGTTTCACAGCTGTGTTTCTTAGAATGTATAACTGGAAAGAAATGTATGCCACAGAAATAACCTGCTATAATCTCCCATCAACCTGCTTCTAACATTGAACAGCACATTTATTACTTGGTGGACAATGCATGCATCTGCTAAAAGCAATGCTGCTTTGAATTACGAGTGTATGTTCACACAATTGAGGTTCTAATTGAGCATTCTAATTGAGGTACGGGGGAACGGAATGTAGATAAATTTTTTCTGCTTATCTAGACTGCAATAAAGCATGGATCTGTTTGTGAGCTGGACCGCACAACAGGTCCATGGGAGCTGATACAGCCTGCTGTCCCTTCCTTTGGCAACACTAGCAAGGCAAGTGGTCCATACTCCCCGAAAAGGTCTGCCCCTACAACCTGAACTACTGCATTGCGATGGGAAAAGGTAGAACTTGGAGCATCTACCTTCTGCGAACACTACCTGACATGCCTGTACAGGAGGCTGGGGAAGCAGGTGGGGAGATGAAAGGTGTCCCAAAACTGGGATCCAGTCTACACAGCTGAATAGGTTGGATCACCTTGAGATCAACTAGGCAAGAAACCAATCATAAAGGACAAATAAGGCATTCAAGGTATGATCTGTGTACAAATGCGTCAGCCTCAGAGTGGATATGACACGGGCTTATAAATGCAAAGGTAAGAGGCAGAAAAAAATGAAAACATTTACACGTCATCTTTACACTGACATAATGTTTCAGGTCAGGTCCTCAGAAGGTGGTGGTGGAAACCCTCACATACACAAACACCCCCCACGCTTTGTGATTCACGGTCAAACCTAGGCTACATGTGAGAGTGAAATTCCATTGAAAACAAATTATTCAAGCAAAACTGGTGTTGGTCTGCCACTTACAATCATTAGAGTTTGGTTTAAGTTAATCTTAGGTGTAATTTACATTCTAATACAAAGAAAGTTGATCTGTAGGCATATTCTCCAAATGGATGACCTGATCTATGTCCCTATGCGTTCTTCTGAGATAGTCCAAATAAAACTCTGAGCTTCATCCACGCAAGGCCTCCAGAGTCATCGGTTTGCAGTACGCGTAATGAGGAATGGAATCGAACCACCAGGAACCTGGCGTGCTTCTATGTGCTGTTTAGTCTTTCGGATCTGACTTAACATCACAGCAAGTTTTCTCAACTTAACTGAGTTTATGTTTCAGAACTTAAAATACAGACATTAGTTCTTGGCATGTTTCGCAGTGACTATCCCTCTTAAACTCTGCGATTTGGTATTTAGAGTCTGGAGTGAGTAATCATGTTATTCCAGAATTCCGTTCCTCAACGTTTCACTTCTCTCCAGAGAAAGCCGCTGAAGATCCTTCCTAATATCAGGATGATCTTCCAGCTCTTCATATAATGATCGAACAATGTCCAGCTTCCTGTAGTCCATTGGTTTGACCAGACTGCGAACAACCTGGAGACATCTCTCTTTCAGGGTGAACACTGAGGTTAAAAACAAACACACACACGACCTCGTCACAAGGTTTCTCATTAGCTGCTGCCTCCAGCACAGACAGTACTTCTCCAAGCGTGTGAATACCGAACATCACACGCAGCAGCGTTACTCACAACACGCTACACTCACTAGAAAGAAAGTGACTTGTTCCCTGTTGTAGGGCGCCCTACAAAACACATCAGAGACATCTTTAAAATGAGAGGTCTCTCAAGAGCTCTAATCAATACAGTGCAACGACACAGCTCTATCTAGAAACTCTGATGATGTTTTCCTATTTTTGCGGCAGATTTTATTATTCAAATACTTGATTTCTCACTAGATCCTTACATTGCAGTCCAAAGAGACCAAGCACAACATTCAGCAGTTTCCACGGCATACGCAGCCCTGTTCTGTTTTACCTGGCAGCGTGATGTCTGCTTTGTTCACGTTGGGAGCCGCTATGAACAGCTCCTGCTGGTTGACCAGGAGGCCGTCGTTTGTCCCCGCGTCCCGGAACAGCCAGAGGTGACCTGGGAGAGAACAAGGTGGCACCGCAGCAGTTATCGCGCTTTTTAACGAGCAGTTTTGAGGGGCAGCCATAAGGAAGAGTGCCGTTCTCCAGCTGCGCTCCCCGTTTAGAGGCCGCCGCCCTGCTCGCCTGCGCGACGGGGGGATGTCACCGAGGAGCGGGACGGAGAGGAAAGCGTGCGCCCGGCCTCCGGACCCCATACGCCCGGTCACGGAAAGCAGGCTTCTGCTTGCCGGCCAGCGCCTCGCAGCTGGCGGGGGCCGCCGTGCCCCGACCCCGAAGGGCAGCGCTTCATCCCCGCGCCCGCGGGAGGCCCGGGGGAGGCCGGCCGCCGCCAGCTCACCTGACCGGCGCCCGCAAGCAGCTGCGGCCCCGCCAGAAGGAAGACCGCAGCTCCCGCCCCCGGCGCCCCGGCCCGACTCGGCCGCACCCACCCCGGTAGCTGTGCATGATCCGCCCGGTGCGCGGCTGCAGGATCGGGTAGTAGCGCGGCCTGCCCTCGAAGTCCACCCAGATCGGGAGGACTGAGCGGGGGCTGCGGTTGTTGAAGACGACCTCGGAGAGCTCGCGCGTGTTGACGGAGCGCAGGCGCGGCCCGCTGCCCTCCGGCCCCGGCCCCGGCGGCGGCATCCCCGCACCCGCTCCCCGCCGCGGCGGGCGAGCGACGCGCATGCGCGAGGGGGCGGTACCGCCCCCTCGCGCATGCGCGTCGCTCGCCCGCCGCGGCGGGGAGCGGGCGGGGCCTCGCCTTTGCCGCGGCGGCTGACGGGAGCGCGGCCCGGCGGCAGCTCGGTCACACCGGGCCTTGACCCGCACGGGGGGGCTGCTGGTCATCGGGCGGGAGACCGCGCTGCGAATTACCGGCGTCTGAACACCCGCTCGCCCGAGGCTGGCGGGAGGGCGCGGAAGAGCGCGGCTGCTGCTCCAGGCCGACGGCGCAGCAGCGATGGGAAAAATCAGCCTTCTCTGCATTTCGTCTGGAAAATGAATCCCTAGGCTGCACCAGCAGGAGCCGTTTCTAGCGGGGGGAGGCGTTGCGCGTTGGCGAAGGGGAGATGTGCTCACGGCGTGTGCGTCACAGCTGGAAGATTCTTAGGCGGTCCCATCTTTCCTTCGCAGGGACGTTCTCTCCAGCAATCCCCGCTCCCGCAGGGAACGCCAGGGCTGGAGAAGCAGACTTTAGCAAACGTCTGATCCGAAGCACTCACGGCTTTAGGTCTCCTATACCCAAGGGCCTTCAGCCTTTCTGGAAAGGTCAGTAACCTTCCTCAGATGTTTCGATACCCCTCAAAACACAGCTTTTCATGCCTGAAGGCAGCTTAGCATATTCTTCACCACAGTCTTTGCAGGTTACAGTGCTGAAAGTACCAAGACAGTGCCTTTTCTTTGCATGTCTCACCACCTCTTACCAGCTGCTTCTTTTATAATGCTGAACGTTCTGCAACAAGACTTAGGTGAGGGGCACGTTTGTAATTTCTGTGCTGTCCCTCTAGCAGCCTGCAAGGGAGAAGTATGTAAATTGGTAGAGAATGACCCAAGAGAAGCCATCATCTGTCAGTTACACACTCAGCTGTACCAGAAAAAAAAACCTAGGAACTGTCAGGGAGGCTTGCTTGCTGGCCCTTGTTCAAAAGAAGTCACTTCCCCGCTTTCCTTCTGAGAGGAAAACAGTAAAATCATGGCAGCAGCACGTATTTCAGATACTTCCTGATACTGTACAAAACTGTGTGCAGCACTGTGGGATTACAGAGCATATATAAACAATGAGGCTGATTGTCTTAATCAAAAAAAGCTGTTATTCCTCAGGGTCTGGTACAAATCTTCCATAAAAACAGAAGTGAAATCTTTACGAGAAACTGCTTTAAATTGTACAACTCAGAAAACAGATTTACATTTATAAGAGCAGAGATATACATATATATCATCACTATATGTCTTCATATTCCTGCATTCTTGAATGATTTCAAACTTACAGTTTCCTATGAAATGTGACACAATTATGTGAGGTCCTACATTTTTGTGTGACAAGTATTGAAAATCAAATATAAATTCTCTGCAGTGGTCAATAATCTTACTTCCCATCTCCTGATGTTAGTTAAAGCCTAGTTTGCTAAGTCACATCAATCTGGTTTGAATTTATTTAATGTTAGCTGTAATTTAAAAAACAAAACATGACCCTATCACCTTTCAGGCCAAAAGGGATGACTGGCATTTTACTAACCTCATTCTGGTCTTTCACTCGAGAAAAAAAGTACTTCAAAATGCACACTATAAGGTCTTAAAATGTTAATTGTGTTTGGTTTTCCTGTAGAAAAAAAAAATACCTACAGTAACAAACCACCAAGGTATTAAGGCATTTTAAGAACGTAATATATCCAGCTTAAGTTGTAAAGTTCGCTAGAGCAGGAGTATTTAGGTAGCCACCTCATGCAACAACTGTGTACATCACCTTGACACTGTCATAGAAACCATGCAGCGTGGGAACTAATTAAATAGATGCTGTTGGCACTATTTCATCAAGAAAGACAACTGTGTAGTAAATAAAGGGCTGCATTATCCTTTACTGGACATGGACCAGAAAAAGAATACAATTAAGACTTATCTTCTATGCAAAATTTCTAAAACTTTAATACTTGTTAATTCACCTCTAAACACTTACACATACTTGGCACGGATACACTTCAACGAAAATGGCAAACTAGTGACTAGTGTTTTCAGCCTCTGATGAGCAAAGACTAAGAGGCTTGAGAAATCACAGTACATTTACAGAAGAAAAAATACTTGCAACTTCAAGTTATTCAACAGGTAATGTAGTTTTGTAAATATTGTGGCATAACTATGGCAGTTCGATCACCTAATGAATTTATACATACTGCCACCTTGATGTGTCTACAGTAGACATTGAAAACATGAACTTTTAAATGTAATTGCTGAAAGTATCTCTGTTCTCAAATAGTAACTACAGACAGTTTGCTAAGGCTGTGTGTGTTACCCCCTTACCCACGGCAGTGGAACATCAGGACATGGATTAGACTTTTACTAATAATAAGCACTAAGCTTTGGCAACAGGTAAGAAAAACAGTAGCATCAGCATACTGTTTACTAATTGGCATTTGCTTATCAGACCATAAAAAGCAGATACTGGCTTATTTTCTTAGTTTACGTTTGGGCAATGGTATAAATTAGAAAACTTCAATTAGGAAAAATCCTACATTAAAGAGGTACTACCTCTAAACCCTGCCATTTGACAGTCTTAGTAGTCCCATTAGTCATTTTAAGATACATGTACAATTGCTACAGTTTGGGAAATAAATTCAGTTACCTCCAAAGCTGCCTCAACATGTTTTCTACTATGAGCAGAGGAAATAAAACATTTAACTGAAAACTACAATGGACATGGTAGAGAAGACTCAGGCAAAGGAAAGCATTACTAATTCCGCTACTGAATTTCAGTCTGGGTGGCAGGGAGGAAAGAGGTGATTTAAATAACAGGGTTTCAGAACAGGTAGTACAACTGGTAGCTCTCAAGTTGATCCCTGGTTTAATATTCACGTTACACAATTTCTACATAGGTTGTTTGGGTTTTTTTGCCCCTCAGGAATTGACAGACCTATGCTCTCATATCTGCTTTACCAGGCTGCTATTCAACCAATTCTGGAGGTGTCTCTTGTCTTCTTCCTTGCAGGCTACCAGAATGATCTTTTTTCTTCTGCTCTTTCCCAGGTGCGTTTCAGAAGATACACTGCAGCATGAAGTCCCCCTACGTTCACCCATACAGTCTGACCTTTGCGCCAAATGTGTCCCATTCGTGACAAGGCCTGCAATCCAAAAAAACAGCCAAAGAGTGGTGGCTTCAAGATAATAAGGGTAAATTTGCTTTAGAAATTATTTTTCATTATTCTAAATCACATCTCGTGGCAACATCAAATGACTCTTCAGGTCCAAAACTGTGTTTAAAAGTTACTAATTATTGCTCTAAAAATAGATCATCTTCTGTAATGAAGTCAGCTTACAATTTTTCCTCAATATATTTTTCCTCAATATATTTTTCAAGTGTAAATAGGTTAGATTTCCTCTCACAGAACATACCTTGGCAAAGCACTTCTTGTCCTGCGTAAGCAGCACAGCCCTGCCTGTCCCTGGTGTGCAGATCCGGCCCATCTCCATAAGGCAGGCTGGATAGAGATCCCAGTTCTTCTTCTTTGACCCTATCCTGCAAAATAAATTAAGATCCCCTTTGTGATCGTTGAAAAACAGTTAACTGTTGTTGGTCTTTTAGTCATGGATTAATTAGCTCATTCAGGACCACATTTACTATTAATTTCAACCTGCATTTTTAATATAGACATAAACGCTTCTTAATTAGGCCCAGTTAAGTAACTAACTAGAGAGAACCCTAACCCTGGACAGGCAAGCACATGCAGTAGTGGCAGTTAAGTGCAGTAACTTTACCAGTGATACCTCACCTCTTTCCAAATGGCATGTCTGTCACAATAATGTCCACAGAACCAGTTCGCAAAGGGAGATTGCAAATATCCCACTGAATGATGTCTAAGGGTATGCCCAGGGAAGTACTGCTGCAAGCGCAAAGACGTTTATCTCAGACATGGTTTACTGCGAATATTTTTAAATTGAGGAGGTCTATAACGTTAGCAAAAGAATAAATAGGAAAACATGAACAAGATAGTCAAATGCATCAATGCAAAATGGGCTTCTTTACATACAATACTACATGAAAAGAAAATCACTTGTACTCTTCTCACCTTTCCTTATTCTCATTTTTCTTTAGCAAAGAACAGATGTTGTTTGCTGCTCTCTTTACAGCTTGTGGGTTGTTATCACCAGCAATATGGTAGCAGCTAGGCCATTCTGTAGCTCCCTGGGGAATAATATTGATAATAAGCAACATTAGCATCAACATGGCTTAATTTAAAACAAAACACCAAAGCAAACAAGCAGAAGAATTACTCAGATATGACAGAATACAACAAAACCACGGGAAGTGGACGTCAATGATTTTAAACTTCTGTAACAGGTATCTATTATGCATCTTAAAAGCTCAAAATACTTTTGGATTTAGTGTCTTCCTGCTACAGCTTTGGGAGGGAAAATGAGATCATTTAGAAAAAATGTATTTGTTTCTGTTTAAGAGTTGGTGAGATACTTTTGGAGTGGGCTATTCAGTTATTACCAAGAAAACTTGCACGTATGCTTCAGTTGCAGATACTGTCAAGTTTTGTTAAGTTAAAAAATAAAGGAAGAATCACCTCTATTGGTATTGCACCTGTACCACACATGGGATCAACTATGATATCTGTTGGCTGTGGATCACAGAGTCTGAGGAACAGAAAAAAAGATATGGTGAGAAAAGTCCTAAAAACATGAATTTCTGTAAGGAAGGAAAACCGAACTATTTCAATCACTCTGATTCTACTCTTCTAACAAAACAATTTCTATGCAATTATTTTTTCCATTCGTTAATCAGCATTTTATAAACAGCAATACAGCAAAATACTTTCAAGAATGTAATACAGTATTTTGAAAACTGGCTAATGGAGCACAGCAAACATTTGCCTTACTATGCTGTAAAGCATCCACTGTTAATTACAAAGCACACTGTTTCAGCAACTATGCCTTTTTTTTTTTTAATAATGAACAGAAATGGCTTTTGAGGAAGCAGTGGGGGGATAAAGGATCTAATTTCTGAAACAAAATGACTTAACAGAGTAATATAAAACTATGTAAACACACTGACCGAAGCATGCCATAAGCGAGAGTTGAACGAAGAGTTGTGGGTCCAAAATGTGTAATATTTCTTCTGTGAAGACTCTCTTCAGTTAATGCAATGCCCACAACTACTTCATTATTGTGAATATTCAGAAGAACCTAAAAAAGAACTTGAGTACTACATTTCAGGAGTAACAGACGTTTTCCATAGTACACCTGGTAAATATGAGAATCTTAGATGGTAATTTCAAAACCAGGAAATATGTATAAAAGAGCATTCTTGGAAGAAATGCAATGCACCATTTGTAATGGCGACAGTGGACAAAATCCAGGAGAGCATTCACACAGAATCTTTTACATAAGACTTCAAAAAGTGCTATAACCATTATGCTGACTTTTTAGAAGTTTTGTTTTGTAAGTATGGGGGAGAAGTCGGGTAAGTCCTGCAAGTCACAGTGAAGCATTTGCAAAGCACCAATAAAAATCATATTCCTGGTCCCCTCTTCTGTATTAATTTGGAAGGCGAAAATACTATTACAGGACTGCGGGCCAGTTCTTAAAAGACCTGCAAGGAAAACTTAGTTTTTCTGCCCCTCAAAAGTGGTGGTCCCGTGCCATCGATGGACCACGTCTGTTGGACATCCTTTCCAAATCTCTGCTTTCCCTATGATAAGAAATAAACCCTGGACAGTTAATGTTAACCCTTTTTGCACCCTTCACCCATCAAACCACAGCTTCTAGATGGCGTGTCTTCTGTTAACTTACACTGATATAAACCAATGGATTAAGCAAGACTTAATGAAGGTGAAAGTAATGCAGGAGGCGCCTACATTGTATTTTAAATATGAACCAGACCAAACGCTATAGGAGGAGGTAACACTCAGGGCTTTTGCTGTAGTTGAGGGAGAGGGGAAAGCTTTTGAGCACCAGCTCAGCTGCACTGGGTATAGTGATGTTAATCAGTTAACCTGAGGAGAAGACAACAACGTTTGCAGGGCAAGAGAGGGACCGGAGGAGGAAGAGGAGCGGTGCTGACGCCGGGCCACAAAAAAGACTATTACTATGGACAGCCAAAGCACTAGCAAGTGGTGGGGTCTGAGGAGGCAGGTAATGTGCCAGTGAAATGAATGCTTCTGAGGAGGCCATGATTTCAGCATTACCAATTTTTAGTTCCAGAGTCATCTTTTGAAGGCATTTTGGAGATCTCTAAGCATCAGAACTAAGAAAGAAGAATTTTTACAGTGGAAATGCAGGTATTTCCAAGGCACAACACTATACCTCTACATCGAAGTTAGTCATGTCAGCTTTCCACTGGAAGTGCTCCTGCACAGCTCCGCCGAAGTCTCTTGCAGCCTCGTTTGATGTGAAACTGTGCTTGTCTCCTGCTCTATTGCACGTAACACGGAACTTCAACACCTTCGCCTCTCCTTCGCTTGTCTTGCCGTCGCTAGCCTTGGTCTCGCTCCCAGAACCCACCTGCAATTCGTCTTTAGCATCTGATTGTTCATTATCATCCTCCTCCTCCTCCCCGTTTCGGGATGCCACTCCTTGTGTCTTTTCTGTATCCTGGCTGCCAGCGGCTTCCACCCCTGCAGCATTTTGGGCACAGTCCTCCTGTTTACTAGCATCTTTTTGATCTGTTCTTTCCTCTTCTCCATCGTCATTCAACTTCTCTTTGCTTGCAGTGCTCTGCAGATTATGTTTTTTGCGTTTTGTCTTTTTCTTTTTTAAGCTGTTGTTCAGCTCCCAAACTTTCAACGGATCAGTCCAAGGCAGTTTTTTAACCAAATCTTCCAAATCCTTTAGAGCATCTTCCTTTAAAAAACAAAAAAAGTTGTGCTTTGAAGTAATTCCCTCCCTTTAAAAGCTACCCTTTTTTTAAGTCTCTCAAATTAGTTTCCTAAACATGTAACCCACTACACATTTAAGCAAAGCTTACAGCTTTTTGTGCAATTTTTGCCATAACTAAACTGAACTGCACTTTAAGTCACAGGACCCATAGTATTTCATCATTTATCTTGTCAAATAAACAGCTGACACTAAATTAAGTGACCGAAGCGATACTTTACTGTCCTGTGTCTAAGTGCGACCTACAAGCGTGGTACCAGCTCTCATCCTAGATTTTGCCTATGCAATGTATATAACTGAAAAAATTATGTCAGACAACACAACTGCACTTCCATTTTAAAAGCCAGCAAAGAGGAACCAGGATAGTATCACAAATAAAATAAAAAACCCTTGTTGATGAAACAGGAATACTTCCTGAGACTAATCTGAAATCAAAAAACCACTCCAGAACCCGTAACTGATTGAAAAATGAGAAGTAACTCACCTTGTTTTCTTTGAATTGATAGTCTTTGAACTCCCGAACAACAACAAATAAATTATCCACCGATCTTAGACGATGGACCTAGAGGAAATGAGAAGTCACAGCATTATGTTACTAACCGTGCATGGCTAGGGGATTGTGTTTATTGTAATTAGAATTTTGTCATCTTACATCTGGATTTCAGAAAGCACGTTTTTCCACTTTTTTTGTTTGTAAGGGGGTTATCGCTTCACACGCAAAGCCAGAAGAAAGAGTTCTTTGCACTGACTTAAGCTCTCCGTCTTTAACTTCATCTACCCTTGCACACGCAAAATACATCTGGATATAGCTCTTGAAACCAAGACAGCCGGAGCAGAATTTTGACCGTTTTTCGCGACGACTGCCTTTGAACGGAAGTGTTTCGCTCACGATGGGCTACTTTACTGTTATTCACATTAAAACCACCGCTAGCCTAGTCACGGCCACAGCCGCGAGGGCGGCGAGGCCGCCAGGCGCGGCCGGGCCGCTGCACCACAGCGGACACGACCGCCCCGGCGCCATCCACGGCCTCAGCCACGGCCCCGCCGGCGGGCGGGCGGGGGAGCGGGGCCGGCCGGGGAGCGGGCGGGGGAGCGGGGCCGGCCGGGGAGCGGGCGGGGGAGCGGGGCCGGCCGGGGCCGGCGGGGAGCGGGGCGGGGGCAGGGGCGGGCAGCCCGCGCGGACCTGCGGCAGGCCCCGGGCCGGGACCTCGAAGTAGATCTTCCCCCGGTCCCTGCTGATCCTGGAGGCCGAGCCCAGCTTCTCCTGCACCTCCTCGGCCGCCGTCAGCTCGAAGCCGGTGGGCACGGTGGCGCCGATAACGGCCGCGAGCTCCGCGCCCTCCTCGGCCGGGCTCGGGCTCTTGCTCGCCTCCGCTTCCGCCATGCCCCGCCGCCGAGGGACGCCGGCGGCCGATGACCGCCGGGGCCTCCCGCCGCCCGCCCGGCACCCGCAGCACCACGCGCCGCCGCCGCCCGCCCCTTCCGCTTCCGGGCCGAGCGCCACGCACCGCGCCTGCGCACTGCCGTCAGCGCAACAGCGCCACCTGCTGTCCCGCGGCGGGGCCCGCGACCCCGCTGCTCGCGGCGGGCGGGAGGCGGCGCCCCGGCCCCGCGCCCCGGGCGGTGAGGGGGGGGGGGCGCGGCCCCGCTCGGCCCCCCGGAGCGCGGAGCCAGCTGCGGCGGTGCGGAGGAGCCCGTCGCCATGGCCCCTCGCCGGCCGCTTCTCTCTGCCCAGGCTCAGGGAAGCGGCTGTCCCTGCGCCTGTCGCCCAGGAAAGGTCCCTGCCGGGCGCGGGCCGGTGTGTGACAGCAGGCCGCGGGAAAAGAGGGGGCCGGTCTGTGTCCCGGTGGGCCGCGGACAGGCAGCGGTAACCAAGACTTGCGGGGAAAGGAAGAAGGATCCGTGAAGGCCGTGGGTCTTCTGCTCTTCCGAGGGCTTATGTTTTCCGCGAGGGGCGTTAACAGAGCGGGGCAGCCGCAGGTCACGAACCCCGCAGCAGGCCCTGGTCACGAACCCCGCAGCAGGCCCTGGTCCCGGGGTGCGCGGGTGGCCGACGGCTCCCCTCGCCCCCCGAAGCCCCTCGGGACCTGGTGCTGTGCTCAGTGCCGGAACGTTCCTGCTGAGTGCGTTGGGCTGCACCGCGTCTCGGCGGAGCTGTCGACGTGCTCCGCCAGCCAAGCACCTACACGGCACGGGAGCCGCGGCTGCCGCGAGAGTTCATTTGCCTTTGGGTGGCAAACCATGGGTGGCCGTTTCCTTGTTTCTTCCTTGTTATAAAAAGTACTGAATTCCCTTGGTCTTCTGGTTACTGCCTTTGGCATGTTTCCAGCACTAGAATTGATTGTTAATTTGAAAAAAAACCAGAGCTACTAAATGTTTTTTCCGGAGGCACAGAAAGAAAGAGAGACAGGCCACCCTAAATATCTTCCATGACCATGACTGCGTCAGTGTGACAAAGCATGAACCGCATGAAGTCGCAGAGGCGCTATTTTCTCTCCTCCTCTCTTCTCCAAATCCCTTAGTCTTTACCTTTTCCCAGCATTGGATTTATACGTGTAAACACTGCTTGTCCCTGCAGCTTGTTCTTCCGCAGTTGCGGCGCGTACTGGCAACAGCACTGTTTGTTTTCATTTTCCTATGTACGTTCTGATTCCTCTGTGACATTTTAATAACAAGCAGGATGCCTGAAGCACTGCTCTTGCCATTAAGCCTTCTGAAGCATCGCTTTGCTTTCACATGAGAAGTATGTGTGTGAGAGTGTGTCTCAGAGAGGGAAGGTGTGGGTTTTATTCCATCAGTTTATTTTTAACTTGTGATTCAAGTCTGAAAATACAGAATTAAACCCATGGAATTTGGGTCATAAACATACTGGAGAAAGTTTCTGTGAAATGGTTTCTTTGATGAGATCTTAAAAATAAGCCAAAGCAGAGAGAACCGCTTGGGCACGTTTGCATCTTGTTCTAAACCACAGCTGGCACCGCGCAAGATCTTTTCAGTGCGGTGACAGTGCCGCGATGCGGGTTGTGATGGTGGCTGCACAAATGGCATATCCCCATGCCTTATGACCCTGGCGACTGCTGAAGCAGCCCGTGACACTACACCTTTACCGCAGTATTTTCTAAGTTGGGGCTAGTGTGGTTTGCTGCCTAGTGCAATACAGCTCATCCCGCTCACAGGCTCCATGCCTGCAGAGCAGCTTCAGCATGCTGTGCACAGCGCTGACCTGACTAGCGCAGCTCCCGGCAGCAGCAGGGAACCCAAGAAGGCCAGGTCCTGGGGTGTGTGTCTTGCTGCTCACCTTGATTTTACAGATTTTGCTTAGCTCTATGCTGCCACAACACCTATAGCAAGGGAGAGCTTTGTGATTCGAGTGAGATAACGAACTCATCTTGCTGAGCTACTTTAAATAGCAGAATTTTCAGCATATTTTGGTGAAGGTGTTTGCCAGACACTTAAATTAATTCCGTATGTCTGGCCTATCAGCAGCAGCTCTGACCTTTCCCAGTTGGTCTCAGATTGAAAGGTGAGAACTGGTAACCAGCTTGCTATGCTTCAGCTCTTGAAATCTGTCCAAGCACCACTTGCAGAATTATTTCCTGCCAGTGGCCAGGTCCCACAGTAGCTGAAGACATCTGTTTGTCTAATACCCATGCAAGACTGTTTTTTAGAATAATACCACACTTCGCTTGCAGCTTTCCTCCTAAAAACTCCTGGTATGCTCTGAAAATGTAGAGCCAAAGCATCTTTCAGTTAAATAGGTGGAGATGTTACTTTTATGAATGACAGAAGCAAAACCATTTAGACCAGCGCTGCATGGCACAATACGTGACAGTGGGTGTAAGGAGAAATTTTCGCCTAAGGATTCAGGACAAACCCTCCTATGTGGGAGGCACCCTGGCAGTGTAATACGTGTAACTGCGTTAACATCTTTGTTAAGATCTTATCTTGAGAAGGGTCCCATCCAGAGAGTTAGAGGATAGTCCTCCCATGTGATCTGAAAGGTGCAGACTCAGCCGTGTGAGTGTCTGAGTGTCCTTGGCTGCCACTGAAATCGCCGTATTTGTTGAACCCTTACGAGAATTTTTCAGTTGCTTTCGGTGGGAACATGGTGATGCACTGCGGTGATGGCATCTGCTCAGCACTTTATGGGACAGAAGAGAGCTGACCCTGGCAAAAATCAGAATGGTTTCCATGGAATCTAAGGATTTTAATTCTCATTCTTTGATCAACCCTTGATTATATAAAGCTCCTGTATGTTTCAAAGCCTTCTTGAGTGACTATGAGATTAAAAAAATGGTTTTCAACTATGTATTATCTCATTTCTATCTCTCTCTGTAGAAGCGGACCATAGATATGTTGGTAGTTGGTGCTGCATAAATACATAAGCTGGGACATAGTGTCGCAAATGTAGGTGGAAAAAGGAACTCTTGCCGTGTTATTCTGCGGGAGCCAGTGGATGTTGTCAGACTGGTAGTAGCATATGTATTCTCATTTATCCAAACAGCCAATATATTTTTCCATATAGTCAATATTGGACCTGTGTTTTGGTAGGAGAGAAAAAAAAAAAACAAACCTGTCTTCAAGAGGAAACCAGAGTTGTATTTTTGCATCCATTATGAATGCACTTTCCCAGAGCCAAGAAATTGAATTGGCTCCCAGAAGAAGAAATGTTCAGTTAAAGCAAGAAGGTACCTGTTGGGTAGATCTGTTAGACTTGTTTACAGGCAATAGCAGTTCCTGATGAGCTGGCAGCATCGATTTCATGGCTGGTTTAGTACATACCTGAAGAAGAACATTGTTGACCATTTGTCTGGAAGGTTTTGTACGCCAGGTGAATTGGGTCTGTCCATTTGGAAGGCATGCTTCAAATAGCAGGCTTTATCCCAAAGGATACTGTGTTTTTCTTCACTCTTGCTCTTCAGGGTTAATCAACAGAATGATGGAAATAGGAATCATCCAACTAAAGAAAGTGTCCTGATACTATCCTGGAGTAAATTATTTGTCTCATAATAATGGCACATAACTGAAGAACATTTACAATAAACTTAACTTACTAAAACCAGTAACTTATGCTATAATTAGGACTATAGGATGAATATAAAAAAAGAATAATCTGGATTTTGCATCATCATGTACCTCAGAATAGGCATATGACTGCACAGCAGCTATATGGTTAGTTTGCCACTGACTTGCAGTGTGACTTTGGAAGAGTCACTTAAACATAATTTGCAAATTAAAAAAAAAAAAAAAAGCATGGTTTGGATCACTATATGATGAATTGGTGTTTTCTTTTAATTTTTGTTACTAACTTTCCACATGAGAAAATTCTGGGTTTCTGGCTTTTTTGGGTGTTCGGGTTTTTTTGAAGGTGACGTGTTAGACAACGGGATAGATTCTTTCAGTTCATACATAAATAAGGCAACCTGGGTGACAAATCTTTCAGAAATGTACGATTTTCCAAATATGTCGTTTGACTATAGATAGCGAAGCAAGCAAACAAACAAAAAATCCAGAAGCCTCAAACAACTCAACCAAGTACTTTCCTTTCTCAAAAGTTCAGTTGCCACTTTCGGACTGGTTTTGTGCCACCATTCCCCTATTTTGCAGGATTAGAGTTTTCTCCAGAAAGTCTGTGGAGTCCTTTGGTGAACATTCCCGAATTTCAGAAGTAAAAATCAAGCAAATGAGTCCTGGGCTGGCTCCAGGACAATGTGAGAAGGGTGCACTGTGTTGGGACAAGGTGCACTGTGGCAAGTCAAATTTCAGCAAATCCCATGGGGCTGGAGGAGTTTTTAGCATGGGCTGTGATGCGCTGAAATAACTGTGTGTTTGCGAATGGCTGTCAGTCAGCTTGCAAGAGCAGGTTCCTCTCTGTGCCGGCGGTGAGGGGCAGGCATGCTTCAGTTTACCCTTGGAGCAGTTGGAACTGCAGTGCCAGCCTTCTAGCGAGCCAGAGAAGAGCCAGCTCTTGTGAACAGGAGTACTGGGCAGCGCGGCAGACAGAGCGATGGTCTGGGGTGTTGAGGCCTTGTGGCTTTTCTTCCTGTCAGAGGAGGCTGGTAGAGCAGTGGGTGGGGAGGCAGAACTGATAAGCCGTTCAGCAGCAGCGTTCTTCATGGCCATAGCCAGAAAAGGTGTGAACTGAGCCTAGCAGGTGATAAGCCAAGACAAATAGTAAACAACATAAAGTGAGAAATTGTACGGCAAACCCTTATTACTGTCGGTGTTTTGTTAACAAGGGGACCGTCCGCCTTTCCTGTCCCCAGCAGATTTTGCACATGAACAAATAAGCCACGATTAGCAACTTCTGTATGGGCAGCATGGGTGGTTGCAGAGCTGTGTGCTCTGGAATGTCAGGTGAGTGATAAGGCGATACAAGAATGAGAAGCTCATACTACAAAACGTAAAAGATGTGCTTAACATGTCAGACCAATCAAGCCATTCAGTACTGGGCCACGTACGTCTTGTCCCAGAGAAACCAAGCTTTGTCCTCTGTAAGGTTAATTAAATGAAAACTCTGCTGATGGAGCCTCATCTAGCAAGAAACCTAACGTGCACATAGAACTTTACACCACTAACAGTTTGATGAAAACAGCGAAAGGTGTTCAAAGATCTTGCTTAATTTGGACCAGAGTAACTGAAATTAATTTCTTGGATTGGTTTAATTAATTTGGTAGGGCATAAACAAGTTTAGAGATGGGATTTAATTTTCAATAATGAAGCACAAAGTTATGTCTGCACCTGCCTTGCCTGAAGAAACTGCTTATACTGAGTTAATTTCAGAACTGTAGAATTAATTTGGTGTGAACCGGTATGGTTTGTCTTGCAGTAACAGGGTTTGTCTTGCAGTATACAACAGTGTTGTATAAATCCCATCCAGCACTTGGTTTTGCGAGGGTTAAAGTTCTTTGAGCAAGGAAATATGTTTTCTTCCAAATCAGCCCCTCAACATACAGTTGCAAAGCCTGTGCCTCCTAGGGAGGAGCCTGGTCTTCATCAGGAGGAAAACACAAGTGGGGCTCCTCGGAGCAGCCCAGTTTTTTAAGAAAGCGTTAAGGAGTGCTGGGATCCCTAAATATTCAGGCCATCATGGAAAAGCTGGAGGATATGAAGATCTAATATCCATGATATATCATCCTAAGAAATCTGCATCAAAGAAAACCTTTGGAGTGAGACAGCTGATTTTTTTCAGTGTCTGGATTTTGCTTCACACCATCTCAGCTTTTACTTTGGACTGAAAAACATCACGATTAATCCAAATCCTTGGCATCAGCCTTCATAGCAACGTCCCATGTAAGCTGCCACGTGTCACTCCAGATGTGTTGGTCGTTCAGTCAAGCGAAAGCCTGTCTACATTAATGACGTGCAGCCAGCACTTCTCTGATGTCCCTTGTCCAAAGATCTCCTGGGCTTTATGTCGTAGCAGCAGCCTGTGTTGGGTCTGGCAGAGTGATCTGGGTGTTGCTCAGCTTTCATGGTCTCTGGGTTCACCTGTCCTTGAGTCCCGTCATGCTCTTGGAGGCTGTTGGGAAGGATGAAGTGGTCAGGGTTTTCCGGGTCCTGCCTGTGGGCAGCCTGGAGTGCCTGGTGGAAAAAACAAGCATCCTTGGTTCTGGGCATACTGCAGCTAACTTAATGAGTAGAGGAACTATTATCTTCACTCGTTTATTTGAGGTAGTTTGTGAAGACTTTATAAGTTAAACCTCAGGGCCACTGGAGTTGATTACCTGAAATGTCCTTGAATGGGAAGAAGCATTTCAACCATCCTAGAAAGGATTCTTGGGCAGAATGGCTGAGGAGGAACCACAGTAACAATGCCAATTAGACAGTGCAGAAGGAAAACATAAACAGATTAGAAGTACTGACTTCAGGTAGGATCAGGACTCTCAAAACAGTCATCACTCTTGTCTTTCTGGGAATTACCAGGTAACTGCAAATGACTTTTTTGTACCCTGTAGAAGAAGCATGCTAATCGACACTGCTAGCACTAGCACCACACTGTTGCCTTTATTCTGTGCTGTAGAGGAAGCTGAGTAGATCTTACCTGGATTCAGTACAAGTCTATTCTGCGTGGGTTTTTTCCTCCAACTTGGTGCTGCATGAGACCTTTTTTGTTTCTGGCAAGTCACAAATATTTAACATCTTCCAGCTGTCTCTCTGTCCTTGTACTAGCATGCCACGCTGCAGGACAGAGCAGGATTATCTCTTGGTTGTGGTGACAAAACATTTTAGGTCCGAATTTGTGAACAGCTAAAACACAGTTCCACACATTTTCTTGTGGATATGAAGAAAATCACACATTTATGTAAGAATGACTGGCTTTCTATATTCTGCTTATTTAGCCATAGCTTCTTCTAAAATACATATAAAAATAGTAGAGTGAATTAATTTCTGGGATCATCTCATTGGCTTCACTAGATACGTTTGAGGCTCATCTCAAGGTAATCCTGGGTTCACTGTGATAATCACAATCAGAAGAAACTCAAGAAATAGTAGTCTTTTGCTCTGTTTACATCTCTTCCTACATTCAAACAGCATTCTCCCTCTGGTGAGCTATCTTAGATCTCCATATCGGAGATCGTATCAGCTTACCGTTAATGAAAGCTAATGCACTGCAGACCACCAATGAAGCCCTATATATGGGTCTTGCGTGTGGACAGGGAATTACTGCACTGTGTGTGTGGCTGTTAAGAGAAATGCCAACAAAATTAATATTCATATAATGCTGAATGTTACTAAAAATGGGTTCCCAAGGTATTCCAGACTTGTGCAGATTTTTATAGACCATTGCTCCATTCAGCAGTGAGAGGGTTAAAAGGAGGGGTGGTTGAAAAGCTGTAGTCACAGGTAGCTGAAGCCTTATTTGATGACGGGTGAGCAAGATCCCATTATTGTTAAGTTTCCCTTTGATTTTGAATGAATATA
Organism: Gavia stellata; assembly: GCF_030936135.1. NCBI lineage: Eukaryota > Metazoa > Chordata > Aves > Gaviiformes > Gaviidae > Gavia > Gavia stellata. Next base: position 25,200,371 of record NC_082605.1, on the reverse strand, counting down.
TATTTTAGAAAATTAAATTATTTGAAAAGCACATTCAGGAAAACAGTTGCCTGTTATTTCAGCTAATACAGATCTGGATTGTGTTTTTTGCTTTTGGCAAATGGATTGGGCTGGTCTTTGGTTCAGAGAAGAACAGGGCAGTGTTAACTCCCAGCTCCAGCCACGTGGTCTCAAAGTCCTGAGCAACCGTTTTCCTTCTCTGTGGATGTGTGCAAGTCCATTGTTAGGCATCCAAATCCAGTTGTCAGGTACCTCCAGCAACTGAAAAGTCTTGCCCAATCTTGTAGGTACCTAAAAGCCACGGATACCTCACGGCTGGCATTTAGGGCAAAGCGGCCGTGGGTATCTCCTGTGAACAGCCATGATTTCCGCGTGTCCTACCTTTCTGTGCAGCCCGAAGCTAAAAGCGAATCACCGGCACCTCAGCTGGACAACACTTGGAGCGTTTAAGTGAGCTCGTGCTCTCGCAGAGCCTTATATTAAAGCCTGGCGCCGTCTGAAGTCCTGCCCCAGGAGAGGCGTGCGCTGAGGGGAGGCACTGCGGGGTCACCCCTGCGCCCCTGCAGCGGTCCGACATCTCAGGAGGTGCCGAGGCTGTAGGGACACCCATCCCCATCCCCATCCCCATCCCCATTCCCATCCCCATCCCTGGGGTCTGCACTGGAGCAGTGGTGGTGGCACTTCCCTGTGCCCAGTGAGCTGTTCATCCACAGCTCCGCTAAGACGCAGCAATTAGGCTGATGTAATAGCCATCAGATGCTAATTGCTCCACTTATTCATCACTAAAGATCTGATGATTAGCAGGTGAAGAGCCCACTGAGATGAATTCAGCTTTGACAGGAGGAAGGATACTTCCTGCTTCCTTTAGGGAAAATTACACTAGCTGGTAATAGGACTGGATTTAATTGGATCAGGCTTGTTTTGTTGGGAATGGAAAGCAAACCAACACCAGTTAGAGAAGAAATTTCAGAATTGAAATGGGGTTTGATCAGCAGTTTCAAATGCGATTTAGTAGATTTCTTTTCCTAAAAGTTAATGCCAAACACTGTGTTCTGCTTCCTAGCAGTTTTTCCTTTCTTCCTACTGCAGGCAGCCTGCGTGCTCCTTGCCGTAAACCCGTGACCTGAGGAAGGATCTGAGCTGCTCTGGCTGTTGGTTTATGGGCTCAGTCCTCAACAAGCACAATAATTTAGAAGAACTTGGAGAAGGTGAGTTTGATTTCCAGCACTACCAAATCCATCTCTGAGGACTTGTAACCATTGGCCTCAGAGAGAGAATTTTCAGAAATATGGAGTAGATTGTCTGTGGCTTCGAATTTGTTCTCTTGAAGCCATATGTGATGTCTCAAAGGGCTGTCTCCTGGCTCCGGAGGGTGCTTTTTTAAAAATATGTTTATGTTTTAACAGCTTGAATCTATTTAAATAGGTAGTGTGAGCTGGGCTTTTCATTCTTTCAAAGCAACACCTACACTGGTCCATTACTGACGTCAGAAACTGGCACAGCGTGCTCCTCCTCAAACCACCTAATTGGGGCTCTTGCTAGCTAACTGGAAAGTAGGTGTTGAATTAGCATAGTGCTGGAAGGACAATTCAATGCATGGATGTAAGAGAATAGGTTCTTTCAGTTTGTATTCTGACAGAATAGATCCCTTAGCCATTTATCTTTATGTGATCCTTCGTGACACTGAGAATGAGAACCGTGTGGGATCTTTCAGACAAAAATCAAGTTCCTTCACTACTGAGATGAGATCCTGATATATTTTACAACTGTGTGGGTTTGGCATACTACATTAAAAACAATGTAAAATCCTTTGAACTTCAGTTTTAAGGACGGAGCCATTTTTGTGACTTCTGGTCAGGTCTGTTACATGAAGCTTTACTCAATAATTCCTGCATCCAGCCTGTATCTTCTATTTGCCTATAGCATAGTTTTGAAAAAATGACCTTTACATAAAGCGATCAACTGGTAGAGAATCCTTCATGTGCAAGTTAAACTGCTCCCATGATTAATTATTCTTACTGATTTTTTACAAGGAACCAGTATTTTATAGGTCTGTTAAACACAGTGCATGCCTGATGTTACTTTCCAGAGCTTTGGAGCCGAGTTCTTTCTTGTATCTTGCTGGGTAGAGTCCAAGTTGTCTCCTTGAGCAGTGATTTTATATAAAAAGGAGAATGTTCCAGCCAGAAAAGCCACCCCCTGGATTAAGACCGCAGAATTCCTGATACTGGATCAGGTTATTGGCCCTGATAAGTCAGATCTTTTATACAGAGGAACAGCTGATACAGCAGAATATTTGTTCTCATTCCCCGTATGACTATATCTCCAGGCCCTGACACGTGGCAGAGATTTCTTTCTTCCAGCTTCTGCAGCTGATCAGATTACAAGTTTAAACCTGAGGTAAAACTCGATTATTGCTTCACATCCACCAATGTTTCTAGTACTAGGGAACACTACTAGGCCAGTTTTGGAGAAGGACATTCTGGATGTTACTGGACTCTAGTTCCTTGTATTTCATGTAACCTGTCAGTGCCTTCCATCCATCCCTTCCTTGGCTGAGGAGAGCTTTGCTGTGCGTTCCGTCATTGTGATCAATAATTTTCACGTAGCTGCTTATTTGGAACAGGAAAGTTCTCTGCAGCAACAGCAATAGTAATAGTAATACCCACAATGAGACTGGGAGTGCGGAGGGGAGATGAAAATACGGAAGGGGACGTTCTGCACAGTGAGAAAGTCTGACATAGAAGTAATACTAATTAGGATATGAGAGAGCAGAAGTAACAAATTGGCAGCAGAGGACTGTTGGACCTCGTAGAGGACAATGGACAGACGTTTCCTTTGATTGATGTTTTGTGTAGTCGTATGTGGAGAGGCGACAGAGCGCTGCCATGCCGGTCTAGTGGAGATGTGTACAGTTTGCACTGCCTGTGACACGGAGGGAATCAAACAAGATAGGTCTTAAGAGTGAAAGCAGTGACTCACGGGCTAGTCACTTAACTTCCCTTGCGTTTGTAAATGCGAGTGATTCATTAGACCAAAACTTAAGCTTGAGTAATTGGTAGTAAAGAATGGCAGTTTTCTAAGATGAAATGGACAATGGTAGTATCTTCATTACTAAACAGAGGAGGGGAGAGTAGCAAAAAGCCCCAACACCATGCTCTGCTGGGACCAAGTTGAGATGTCCTAGTCTTCTTTTTGAAATAAGGTCTGTTTTTCTGAACAGGAAGACTGTGAAAGGAAATCAGAAGCTAAACTTTACTTGTAGCTTCTTGTACAGTAAGTTAGTAGCTAAATCAAAAGCTGTCTTTATTGCTATGACATTGATTTATTGATGTATAAACCAAAAACATTATTTCCCTCTTTCTTCCATTCCTTAATAGCTAAGATGTCTTCAAAAGAAGCAATCAAAGTCTTCAGAGTGTTCTAGGTCCCTTATTAGAAACTGCCTGGCTGGTCTCTGCATGTTGATGGATCAGAGTTGCCCCCAGGTCTTGGCCAAGGCTTGAGTGTTTCGAGACCTGCTGAAGATCATACAACATACCAACAACAAAGCTGAGAAAAGGACCCTGGAGTTGTGGCTTTCCCAGTTTCCTTGCTTGAATCACTTCAAATGTTCTCACTTGTATCCTTTCTGATGAATTTATTAAGTTGCAGTCTCTTTATGAGAAAGTTTTCATCAGTGGACAAGCCTCCCCAAAAAGGTTTTTACCTAGTTTGATTTGTATAGCAGTTCTAGGGCACCTAGAGAGTTATGCCAGCCTCCTGGAGGCAGCGTTCATGGTACGGATGCTCCTACTAGGAATGGCCAGGGGTGCAGATGTGTAGTTTCCTTAGGTGGGGAACTGCTCACCTAGAAAGGAGACCTTGAGACTCACAGATTAGTTTACTCAGATATGGTGATTAAATGCCTCTTTGTAAATGACAGTATGAAGGCTCCTTAAGAAGGCCTAGCACCATGGTTTTCTGACCTCTGGATCAGGTTTTTTGCTCCGATTGTTGCTTCTGGGGTATCGTGAATGACTGACAAGTGATAGGACAAGTGGAAATGGCCTCAGGTTGCACCAGGGGAGGTTCAGGCTGGATATTGGGAAAAATTTCTTTCCTGAGAGAGTGGTGAAGCACTGGAAGAGGCTGCCCAGGGAGGTGGTGGAGTCACCATCACTGGAGGTGTTCAAAAAACGTGTGGACGTGGCACTTCGGGACATGGTTTAATGGGCATGGTGGTGTTGGGTTGGTGGTTGGACTTGATGATCTTACAGGTCTTTTCCAACCTTAGTGATTCTGTGATTCGAGAATTAAATCCTGTATTAAACTTCCTGTCACTTCTTCACTCCCAGCCCTTTAATCACTGGTAGCGCACATCTCTGGTGGATCTTCAGTGGTTGCTCTGCTGTGGTGTGTGTGAGTTGCCAACTGCCTTTAGAAACAAGCTGGCTGAACAGCGCTGATCTATGCGCTGTCATTCTTTGTTGCTCTGATTCCTTCTGGAGTAGTAGCAAACTTGCCGGGCACCTGGTTTTGTATTTAAATTTTATATATATTTAAACATATGCATTGAGAAGTGAAATCAAAAGTTTGCTCTTCCAATATAAAAATGTTATGAGCAGTACAGAAAGCTTTTCGGTGAAAAATGCATGTGAGGGTGCAGGCTCCTTCCTTCTGTAACCACTTTAAGAAAGTACTGCTTTGAGGGGACTTTGGGTGACAGCTTTACCACTTCCTCTTCAAACGTCACTCTTGCTGCGTGCTTTTTGGTACTGGTTTTACTGCCTCTTCCGCGGTACTTCACTGCTACACAGAAAGTTGCCATGGAGGTGTGAGGGTTAAGTATTGGGATTTGTTCAGATAACCTTTTAACTTACAAGCGTCTACTTCCTAACTGACTGTCAAGTTAGAAAAGAGAAGATTCTTACACACACATAAATTAAAAAGAAGGCAAAGATGAAGTAGTTTACAATTCAAAAATTTTCATGGGATTTTAACCTCAAATGGTGCTGGTAAACATCTGAATGAAGTGTGGATAGAGAGCCTGTGGTGTAAGCTGCAAACCAGTCAGACAGGTCTAATGGGATCCATCCCTTTGTGCTGTCTCAGTGGCCGGTGTGGGGAAGAGAAGAAGTTGCAAAGTTGAGGAGCTCTTGCTCTTCCAGTCGGGGATACAACTGCATGGTCTTGAATCCGCTCTGACATTCAGAAAAGGGGATTTGCCAAAGTGCCTGCTGAGCTAGCATAAGCTTTAAGGATTGGAAAACTAATAATCCCTAAACTTATTTTTAACAGCTCTGGAAGCAAAACCACATGTGTTTTTAATATTTTCTGTCTTTGTACCTGGGCTTGCTTTCCTTGGGGAAGAGAAAGGGGGAAGGAAAGGTATACACGAATACATTTGTCTCTTGTGATAAGACACGCTGTGGTAGGATCTTTGAGTAAACAGGGTCATTCATACACCATCTTTCAAAACCCAATGCAGGTTTGTGCAATGTTCGATCCATCTGTTTTTGAAGTTGCCTTCACTGGACAACAGCTCTGATGGCTTCCCTGATGGCGATGATGCAGAATGAAAGTTCCTCTGCATAAATTACCATAAAACATACACAGGCTTCACTGTTGTCAGTAGAGGAGGTCATTAAATTACTGCAGTGGATCTGCCGTGCCACTGTCAGGACTTGCCTGTATTTATAAAACATCCTCTGTTAATGATAGAAGTTTGTCTCCTTAGGAGTTTTAATGGAAACAGCAAAGCGTCATCAGGTGGCTGCTACGAGAAGCAGTTCCTAGTTTTGCTGGGTTGTCACATCCTTCCATCAACAGTCAAAACTTCCCCGTATGACCAGGACACGTGGCTGGGAAAAAAACAGTATTTGAAATTGGTGCGTTCCTTTAAATGGCGTTACGCTAGCTACAGCATTGTCCACAGCACTCAGAATTTATTAAACATGCTGTGTAAATTTGCTGATGCTTTCATCAGGAGACTGTTGAAGTCTCCTGTTGGTGCTGGGTTTATGTGCTACTGGACTTGCGGCAAAGTCGTGGCTTTGTGCACCTGAGTGTGTGCAGGGTAGCAGCACGTCGCGGTGCAGAGGTGAAGGTGCGGTGCCGGTGCACAGAGCACATCCACGGGGCCTCGGTCAGAGATTCAGCCCAAAGTGCCGGACCCGGTGGCTCAGCCCACGCAGACCGTGGATATCACATCTTCCACTTCTCTCTGAATGGACAGACAGGTTCCCCCCACAGCGGGGCTGGGGGAATGCGCTCTCAGCACGCCGCCTCTGCTTCCACCAGAAGGTGATTTGGCCATACCGGCTAGCTGGTTTTCATTTCCATGTGTGGGAGTGCCTGTGTGGAGTAAAAAGTTGCCTCCTGCTGAGAGGCCTGAGTCAGAAGGACTTTCGCATCCTTCCTGCGGCTGAGGGTTTTTCGTGTGTTTCAGCTTCAGTCGGCATTTCAGGCGGAGCAGGCTGCGTTCGCGTGTTTTAAATAATGCCGCTTGATCAAGGAGACCACACGCAAGAGAAGGGCTGCAGAAAGAGGCCATTACCACCACGATGGATAATGTAAAGGAAACAAGTCTTCTGCTTTCTCTCTGCTACGTTAAGAAGGTTGTTTAATTGAAAGGGAATTGTAATACTGAGACCCTAAAATGGAGATGTGCCTGTCCCAGTCACCGCTGTTCAAATCGCAGCCTCTGGCTGTTGTAATGAATGTACTGTCACAGGATACGTACATTTCCGGAGCTGAAATCTGTTTAATTCTTTTATGAGGTGAAGTTTGAAGGCAAAATATTATCTTTTGGTCTAATCATAGCTGTAGTGGGAGGAGAGGGGAATAAACCCCATGGAAACTTTTTGTTCTGAATTTTATCCCCTGCCCCTTCTGCCCTCTAACGAAAGAAATCCTGCTAAACTTCAACCTTTACAGCTCCATCTTTCCTCCAACTTTACTGCTAGCTCTTCTGCGGCTTTCTGCAGCTCGGTGAGGATATGGTGTTTTGGCAGTTTGACGTTGTGGTTGCCTAAGCCATCGAAGGTGCTGTGTCAGGTGTGCCGCATGGGCGCAGGAGATAACCACGGGGCCGTGCAGCCCGTGTGAAGCGGCAGTCCCGGCACCCGGCCATCCTGCCTTCGCCCACTCTGGGGAAACAGAGGCACTGAAAGTTCTTCCCAGTGATGACGGACGTGTCTGCCTCTCCCAGGCTGTGCTGGCATAGCCAAGGCAGTGGAGCTGGACTGCCAGGCTCTCCCAGAGGAGACTGTTGTGTGTTTTTAGGAGAGAAATGAACTGTTTTGGGAAAACCCCCAAACAAACAGTTCCCTGGACGTCATAGCAAAGGTCTTTTCATGGATAGAAATGATTTGTGTCAGTGGTGGGTTAGGTATACCCGTTAGGGATATCTTTCCCCATCCTGAGTGAAATAACCTTATTCAAGTGTAAACCAAGCTTGGACGATTTCTCCTCACTGAAACAGTCTGGTCCTACGTGAACTTTCTGAATCGCTCAGTCACTGTAAACTTCTTTAGCGACCAGAACTGGATGATTCTGTAGCAGGCCAGGAAGCCTCACAGTTGTTACTGATTAGGTTGATTTCAGCCACAAAGCATGAAATTTAGTCTCTTTTTTAGCATCCACTTTTATTTTTCCTTCTGGTCTTTTTATTCCAATAAATTATTTTGAGTTTTGCTGAGATTTTTCTCCTCTGATGTCCTTTGACAATACTTTCCTCAGCCTGATTACATATTAAGGGGGTAGGGAGCACATTTTTTAATGGCTGTTGAAATTTACCACTATTATTATTTATTTATTTCTTATTTATTTGTTGCTTTTGTGGCTGCCAACATCACGAGCTTCTCTTCTGCCCATCATTGTCTCTGGAATGTTTTTTTAATATATTTTTGTAACATACCTTCTTTGTTTGCTGCTGAGGATAAACAGTCCCATTTTTGTCGGTTCTTCTAATCTCTCCTTGCCTCTTTCTGAGTCCCCCGACTCTTACGACGCTCCAGGAAACAAGCTGCCCCGAGCACGTGTGTTGCACTAGGTTCGTGTTCCTAACCTGTGACCCACAGGCGCGATCTGAACTCCTGAACACGTTACTTTGGCCTGAAACCTGCTCCTGGTTCTCCCATCCCCAGGGCGCTTCTGCTGCTCAGTGATCCCAGAGCAGGCGTCCCGCGTTACGGGATAAGAAATGCGAATGCTTTGTGTGTTGGTGTGGCTGGTGTAGCCTAATCCGGTGGCGAGGGCACTGTCCTTGTCTGTCCCGCGGTAGACACGTGAAAATCGCGTGGCCGGGGACGGGTTGTATTGTACGGGCACCAGCTACAGAGGCTACGTGACCCCGCACGGCTGCAGGGTGGGGATGCATACGTGAGGTTACTCCATCCATTTGTGTGATGACCCAGCGTAGCCTGCATCATTCTCCATCCCTGTTATGTGGCATCCCACAATCACACCCTTCTGCCTTGCTAGCTCTGTTCAGTATTTTCATTGATGGTTTGGGCGATAGACTAGAGAAAAGGCTTTACTAGGTTTGCAGATAACGCTGGGCTTGAAGGGATGCCAGGAGCATTGGAGGAGAGGACTAGGATTTGAAATGAACCGAACACCAGAACGCTGGTCAGCAGCGGTGAGCGCAAGGTGCGCTCTTCTTGAGTGAGGAAATACAGCCGCAGCAGCGCAGGATGCAGTCGCGGGCTAGCACTGCTGGAAGGAACCCGGGGACTAGAGCGGATCACAAGCTGGCTGCGAGTCAACAGTGTCGTGTTGTGAAAAAAGGCGGTCCTGAGGCTGGGGTGATGAACAGGAGGGTATGAGCTGCAAGCAGACGATGCAGTCTGCCGGCTCGTACCGGCTCTAACAGGGCATGGGCTGTTTCTAGTGTTGAGCATTGCACTTCCGAAAAATGGAGAGTATTCAAAAGGTGAAAGGAGCATGGTCTAAAAAGCATGGCTTCTAAGAGAATTTGACCAAACTGGAAGTGTCTTTTCTTAAAAAACATGGGAGAAGGAAATGAGGCAGGTGTGTGCAAGGATAACACAATTTAAAAATACTGTAAGGCTAAGAGCGAAGGAACCATCGTTTGCCTTTGTCCATGGCACAAAGGTCAAAACATTATTTCCTTTAAACTGCAGCTATGAATACTGAGGTTAAATGCCAGAAGTTTGTTCCCCACTCTTCAACCGTGCTAAGGCTAAAGGAGCATGGGATGGAGGAGACTTTCCTGACGGGCAGGTATTTAAACTCCTCTTGCTGACACAGGACCTGTGAAGCAGGAGGTCCCTACTAGTCCCATTCCTCATTCTTAATTCAGAATTCCATAACTGTCATAATTCAGAAGGCGGGGGGGGAGGGCGGATAATGTCATTGTGCCCCCGCAATGTGCACTGTAGTGTTTTCTGTTACACCTGACGTGTTAAATTAGTTCCTAACAGTGCAAAAGGATACTGATGCTACAAGAATGTACAATTTCTGTGTGATACCACGGATACTGATGAACATCTTCATAGTTTGCATTTGTGTTTTACCAATACCTTTCATGTGAAGCTTTGTTTTCCTAACAGCTAATTTATTAGCGAGTAAATTGAGGCTTTCATATTAAAAGACCTGCCAAATATCACTTAGGGGCTAGAATAGACTCTAATAGAATTATAAAGTATCCTTTTTTTTTTTTTTCCAGAAAAGCTATCTTATAAAGTCTTTATAATTATTCTCTAGGATGGAATCTTAGAAGATCTAGAATGTATTGCAATATCAAAAGAGTTCTATTCATTTACCTGCCGTTAAACTCCCTGTGACCCTGCTGCGGGGATGCAAGGATTCGTAAGACTCCTAGCTGTTGTTCTAATGTGTGTCATGTTAAACCATACATTCAAAAGATGTATTAGATGCTCAGCAGTCCTGCTATCTCTGATATTTTGAGCTGAGAAAAATCAGTTCCAGCCTCTTTTCTGTAGAACCAGGCTATTGTATTCAAAGTGGTGGCGGCACATATGTGCTTTGACCTCTTTCTCTGAAGTCATTGTAAAACAGTAAAAACTGTCCATACATGAAAGCTGTGGTTTCAGACCTTTGTTCATGGCTAGTGAATTGTTTCCAACTCATCGTTAGTCGTTTTGGTAGTAGAAAAGCAAAATTATTTTCGTGCATTTTGAATAGACTACACTGACGTTTGAGGTGATGAATGTATTAGTAAGTACTGTGTACTACGTATAGCGGCGTGCGTGGTGCAGTGAGGCTCCATTGGCTTTACTGGGAAGTTACAACTTCTTAAACAGCAGAAGCTGGCGAAAGTTTGAGTGTCCTTTGTGACACTGACCCTGCTGGGAATTATCTTAGCCTGCATATAACCTGTGTGGGCACTGCAGCTCAGTACAACTGTGAACAGTTTAGCTTAATCATAATGTGATTTCTTCAAATATGTCGTACATAGAAGATTTAAATTATGTTACTAAATGGAAATCCTTCTGTTAAGACTATTCAAAAGAAGACTGGCACACACTAACATACTTAAAAGACCCTTTGGGGAGCCTGGGGTTTTGTTTTTTCTTTTTTAAAGTCTATTAAACTGATCTAGTAGTAAAAATTCATTTCTATTTTAAACATAACTGCTTTTAAGTGGGAAGCTGGCACTGTCTTTTAACATGTGAAACAAACAGTTTAATCACCTTCCTGAATTTATTTTGCACAAAAATGTACCTTTGGAATCGTATCCCTGTGCTTTTGATTTCGCAGAGTAGAAGAACTGCTCAGAAGTGACCATGACAGGAGTTTGTGTTGACAGGAAGCTGGTCCTGCTGTGAGTCACTCGGAAGGGGGGTTTCCAGGAATGAAATGACTGAATCTTACTTACTTTTTGTGAGTCTATGTAACACACATAAAGAAACTAGATAACAACATTTGTAGTGCAAGATCTGTCCAAATTCATCTATGCCTTTCAATGGGATATGGCAAGTACTTAATTCGGTCCAGTGGACTATGTTCATTTGCCAACAGAGTTGTTTTCACCTCTAGCAGCACTAGCACGTACCAATCTGAAATCTCATTTAGAAAGGTGCATTTCAAGAGAAAACATCATCTGGACAGTGAGAGGTCTGAATGCTGCGGATGTGTGAAAGAGAGAACGTAACCAAGGTGTGAACAGCGTGCGATGAAAAGACTTGCATGAGGGTCCCATCACATCTGCATTAACTTGGAGCCGGCGTTCCTTTGTGCTTTGAGATTGCTGGATGAAAAAATTCATGTCTTCTTCACAAACAATTCAGGGTAGTGAAAGCTTTATCATGATTCAGGTGATGCTTCCATTTGCACTTCACTATTTGCACTTCACTATTATGTGGAGAGAATACTTGACTCCTGCACATGAAAAGACAATTGGAAGAGAGTAAGACGTGGAAAACCATCTGTGTGCTTCCCCTTCGCTAGGGAACGTGAGACGGAAGAAGAGGAACAGCATGTGGGGTTCTGAGGATTCAAAATGGTGATATTACAAGAAATTTCTGTTCTACATCTGGTCACAATAAAAAGAGGAGCTGGTAAGAGATTTAGCTGACTTTGTGACCGCTGCCAGGTGGGCAGAATGGAAACATGGGCACGAACTGCTGCAGTGTTTGGGCTGATTGAATGGGAGTGGCTCAATGGGCAACGAGCTTCTGCTGTCCAAGAGAAATAGGAAGAGTGGGGTTTCAGGTCATTTGTAAACCAAAGTGTTCTAATGCTGCCTGTTCATTAGATCTAGCTGGAAAATTTAGCACTTCTGAACAATTCTGAAAACATTCTGAAAAAAAAGGTTCAGTACCTTCACCCCCATTTTAAAGACAGAGAGAACAGGGGAAATTACCATTTTAAATAAAAAAAAAATAATTGTGATATCTTTCTTGGTTTTTTTTTAAAAAAAACACCACCCACACATGCGAATGGTTTTGGAGTCTGCCTGTGTTTGCTCTGAGTTTGACCACGTCTGTTACAGTGGTATTCCTCTTCTCGGCCACTGCTTCTACAGCAACACAAGGACTTTGCAACTGTGCTCTCTGCTTGTGTTTTTTATTAACAGCTTTGAATTACTGCTATGTAAATGTGGGCTTAAACCAATTAAAAAACCCAAAGAAGGAGTTCAGACCTCGATTGCCTCCTCCTGAGCGCTTGACCGTAAACAGAACAGACAGCCCGTCCGAGAGCCGGGCGCCCAGGACAGTTGCTGTTTAACCTCCTTGGGGCGGCCGGGGAGGAGGGAGGACGCAGCCCTTCTGCAGCGCGGGCTGGGGATCTGCCTGCCAGATGGGAGCTGCCCGCAAGGCCCAGCTGGAAAGCTTTTGGAGCAGTTGAGGAGAATCTGTGACTTTTTGTCCCCTCCCATTCCCTCTCCGCTGTGTTTATTCTACATTCTGGCAGTTGCTGCTTGAATCCGTGGCTTGACTCGTTGCACGTGCCTTGCCACCGGACTCTCCTCTCCCTCCCCGTGCAGGCTGAGTGACCTTTTTATCAATCCTGTGTTTAATACTGGTATCGGGAAGGTGCCCGCTTGCAATGTGGTCCCCTTCGCTTTTGGAAGTGTCGTGCAGGGAGCATCCTGATGAGAAACAGCAATGTGTAAACACTGCATTTTCTACTCTCCGTTCTTCTGCCAAACGCAGCAGTTCCTTCGGCCCTCGGTGCTTGCATAGTTCACGCGGTGACTTGTAGAGAATTATACGTGTTTCATATTTCTGTGGGTGCACAGACCTTCCTCTTCTAAGGAAAGAATTAAACCTGAATAACATGTATGCTTACAACTACACCCTCATCCTAAAGAATTTTAAAAAGATGGTGTAAGTAAGTAAGATGAAAACTCAGATTCACAATTAAGTTTCCATTCCAAACCGACAGTCGCCATCGGGGTCTCACGAAGCACCACCGAGCTGTACGAATTCTTCACACATTCATGTGCTCTTTTAGGCCAGAAACAAACCCCTTGCATGTTCTGGTTTACATATGAAATTTTCAGTATTATTGCACTGTGATGAATGTTCTTTTTAAGCAGATATCTGACTGATTACTTAGCAGCTTCTACAGCACTGCATTTTTAAGAGGCTGAGAGGAGATGCCTTCTGAGTTAGATATCGTTGAACTCAATCTGTGAAATCAACTGTGGAGAATCCAGACTTCATTTCAGCCCCAGCTATTGGCATTAATTTATGAAGGTATTTTAAAGTGAAACTGGGAAAGTTGCGCAACTCCGCAGGGAGCAGAGTCTAGAGCAAACCCCAGGTTTAAATTTTCTCACTGTTTTTCTGCAAGCTAGTGATTTGTTTGTTCTATATCCATGACTACGTAGCTGTTAGAAGCAGACTTTTTTCATCAAATGTGGCTCATATGAAATACTTGCAGTCGTCAGAGTAATTCCTAGTTCATTAGTCTCCTGGACGGTGGATACCAATCCTCTGGCAAGGCAGTCTTGCTTTCTAATGCTGCCCCACCAGCGTGCCTCGCCCTGTGCTTGGGGGAATCTCCTCAGCGCAAGATTTGTCTTAGCTACAAAACAATGAAGCCAGAGAATCAAGACTTGTTATTTTGGAATTCTGAAACATGACGGATCATCAAACTCGTTTCTTAGGGCCAGAGGTTGACCCTTTTGGAGAAATGAATGCAACTTACTGCTGATACAGGTCATTCGCCCAAATTCCTATCTGTAAGATTTTGTTTCGGAGGGCGTAAAAATCCCTCCGTAGAGTTACACCCGTTACCCATGTGTGTTCATTGCTTTTATAGTTTGCCTTGGTAGCAAGCTATACTTGTGACATCTTACATATGTTTTATTTAATGTATGTGTGTTAGTTTCCAGGGGACCAACTTACCTGCACTCTGGTGAAGTCTGCAGTGAAAAACCACCTGCAGTGTTACGCTACAGTATGTCAGATGTGGCTCCCGAAAGGGAGTGAAACGTGTTGTTCAATCAGTTGTGGGTTATTTTATGGGGTAAATCAGGATGTAGAAGGGAACTTCAGGAAGGCGCCAGTCTTGCCGAATTTGCAGCTTTCCTTGCACAGCGGCTCCCTATGCTTTCACGTCGCAGGAGAGTATGGAGGTGTCAGTCACTATTTCTGCTGACCTGGTTCTTCTTTTTTAACCTGGATACTCTGTGAACTGGAGCTGTTTTGGATGAGAAGTGGCAGCTGAGGGAACAGGGAGCAACAACTCTTCCCCCATGTTCACACCTGAACCGCACTTACGTAGCAAGCCATTTGTGGATTAGTGGTATTCAATTTTGTGCAGAATATGTTAAAGCAAAAATCTTGTAGTGTTAATGCAGGGCTTTTGTAGCATTTTTAAAACATTTGCAGTTGAAGGACTGCGGTGTTTTGCATGCTGTTCTTCTATGGCCTGGCTCAAGTTTGCTGGTTATGAAATGAGTGACATTGCTGGGTGATGTTCTCAGGAAATAGTGCTCCCTCTGCTCTGGCGCGGGTCTGTGCGTGTACAGCATATTCTCTTCTAGGCTGCAGCAGACTCTGCTGCTGGTGTCAGCTCAATTTCCTCCTCTTAAGTGCATGCCAAGGGCTAGATGCCAAAAGCTGGCAATGAAACAGCTCTGGGAAGAACCTAGAGCAGGAGCGAAAGGGGACGTGGGAAGGATGCCAAGGCTTACAGAAACAAGAGACAGCAACTGCCAGCGACTGAGAAAGGACCACATCTCCCAGCACTGTTTTCCTTAGTCCAGCAGAAGGGAAAGGAGCTGTTAATGCTAGAGACAACTTGTAGTCTTCTGTAAATATTTCTGGGCTATCTGCGTATCTGCCTGGGGAAAAAACTAACCAAAATCACAGACAAAACCTCGTGGAAACACCCTGTTCCACACATACTTGTAAGTGAAAAGAGAATAAGAAGATGAGCAAATATTAGATGAGAGGGTTGGTGGTTCTGTTCAGTGACTGTAGAACGGGGCTGCTGACGTGGTCGTGAGGATGCTGTGAGCTCCTGCATGGCTTGGGTCACGCTGCCCGGGAACAGGAGGCTTGAAACTTGTTTGTAAAGAGAAAAGGGGGGGGGATTGAACAGGTCCTTCAGCCTGTGACATGAAAAGAGCTATACAAGTAGCACTTTTTGAGTTATTTGAGAGAGTGAGAGTGAGTGAGTGTGTGTGAGAGAGGGTGGAAAAAACAATACCCTGGGTACAGGTAAATCAGCATCTTGTGACAAGAATGAGGTGTGGGCTTACATGTATGACTTGGTTGACATTTGATGTGTCATACAGAAAGTCAGGCTGCAAGCATTAGAAAATCAGGAGTTAGTCCTTGAAAACCGTGAGGCTTCCTTTAGAATAATGACATTACAATTAAAGCAACAGCAGCTCAGGATATTGCTTGTCTTTGACTTTTGAGCCTTTACTATGCTCTCGGATTATATTTTTCAGGATTTTTCTCTGCAGCTTTGAGGCAGGGGAGCTTAATTAAAAAGCGAAAGGAAAGATTAATTTGTTATCACTGACCGCCAAGGTCCGCCTCAGCCTTGGTCCCGGGGCCACCCGGCCGGAGGCCGGCGCGCTGTGCGGTGCCTGCTCTCCGCAGCGGGCAGCACCACGCTTTCCGCTGGCAGGTCGCCGCGTCTCGCTGTGTGTCCTGGGCGGTGCGAGGTGCCACCCGCTCCCTGGCCTGGCTGGTGCACCGAGCAGCTCCGCGCTAGCCACCGGTGAGGCCGCTGTGGAAGGCAGACTGGCCTGGCCTTCTAGCTGGTGTCTAAATAGGTGCAGATAAATCGGTGTACATGCCTTGTTCGACGCTTGCTGCCGTGCTGGGACTCAGTGGGCGAGCGCACGCCAAGTGCCGCCTGCCCCGGACAGCCTGAAGCGGGCGGTGTGGACGGGGGAGCAGGGGATCTGGGACCCGTTTGGGGCTGTGCTGGCGATGCTCTGTGTGATTTCTATTGAGTTTTTTGCCTTTGTTTCCTCCAACCTCATCCTGTCTGTTCTGATTTTCACTTTGTCAGGACAGGATTATCAGGATTATCTCTTTCTCAAGAGCTAAATGCCTCTTTGAAGTATTCTAAATTAAAAAAAGAAAGAGCTCTTCTCTCTTCACTCCAGCCTTTAAAGTAATTTAAAATTAAAATCTCCAAAATGTTGCCTCTCATTCAAATGATGCTGGCCTTGAGTCCCTGTGAGCAAGCAGGCTACGTTGTCATTTGTATTACTGTTGAGGTTTCCAGTCAGATCTGAGAGCAACATTTTGCACCGACTCTGGACAGCTGGCAGAGCGCTGGTGAATTCCTGCTTTACACATGTGGTTTACTCTTCAAATTTTGGAGCTGTTGCAGCCCATGCGCATCCCTGAAATGCCAGTGCTTTGGAACAGCTGCCCCAAGATGTGGGGTGATGTCCTTATGAAAAGGGATGTGGTTTTACAGTGAGAGCTAACTGGGTATCACACCTCTGCAGTGCTGTGAAATTCCAGTCCAAGAGGACATCGATCCTTCTTAAACCCGATGCAGGTAGTCAAGGTCACTGCCATGTCTTCTAGTAGTGAAATTAATAAAAAAGCCCATCTGGCTGTTGGAGAAATTGAAACCCAAAATATGTAGGCTGCATCTCCACTTTGCCTTTGGAGACAGTTAACTGGAGCTTTCTCTCTTGATTTTCAGAGAGGACAGCGCCTTGATTCCTGGGCTGTGTTTTTGGAGAGCCCTAAGTAAATGGAAGTTTTCCTTTTTAGAGGAGTGTAGTCCTGAGAGGTCTTCTGTGCCTTGGGAACACTGCCACTGGTGTACATACCTTGTTACTTCCCACTTCAGGGGATCTTTAACTTGGGGAATTAAAAAATTGCAGCACATTTTTGGGTGGGTTCAGTCCTCGGCCAGAGCAGCACGGTGAGCTGGGTCGCTGCGCTGCGCGTGGTGCCAGCTGGAGGAAGAGGATGGTGGGGAGGCCGCAGGGCACCTCGACCCTCTCGGCAGTGGTGTGATGGTAGGTTGCTTAAGCCCGGTGTGAAGCCATGCTGAGGGTCTGCTGGTTCCGGCAGCTCAGCCCCAAGCAGGGATTTGCTCACGTACATCTTGTTAAGTAACAGCACCTTTGTTTTGCCAGGGGAATAATTAACAGCGCTGTTCTGAGCCCCTGTGCTCCTGCACCCTGCTGTTCATCGCGGCAGGTCTGGCTCAGCTTTTCATTCGTCTAGGACTGCCTCTCTGACCATCATTTTGCTTGCTTTGGGAGGGTGGACTTCTTCCTTAAGACTGAAAGACACAGACGTTAAAAGTCCGCAGTAATATTTTTTAAATGTTCTAGTATTGTTTAACCAGTAGCTTTTCTTACACCATGTACTTTTTATTGTCTTGTGACAAAATATCTTTTGTCCCCTTTTCCTTCTTGAAGCATTTGAATCTAAGTACATTTAAGCATCTATGAATCTGTGTACATTTAAATAATAGCTAATGGATATGCCACTGTCACTATAATACAGATATTTCTTACTGCAGTGATTAGGGGGAGGGCAGGAAAGGGAAATAAAATGATTGGCACATGAGAAACTGGTGCCAAATCGGTGCCAACAGTGCAGCAATTAGTACAGCTTTTTCTCCGGAAAGCCGTCGTGGCTACACTTAGAACATGCCGGGACATTCCTGATCTTGTCTAAAACAAGGGCTTCGTACGCGCCTCATCAGCTGGCATCACAGGAGGAACTGGCCCGGTCTGGGTAGCGGGGGTGTGATGCCCCGCTCTGCGTGCGTTCAGAGGACTGCTGGAACAGACCGCTGGCGACAAAGGAGCCGCTTCTCTGCCCACCTTCAAGTCTCATAGAGCTGCAAAAGCAGCACAGCCAGTCAACACATGGTGAGTTTAAAAAAAGGGAAAGGAGAAACCAAACATCAGGGTGTAACTGAACAACAGCAGGGCTGCTATTTTTGTCAGCGCTCGTCGAGCCTTCCTGACAGTCCCACACAGTTGCAGCTCTAGCGAACACAGCGCTTCCTCTTCGCATAGTGCAGCTCTCCAACCAGAAGAACCTGCTCAAATACAATCGGGTGTACTGCTGTTGTTGAAAATCCCTGCTCTCCTGGGTCTCCCTGTTGTGAAAGCTTCCCCAGTTTATCAATAGAATATCCATCCGTTACGTGACACTTGTCTTACTCTGAAGCTCTGCCAGCCGCTGCTAGGCAGCATCTCATCGCACAGTAAATCTGCATTGGAACAAAAGCCTAATGTAGTGTGCAAAATAGGGAGAGGGAGACAAAAGTGATAAAAATCAAATTGGATTCACTATGCCCACATATTTTCAAACCCAAAGCGGAGTGATGCTGGGAATAAAGGGAAGAAAACAGAGCTGTAAAAACAAGGCATAAAAGCAGACTGCTGTCCTTGCTCCACTCTGCAGTCGCTTTGCATTCTGCAGGCACAGCCCGGGGAGACCACAGTCAGGGCTTAGGCAGATGTGCCTGCAGCTAATTACTGTGGCGGTTTAAAATACTACTCCCTTTCTTCACCAACTGGCTCTTCCCATTCCCTTGGCAGAAGCAGCGTCCCCGTGGTGGTGAGTGGAGTGGGGTCTGCAAGACCTTACTCTGTGCCGGTGCGGAGCCCCATAGCTTAGCCCCAGCTGCAGCGGCTGTGAGGGTGCCAGGCTTTACAGTGAAGTGCAAGGAGCATCGATGTCCTCACAGCTGAGATAGATAGGGTCCAGTGACCCTTGTCAGAGGGTGGTAGCACATGGCTTGGTGCCGTGGTTTAAGCCCAGCCGGCATCTAAGCACCACACAGCCGCTCGCTCACTCCCCCCCGCCCCAGCGGGATGGGGGAGAGAATTGGAAAAGTAAAAGTGAGAAAGCTCATGGGTTGAGATAAGAACAGTTTAATAAATGAAATAAAATAATAATAATAAATGGTAATAAAAAGGAAAATAACAACAAAAAAAAGAGAAATGAAACCCAAGAAAGACAAGTGATGCAAATGAAAACAATTGCTCACCACCCTCCGACCGATGTCCAGCCCAAGCAGCGGTCCCCCGGCCAGCTTTCCCCCTAGTTTATATGCTGATGAACTCCTCCTTTCAGTCCTAGTCCGGCTAGCAACAAGAGGTTCCTGCTATAGCAATTCCCGTAACACACAACTCAAATCATGGATTATTTTCACCCAGAATTAAATCACCTTGAGGTACACATCATGTCCTCCCCCTGGTCACACAGGAAGAACCACAGGGTCGCACGTGGTGTGCGCCACCGGTACCCTTTCCCTTGAACAGGAAAAGGCTGACTCTTAATAGCTGAGGTCTTGGGTGGAGTGCGTGAGGAATACCTACCCTTCTCGGCTTGCTCGAACATTTTTTGGGTCAGTCCCATACTGCCTACTATGAAGAAAATTAACTCTATCCCAGCCAAAACCAGCACACTTGGGCATGGTGGCACCTTACTGCTGTGGACATCTGCCCAAGCCCTTCTGCGGGCCCCGGGAGGGCGCTTGGCCAGTTACAGGCGTGCTGATACAGTATATATTAGCAAAGTGCTTGTGTTGCTTCAGCTGTTCCAGGAAAGTTGGATTTACGCTGCTACATTAAATAGCTTTTCTTCTTGATGGGAAGGTGCGTCTCTATCAGCACGACTCCGTGGGGTTCAGGCTTTCCGTCGGCGGGGCTGTGCCGCCAGGACACGGGGCAGAGCTAGCGGGCAGTAACCGTGTAGATTAACCCTGACTCTGCTTAAAGAGGGGGGTCAGCTGCTCTAGCCCCACAGTAGCAGCTTTATTAGGACAACGAAAAAACTTTGTGCTTTCTCAGGCCCCAGTGCTTGTGGTGCAGCTTTGCTGTAGCATCACGCCAGCGCCGCTTGCAGCAGAGGCCGTGGGTTGGGGAGGCATGCCAGCAGTACCTGCAGTCGGTTGTGCACGCTGGAAGGGAGCCTGGCTTTTCTTCAGCCAGAGCCAATACTTCTGGGCTGTAGGAGCGTGTTCGATTCTCAAAGGCCCTCCTCCAAATATGTCTGAAACTGACCCAAAGCCAACTGAAATCCGTGGGAGATGATCTATTGACTTCAGTGGCTTTTGATCCAGACTCCAGCGGTGCCCTAAATGCGCTTGTCCTTGCAGTCCCACCCTGCTGCGGTTCTGTGAAAGCGTCAAGTACACAGCCTGCTGCTGGCTGCAGGTCCAGGCTCTCGCTGCACTTTCATCCACTGCTCCTCTCACGGGCATCCTTGTGGATTTTCCAATCCGGTTTTGCAGCTGCTGACGCAGAAGTTGCGAGCTGTATTGGAAACAGCCGGGCTCTCCCAGGACTCGCACAGGTTTGGTTTGGGGATGATCAATCAACAGCTGCCATTGATCATGCGATATAATTAACATTGTCCAATCTTTGCTGCTAATCATATTTGCTTTCTGCTCCTTCACTAGTGCCGGGGGGAGTTTCACCCTCCTTGCAGCTTGTTTTCGCATGCAGCTGCCTTATCTGGGCAGAGCAGCAAATGCAGTTCTGTTTAATTGTGATGAAAACCTGTGCTCAGGCAATGCTGAGGAGGGGAGGGCGGAGGGAACTCCCCGGGGACCGCACCGTCCTGTGGCTGTTGTACTACGCCCAGCCGTGGTCCAGGCTTGGCATGGGCGCAGTTGCTGCCGCAGAGGCATTTCCTTGTTGGGCAGAAGCTCTCAGTAGCTGTTACCTGTGAATGCTGTTTATTGCCAACGAAGAGGGAGCGCTAAGAAGTTCGCAGCTCTGTGTTGCGCTCAGAAAACATTCCCGGTCTCCTCAATTTAATGTTCCCCCTTGCAGATTTGTCAGGCTGGCCGACGGTCACAGCTCCCGGTTGCACCTTCGGGGTGTGAAGGCGCCGATGTGTTAACGTCGGTCTGTTTTGCTCCAGGGATGGAGTCGCAGCCAAGTGGAAGGATTAGCAAAATGTGTTAACTGGGCCCTGTGTGGGAGTTCATCGTGAAAGGCGCAGTGAAGGCTCTGGTACACCCCTGGTTCACTCCTGTTGCACGAGGGTGTGCTTCCTGCTGCGGCTGGTGGTATACGCCTGCCTGTGCCGCAGCTGCACGCTGGCACAGATCGGGGCTGTTCTGCGTTCACCCTGTGAGCGGGGCCTGTGCTGGCAGGTTTGGAGAAAGTAGCAGGTTACTTTCTGCTTTACCTCTGCCTCTCTTTTCTTCATGTTTCTTGCATTACCTCTCCCATCCTTTTCCTTCAGTGTCTCTTCTCTTCTCTTCTCTTCTCTTCTCTTCTCTTCTCTTCTCTTCTCTTCTCTTCTCTTCTCTTCTCTTCTCTTCTCTTCTCTTCTCTTCTCTTCTCTTCTCTTCTCTTCTCTTCTCTTCTCTTCTCTTCTCTTCTCTTCTCTTCTCTTTCTTCTCTTCTCTTCCCTTCTCTTCCCTTCTCTTCTCTTCCCTTCTTTTTTTCTCTCCTCTCCTCTCCTCTCCTCTCCTCTCCTCTCCTCTCCTCTCCTCTCCTCTCCTCTCCTCTCCTCTCCTCTCCTCTCCTCTCCTCTCCTCTCCTCTCCTCTCCTCTCCTCTCCTCTCCTCTCCTCTCCTCTCCTCTCCTCTCCTCTCCTCTCCTCTCCTCTCCTCTCCTCTCCTCTCCTCTCCTCTCCTCTCCTCTCCTCCCCTCCCCTCCCCTCCCCTCCCCTCCCCTCCCCTCCCCTCCCCTCCCCTCTCCTCCCCTCCCCTCCCCTCCCCTCCCCTCCCTTCCCCTCCCCTCCCCTCCTCTCCAGCTTTCCCTCTTTTTCTTATCCATAAGAAGCCTAGCAATCATAATAGTGTTCATTCTGAGACCTCACTGTGTAATAACAGTAATAATTACAAGTGTTCTCCTTTTTTCGCCATGTAACAATACAGAAGCACGTGCAGCATTATATGCCTTGTACCAAGGGTTGGCTTTACCTTACAAGCAAGTCTGGGTGTAGTCTGGGCCTTAGCAGAAGGGAATGCCTGAGGAAGCAAAAACTGCTAGAAATAGCTTGTTGCAGTGGCACAGACTGAAGTCTGCCTTGCAATGAAACCTGGGAGAGCCAGCCCTTGAATGCGCAGGCCGTTTCCCTCTTCACGCTGGCCCTTCAGCTCGTGCAGCTGTAATTATCCTAAGCTACTTTGCATTCAACTGAGTTGGTGGAGGAAATCAGAAAATCCCTGTCTGACAAATTAATACTGAAGCCAAGAACTTGGGAAGCAACTTGTAATTGGGAGTGTTGGTGCTTTCTTGTATGTGCCCAGTGGCAGATAATCCATGGGACGAAACACTCATGAATAATGCGCTGAAGCCATTCCTCTGTGCCTAGCCTGAGTTCCTAAAAAAAGCTCGTACCTCCAGGTGGGCTGCTACTAAGCAAGCAAGACCGCAGATACTGTAGTCAAACCTTTCCGTCCCTTGGAGCTGCTGCGGTGCACGGGCGGGTTATCGGGTCTCTGTGCCGCTGCTCTGTGCCAGTGCGAAGGGCGCCCATGGCTGCTGCGGCTGCTCAGCCCCTGCGCACCCACTTACCTGTCGGCACCGACTAAGCAAAGCGTGGGGCAGTGGAGAAGCGAGCCTTTACCGTGCAGTCACACATGTCAGCTGTGAGTGAGGACTTTCCAGTGGGCAGTGCGAGGGGCCAGTGTGCCTTGATTTGCTCCAGGCGGTGGAAAGGATATTCCTCTGATCACGGAGCGTGAGTGTATCTGCGCTGCAGAGGGGCACAGGTGGGCTACCTCGGACACCGTTCATCATCATCATCAGACATCGGCACAGGCTGTAAAACCTGCCTGGGACTTAGCCAGACTTACTAGGCTCTTGCACGGCTGTTCCTTGGGTGCCTTTCAGCCGCACTGAGCTCGGTGCGCTGGCCCCACTCACGGCCAAGCTGCCGTTCGCACACCGGTAGCTTAGTGCTGCATTGCGAACTGTTGTGTGTAACAGCAGAGCAGTCGTGTCCCTTGGCACAGCTTGCATCCGAGCCTCTGGGACACCTGACGGTTTCCCAATTTGCTGTTGCTCCTGGATCCTGCTAACATCAAGTTTTCTGCAGAAACTCCACTCGCACGAACACATCTAGCAGCACAGTGCACTTTGCTACAAGGAAAAGAAACGAGTGAATGCTGAAAGGATGAACACTTGTGTTCCGTCGCCTCAGTGTGCAGCTGGCAGAGGGTTTTAAATGGTGGCACTGGTAAAGATGTTTCCCTGATTGAAGACAGGAGGAGAAGCCACCGCTCCCTTGGGAAGTTGCCAGAAGAGCCCCTTGCGGGACGGGGGGTTTAGCCCGCCCCGGCTGGGGAGCAGGTGGAGGCTGCTGGAGGGGGTGCGGGGTGCGGGATGGGGATGTGGGATGTGGGATGGGGATGTGGGATATGGGATGCAGGATGTTCAGGCTGGCCCAGCTCGCCACTCCCCGAGGGGGCTGCAGCGAGCCCCCAGCCCTGCCGCTCGCTGAGCGCCTGTGCCGGCCCCGGCCTGGGGCACCCGCGGTCCCTGCGCCGGGAGCTGCTGCCTGCCTCCTCCTGGTTAGGGTTCGTTGCCGTGCAGCGGCTCCGCGTCGCTTTGGCAGCCTCAGTGCTGGCTTAAGAGAGAGGTTTGAGGGGGACGGTGCTTGGCCCTGGGAGCAGCGGAGCAGATGCCGTGGAGGTGGGAGCGGAGCTGGGAGGTGATGTGCGGGCAGTTCGGGTAGGGCTCAGGCAGAGGAGAGGTGAGAGCGTTACGTGAACCTTGTGTGATCAGTTGTGTTAACACGCGTGTGTTTACCAACCTCTTACGGTGTTTAGGTGGACAATAACGCTGAAATTTCTCATTTTGATCTCTTTCTTCTCTTTGCTGCACTTTTCTTTCTCATGTTTTGCCCTTTATCAGTGGTTTTTGCTGTCCTAAGCAGCACCGAAACCATAACAAGAATATGGTGTCGTCTGTTTTAAGAGGTGAAATTATCGTAACAATAAACAGATAAGCGAGATCCTCTGTGATCAGTCTTTCTCAGAAGAAAAAAAAGCACTGACCGCTTTCCTTCCCTCCCTGCGCAGGTTTGGAGAGCTCTGCGGCTGAGCCGTGAAGGAGGGGAAGGGCTTCCTCCTCAGGCGCGTGTTACCGAGAAGGGGTGCTTGAAAAAAAAACCCCAAAACTTTCCACTCTGTGTTTCAGGAAATGACACTGTCGTGCTGGAATTTACAATGAAGTTGTGAATGTGGCTGGAGCCCGGGGCTTCTCCGCGAGAAGGCCCCTTTGGCCAGCTGTATTCAGCCCTAATGAGAGGGCTAAATTCTCCCTGAAAGGCGTGTTTTCCATTTGGCCCCTTTTCCTTCATCAATCGCTGTCACTTCAGACAGAAGGCCCCGCATGCAGCTTCCCTTCGTCTTGTGTGCCGCTCCGGGGCCGCGCTCCGCGGAGGACAGGCTGGCCTACTAAAATGCATCTCTGAGCCCCCCGAACAATAGCTCTTTGTGTGAGCGGCACAGTGCAGTCTCAGTTTCCCAGGCTTTTCCTTTTCTCCTCTCCCCTCTCCTGCTGGAAGCCCCCGGCGATGTGGGAGCGGGCAGAGGCTGCCGCCACCGGCTGCTGAACAAAGAGGCGAGGGGCTCGGGGGTCCCCGCGCAGCGTGGCGTTCCCTCCTCCCCGGCGCCGGGGTCCAGCTGCAGGTACTCGCAGATAATTTGCCTCAAGTACGACAGACCTGAGTAATGTCAGCAAGAAATACAAACCAGGGTGCAAGCAGGGCTGCAGCCATCGCTCCAATTTCACAGGCAGGCGGGGCGCCGGGCCCCTGGGGACAGAGGATGAAGGCAGCCTGGGCTCGCTTCAGCGCCGGCGGCGTGCGGGAGCGCTGCTTACGGTCCGCTCCGGTGAGCCGCAGCATGCTGGGTGCCCCGGCAGCCCGGCCGCTCGCTGCGAGAGGCCCCCATGGCTGCAGGTGTCTCTGCTCTCCTAATACTGGGATCTGCTACTCCGCAGCACTGTTCGGGACAGATCAAGATGCTGGAGCGAGGAGCAACAGGGTAAAATAAAAACAAGCCAAACCAAAACGAAATAGGCTGAATCCCTGCAGCAAGTCGACGGTGCTCGTTGATACAGGCGGGACAGGGCTGATACCTGGCCTGCACTCGAGCTTTGCATCAACAGGCATGAGAGTCCCCCCGGAAGAAAGCAGGAAGGCTGACTCTGTTTACAGATGAAGAAACAGGCGTAAGCCCAAGACCTTGGTGTCCCAGATCAGACCCCGCTTCTGGCCCAGTGGGCCCCGTGCCCACCCTGCCTTGTGCCCCTCGCTGCTGCCAAGCGACGGAGACTGCTGTTGGAAACGGCTGGCCCCGCTGGGGCGCGGGCTCTGAAGGGGGGATGTTTATCAGCCCTTATTTTTGTGCATCGCTGGCAAATAAAACCAAGCATCACATAAGGTGGATGTGCTGTGATGTGCAGTGACTGTGTTTTGTCGCAGGGTGTTCGGGGACCTTCGCGCCCAGGCTGGGAGGGTGCTGGTCCCGCTGGGCTGAGCCGGGGGGGTGAAGGGGCCATTTCACAGGGGCATGCAGGCAGGTGAGCCCCGTCCCCGGGCAAAGCTCCTGCGCAGCTGTCCTCCGACCGTGACCGAAGCGGGTCTGGGCTTCGGCCATCCTGCGCTTACAAGTTCTGGATCCCAAAGTGCCTAAAAATGCGATTAGTGCATTTCATATTGTAGATGGAGAAACAGAGATCACATGTGACTAAATTAATTGCAAATGATAAATAGCAGTGACCCAAATGTCAGAAAGCAAGTCAGTGCCTGACAGCCACTGACACGCTGGAGTGTTTCTTCGGCTTCAGCTGGACCCGACGCACACGGCTCTGGAGGGTCTCCCTTGTGGAATGCGCCCAGAAGCTGCTGCAGTCTGCTGCTCCGTGCCCTGTCCTCATGAGCGACTGTGCTGTCTGGATCATCTAGAAAGAAAGTGATAGGAAAAGATGTTTCTTATTTGTAGGATGCGTGGTCACAAGCAGTCCTCATCTGCAAGGTGCAAAGCCACTGGAGATGTAAATGGATTGAGGAATAGCTGCCTCTTGCATGTGATAAAAATGGGCTCAATCCTACAAAAGAGAATTGCCATCGTATAACCTACAGAGAGGGGCTGAAAACAGTTCTTTGTGTGATAGGCTAATATCTGCAGATTCTGGCCTCGTATCTGTAGTCATTGATACTGCTGGATGTGACTGATTGTTCATAAACAGCAATTCAGGGATGATAAAAAGACATTGTTAAAAGAGCAGCAAGCTCCTCCTCTAGTGCAAGTTCTTTTTTTGGTCTGTTGCTACAGCAACTCTCTACTAAGAACAAAGATGACAGCAAGATATTAAATTTTGCAGCAACTCAATTGGCTCTTGATTTGCCTTCTTTTTTGCCTTCAGTAACTGAATCCTACTCCACTAATTGCCTTAGATTTCAGATAGAAATCATGCTTTCCTGTGACAAGAATTCCTGCGTTGTTTTTTCCTCCTTCCCCTTAGAAACCAATTAAATCAAATTAACTTATTTCAAGCCAGTGGGTGATTATAAGCATTAGATTTCTTGGCTTTATTTCTTTTGCATGTGGACATGATGTATTTTAAGCCACGACTCATGTTCTGTACCAAAATCCCCAAAGCCTTAATATTCTTTATAAAGAAACAAACAACTCTTGGCAAGTTCAGTTTTGGCAAAGTTCAATTTATGCCAATGGTGTAGATTGGAAATGTATAATCTAAATTACAGTGATAGAGGTCATCAGACTTTATGAATGTTAAAACTCTTTTAAAGCAATACTGTGTTTCAGCTCCTTCTCCCCCACCCCACAGTCTATTTCTTGTAGGGCAGGCCGTGAGAAGGCCACTGAATCTGTATCTGTGGGTTCACTCCTGCACACGCAAAACCACCACATTATGGTGGAACACAATTTGACGAACGACCCTCATGGTCTTTGGCAGAATTGTCATCTTCAGAGCCCCAGCCCTCCTCTGTTGGAGCTCAAGAACTTCTGCATGAACCTTTGGAGCAAATGTTGCTCTGCGTTGGACGTACTCTCGTCTGTGTGCACCATGTGCGACGGGCATGGCTCCGGATAGGGTTAACTGCGCTCATCACTGCGACAAACGGGTGCAAGGGGAAGAAAGGCCAGTGAGGTTGGTCTTAGCGCACCGCTACTAAAACTGTGATGGACTCCTGGGAGCAGGTAACCAGGGGAGGACAGCACCGTCCCGTATGAGCAAAGCATAGGTCAAACCACACCCAAACTACAAATTCAACTGCATCAGCTTACATGGGTTTGTACGGAAGCCTTGAAGCCCATGGGAAGCCAGGCTGGCAGGCGGCATGGCTGTGCCCTGCGCGGTGGAAGCTGCCAGTGCCCTGCAGGCAGGCGAGGAGACGGTGACAGTGTGGGACCACGGTGACAGTGCGGGACCGCGCTACCGTGTGGAGCTGCTTCTCCTGGGGCGCAGGGTGGGGGAATCCTCGCCGGTGGGGAGGAAGAGAATGGGGGGAAATGGAGATGGAGAGCAACAATGACATACGGGGAAAGGGGGTTGACTGTCGCACGTGAAATGTAACATACTCAGCTTTACTCTTAATTAGCGGGAGTATAAATAACAGCATAGCTCTGGCAGCTTCAGCTTCAGCACGGCGTGTACAGGCGGGACTAGCCCAAGCATAAGTCTGGGCCGCTGTGGGTTTAGAACAAGATTAGATCTAAGGAAGTAGAGCAACGGAGTGAACCAGAAACAAGGTTCCTGTCGCTTTTCCCCGAAAGCTGTTGTGCTAAAGCACTTATTTGTGGGCTTAAGTAGTGCAGGGCAAAGGACTCCAACCTGTCCTATGGATAGGACTTAAACAGCTACTTGGATTTCGAATGCACACCTTGGATATTAATATGCAAACGACAGCGCTGTACAGATGATGTCCTTCACAGAGAGCCTGGGACAATAGACTCTCCCACCTTTTGCCGGGACAGCTGTGACTATCCCTCTCTGAGAGGAAGGATGAGGGTCTGTTTGGAGGCTCCCGTGCTGAAGAAGGGTGTCTTCAGCCACCTTCCACCACCATCTGCCTCCGGAGCGGGCGCTGGGTGCCCTTTCCCTGAAGCACCAGCAGAATCTAGATCGCAGCAGAGAAACGGAAGCGCAGCTTTGACCACACGGTCTTGGTAATCTCCCTGAGGAAGTAAGAAGTAACAGATCTTTAGCAGGAAACTGTTAGCAAGAGACCTTTCACAACTGCTTAAGCAACGTGGAGTGCAACTTTGGCCTTGCGTAGTTACGCCAAATTCTGAGTAGATTGTGACTCAAATGCCTTTTACAGGAGAATTATAGCTACTGGGAAGAACTGCTGTTGCCAAGTTGTTTATCATAATACCTTGTGCTTTTAGTAACAAGTAAATATTCCTATTTCTTACAGTGACTCGAATTATTGACCAGCGTAATGCGAAATTCTACCATTACTACAAAGACTTAAAAATGGTAACCGTGAAAAAGACAGGTATCCAGATGGGCTCATATTTTTAGAGTGCTCTTTTTCTTCTCTGAATATTAATTTCTTCAAAGATACTACACTCGTATTTTTTGAAGATATCCTTCCTCTTACGACTGAACTGTTGGAAGCACAAATAAAAGAAAAATAAAAAGCAGACTTCCGGGATGCTTTACCTGAAAAGGAACACATTGGCTCCCAAATTACATCCTCCTACGCGAACTGTTTGGGAGGCAAAGAAGCCCTCTTTGCTAAGAATTCCCAGTAAAAACAGGCTTGTTACCCATGGACATTAGTGAAGGTAAACTGCAAATAACCTGTAGAATAGATGGTGGAAGCTGCTTATAGTAAATTTGCAGCACCAAGTCTTGTTTTGTACTGTCCACAGCAGATCACGTTCCCAACGGACTCCCCACGCTGCTGTGCTGGCTCAAGGCTGTTGTTGCAGGACACACAGAGAACTCCAGCACAGACAGGACACCAGCGCTGACTCTGCCACCAGCTTTATCACCGCAGCTCGTGCTAAGCATCGCTTCCAGGGCTGCTAAAGGAGGGAGTCTGGGTCACCTCCCCTTATCCTTGTAGATCTGCATTGGAAAGCCTCTGTAGTGTAAGAAAGGCCATAGAGGGAAGCGACAGCAATTGCTTCTGCTTCCCTTTCATTCCCCTTACAATTGCAGCTTTTCTTCGTTCATCACCCCATGGAGACTGCTCTCTCCCTGCTGTTTGAAGTGTGCTCTGCCTCTCGAGGATTGTAATGACGCAGTTACAGGCTTTGGGTATTTTGCTGCTTACTGTGGGGCTGCTGTGAAGGGCTATTTCCAGTCTCCTGGTGGGAAAGGGGAAGAGAAGGAATCCACAGGTTATGCCGAGGAGTCAGAGCTTTAGTCAGTGATGCAGGTTCTGAGTGTAACAGGCAGGCTATCAAGATCCTGCTGCAGTTGCAACATGAAACATGGGCAGAAAGGGGCTGCTTTTTCCTAGATCTGCTCCCTAGTTTGTTCTTCCAGCTCTCTATCTGGTGAAGGAACCACACTAGTACTATCCTAGAGAAATGCGACACATTTTTCATGTGAGCATCTCAAATGGCTCAAGAATGTCTTAAGCCTTGCAGCCTCCCAGAGTTTTCACATGGAAAACCTAAGGCATACAGAAATCAAGATTCATCTTTGGATGCAGTTATTCTGGGTGCAAAGGCAGGATACACTGATATAGCTATGTTAGTGCCAAGTTACGAAGGCACTTCACACAGGTAAGAAAGGGCACAGAGGGAGAACTAGTTCTCTTACTTGTTAATATGACAACATAACAGCACTTTGCTGGCAGGAAAGAGTATGTAAGGTTCAAAAAACCAAAGGTGATATAGTGCAGCGCAAACAGCTTCCATATTACATGTCTCCCACCAGGTTATTCTTACATTGGGAAACGTGTATATGGAAGTCTTTTTCCAGCAGTCCAGCTATGTTAGTGCCCTGGAATATCTGCAGAGCAGACACCCATCAGGGCCGGATTCTGGTTCCCTAGCTCATATTTCGTAGATTTTATTCCACAGATGATCCCACTGAAGTTGAGCACTCTCCTGTGTGAAGAATCTCTCCGAGTCTGGCTGCTCTCAGTGGTTTGCTGCAGGTCACACGAGCCCAAGGAAGAGCTCACATCTCCTGGCAGCTCCCGCGCCTAAACTGGAATAGTTGCTATCACCAAGTAGGGGTCTACAGCAGCTTCCCAGGCAGGCTGCAAAGGGTTCTGCAACACATCAAAGGTAAAGGTTGTCCCCCTTCCCCAACTCCATCAAACCACGGTATGGCATAGGGAACTCTACCTTTCGAAGATCTCAGGAAGGTGGTAAGACCAAGGAAGATCTGGGGTCAAGTAGCAGGAGCTGCCTTGCTCTGGGATGGGTAACTGGCGGCACTGCTGCAGCTGTTAATACTTGTGTAAAGTTGTGAAGGGTTTTAACAAACAGCTCCATGTCCATATCCGTTGAGGCTTGGCATGCCCACCCGCCCTGCCTCCAGCCTGCCTTTTCAAAGCCTCACTGATGTGAGAATTGGTATGACCAGAGGGTCTGCCCGACTCGTGGCGATAGCATGCGAGTATCTCTCTGGAAGCAGTATTTGCATACTCTTCTAAGGCAGCTGTGTATATGTTAAGCATATCATGAAACACTTACAGTCTGAGGCTGGAAACAAAGAGTGCAAGACAGCTTCTGCCTAAAGAATTTTCCTTAATTTAGGAATTGCTTTAAGCAAACATTACCTCTGCTTCCTGAGCACGCACAAGGCTACTGCCCTAGAAATAATCTACATTAGCCTTACTGGAGTGACCACGTTGCCATAGTTACTGTGGGTTTCTCTAGACCTCAAGCTTGAAGTATTTATTATGATTAAATCCCGTCCCATCCTGTCCTTCATTTAAAAATTCTGTGTTGAAAGTGTCACAAAGTGAATTATAATATAATCCTTCCTTTTCAAAAGCTGTTTTAAGTAGAAATTCCACAGATTATAATCTTAGACATTGATATTTATTAAAGATCATTAATTAGTGATTTGATTATTTTCCTTCAGACATCGCTGCTTCTTTATTCTTAGTGATATCTGAATAGCAGAAAATCCTGATGCTATTATATAATTTCATGATTGTTTGGGGTTTTTTTCTTTCACCACCGTATTGCGGACCATTCTGATAAAAGATGTTTAACAGCCTCAGATTCTGAACTTTGACCTGAGAGGCAGCCACATGTTTGAACCTATCTGGCAAGAAAATCAAAATCTGTCCTAACAGCTTCTTATTAGAAAATTTTGGTACTTGCTCTCCTAATACCTGTGAATGTTACAAATAACTGCTGCTGGGATTAATCTATTATAAAATGGCCTGTGCTTCTCTTTTTCTGCATGTTTGTTTTTTTTTTTTTTTGTGGAGAGTGAGCTCCGAACTGTAAGGTCCCAACCATACTGGTCTTTGCTGCAAAGGAACACAACACCGTTATCCCCATGCATTACAAGCATGTAATTGTTACGTAAGTTAGCTTTCCTTGCTTTGGGAAATTATATACTGCAGTTGTATACGGCAGATCTTTTCACGTCCCAATGGCACCCTCTCCAGAGACCTAATATTCCTGGAGGATCATTCTTTGACACCTCTCAGCTTTCCTTGGCGTCCCCTCTCCAGCACCGCTCCAAGTACAGCCCCGAGCGGTCTTTTTTCCACGAGGCTAACCCCAGGCTTGGGCTGGGACTCACACGCGGCATCCCAGACCCTTCCCAGATTCCCCTGGCAGGGAGCGCAGTCGCGTTTGTTGTCCACAGAAAGTCAGGTGTCTGCTTGCGGGGGGATAGCACCCGAGGCAGCCCTCTGCCCTGATGTGCCTGTGGGGCGCCGGCCGGGAGCGAGGGGCTTCCAGCAGCACCGCTGTCGCACCCCACCAAGCCCGACAGCTGCAGGGCTGTCACTTGGCTTGCAGAATGCTTGTTATTATTCTTCTTTCCCACTAGAGTAGTTCTGCCAAAAACTGTGGGTTTATGTAGAGCAAGATTTACTACCAGCCTTGTGCTTTTGGAGCAGCAGATAAACACTTAGTGTGAATGGTGCAGAGGAGCAGCGCATTAATGGAGAGGATTGTGCGGATTCTCTGTAGCGGACTGAGGTTTATCTCCTGAACCTTTTGTTTGATAGGTGATTTATTACGGCCACTAAATGCTCAAGACACTCCCATTTTCTCCTTTCTTCAATTACAATGACCTACTGTTTTCGTGTTTTCATGCCTGCACCCGAACACCCTGGAATTAGATCCCAGCCCTGCTCAACCTGCTCCTCTCTTAAGGTCTGTTACACGTCTGATTTTCTGGACAGAATCCCTCTCAACGAAAAATCTTGCAATGTTCCCATTCCGTACAAATTTGTGTTATTTTTCTATTTTCCTTTTTCACTGCTGCTGGGAGCTTAATAGGTCTCTGACCTCTCTTCCATTTCCCCTTGTCAGCTGTTATATTGCCCACCACCAAAAATTCCCCACCCAGCCTAAGCAAAATTTTGGAGATAAGTTCATCTTCCAGCCATCTCCCTGCACACAGCATTTTGACTCGTTCTTGTCTGCCTTCTGCATCACCCATTCAACTGAACGATAATGTGCCGTACTGCTGGCTGGCTCATTTGTCCCATCCCACCGTTCTCAGCGCTGTGAAACTGCTCAGACCAAGCTAAACTGTGTTTCAAAGATACGTTGGCACAAAACGTTAAGGCTATTGGTGAGTGATGCAAACAAAACCAGAGGGAGAGGCAGGGGCAGCATGCTCCCCGCACTGCTGAGGGCTCACAGCTGGCGGATGGGCACATCTTCGGGTAGAGTGGGCACAACTTCATGGCTTCCCCATCCCAAATGAATAGCTTCCCCCCCTTTTCTTTGTCTC
The DNA here is from genome assembly GCF_030936135.1 of Gavia stellata. NCBI lineage: Eukaryota > Metazoa > Chordata > Aves > Gaviiformes > Gaviidae > Gavia > Gavia stellata. Next base: position 25,167,592 of record NC_082605.1, on the reverse strand, counting down.
AGTTCAGCAATTGCTGTTTTTTCTTCCAGACTTCCTAGTTGTCCTTAACTGAGGTGTCAACACTCCTTTGCTGATGTTTCCCTAATCTCACCCCACCTTCCTTGCTGAGACCAGGGAAGCAGGTCCTGCACCCGGGTCCCTCCTGCATCCTTTCAGTGCACCCCCAGGATTACTCTTTCTTTCTCCACTTGTTTCGTCCCGCCTCTCTTGTGCTGGCTGCGCCCAACCCTCTCCTTGTCAGATCCTTCATTCTTACGCTTTCTCCCCACTTGGCTTCCTCTGTTCACCTGTGCCTGGCTCCATCAGATCGGGGGTTCGCAGACCGCACTGCTGCTTTACCAGGGTGTGCCCGGGGCTGCCCTGCGCCCTGCTCCTCCCAGCTCGCCCCTCTACTTCTGCAGCCACTGACCTGGGGACCCTGGTTGTTCTGCGGGTCTGCACACTGGCACAAAGAGAATCCCACAGAGCAGCTCCACCAAATCGCTTGCTTGTGTGTGTCCCTGTCACTTCATGCCTTGATGGCTGCTGTCCCTGCTTGCTCACCTCCCAGAGAGGTTTGCTCCTCCAAACCCTGGGCTGTTGGAGCAGCGCATTGCTCTGCTTCATGCACGCAGCACAGCTAGTCCTAGGGACTGTCGCTAGCTCTCCGGCTGCTTCTGCCTCTGCCACAAAAAGTTGACCCATGCTCATAGCCACCGTTCCAGTGCCCTTTCCTACCCCGTGGTCTCTGGGCTCTACCTCTCCCTGTGCCCAGCGGGTGTCTAAAGCAGCTTGCTGTCCTCCCTCTGCGAAAGGCTCTGAGCCCCTCAGCCCTGATGGGAGTCAGGGAGCGATGGCTGCTCAGCCCTGCAGCCCCGAGCCTCCGCGCTCTGCAAGGGCTGCCGCTTCCCCCGGCAGCGCTTTCTTTGTCTCCCTCCTCTCTGGGTCTTTTTATGGCTGCTGGAAATGCAGAATGCTCTTCTGTGTTGCCTGCTAGGGCTAGGTAAATTATTTGTTTAATAGGCTTGGTTTATTTTTTGTAAGCTGGCAGAATAACTGTGAATCATCAAATCTCCCTGAATTCACTCCACACAAGACACCAACAAAAGGATTCATTGTGCAGAGCAGTAATCGGAGTGTAGCTGGGGCCGGACAGAGAAACCATACAGTGGGTCCGGCTTCCCAAGAGGCTGGATACGCAGGCATTGCCAGCGCAAGAACTAGTATGCGCCGCGTTGAAAACTCATTGCTGACAGAAGCATGTGGGTTTTTTCATGACACTGGGTCCCAACTACTCTTTCCTACTGAACCAGAAAAACCCTGGAAAAGAGCCTTAAATAGTATTGCTGCTTCTGCTAGAATGAACATTTTTTCCTTTTTTCCTAATTGTTAACAAAAAATGACAAATCTGTTCAAGTGCAGCCCCTCTCTCAAAACAGCTTCCGGATGAATTTGGAGAACTCATTAGGATCAGACCCTTAGTTTGCAGAGGGGTTTTCTCTCCTGTCTACCCGCTCCCTGGTCCCTCTAAGTCACACCCGGATCTTGCAAGGGGCTCTGCAGTCGACGTTTGTGTTGCGGTCACGTGCAATGCTCTGTTTCTGCAGAAATGGTACCCACACAGGAGAGGAGATTTCCCAACTTTTATGCCCCTAATTTATCTGTCTTGGATGTGAGCTTTCGGCTCCCAGCCCAGAGGGAGGGGAGGCTGCTCCCGCGGGTGGTGGGGGCCCCTGAGCTGGTGCCTGCCCTGAGCGGGCGTCGCTGCCTGGCTCCTGCGGGCCCGCAGCACCGTCTCTGCTCACCCGGCCGAGGGCAGCGAGGGACGGGGCTGCCTGGGCACCCCCTCGAGCTGCTTCGCATCTTCACTTCGAAATCTGTACCTTCGGACAGCAGTTTGGTTGGATCCCATTTGGCTTGTGGTTAGTTCTGCCACCCTAGACCACCACCCTTCCAAACCTCAGGGCGGAAAACAGTGCTGGAAAGCAGGGTTTCCAGGGGAGGATTTAAGAGAAGCGGAAGCGCTATAGCGGTGCTTGGGGAGGCTGGTCCGAACAGAGGGCATTTACAGAGCCCAGCCTTGTGCATCATACGTTTTCCAACCATGATTTGCCTAAAATACATGTATTTCAGCGATTGACCAAGGAGCCAGGGCCAGGGTTAGTGTAATAATGGATTAACAGAAGGGAGAATGAACCGCTACCTCCGCAAGGCAGCCTACAGGACTACCTGAAGCAGGAGTTTCTCTCCTCAAAATGGCCTTTTACGTGTGCGCTGGGCCCGCTCCTGGGGCTGGAAAAGCAACAGCAAACTTTTGTTTGTTGCTCTGAACAACGGGGTTTGCTGTCTTTTGGGACCTGGAGCTTTCCCAATGCAGTTTTAAAAGACGGTGCCAGTCGGAAGATATTCCAGCTTCAGCTGAATAGCCTTTGAGTTAAATTGTGTGCCATAAACCTCTCTCATGCCGCCGTGTTCATGTTTATTATTGCTTTGTGTTGGTAAATCCATTGCGGCTGAATTGTTGGCCTGTAGGTACGGCTCAGACGTGCCTTTACGGAGGTGAGGGGGAGCTGTGTGGGGCGGAGAGGACATGGGTGCCACGGAGGAGGGGTGTGCTGCCATCCTGGAGGCAGGGCCCCAGGGAGCTCCTTTCTCGTCCCGAGGAGCACGTCACCTGGGTACCTCAGCTGCCAGCCCTGCTTCCATCTCGCAATAGCTGACACTTTTGCCTTAGAGGAGCCGCTTCTGGGTGGGTGCACTTCCGCAGTGCGGAAAGCTTTTAGGACAGCGTAGGCCTTTCGCCTTCGTAGCTGTGAAGGCTCCGGGCGGCTGGAGGACGAGGCGACCGCGCAGGACCCCAGCGGCGACGTGTGGGAAACGGGGTGATCTGGCAGCCGCTGTGCAGCGGCCAGTGCCGGGTTAGCGTCGCTGGGCTTCGCCACGGCGGTGCCGGGGAACACCACGCCTGGGGAGCGCCCGCGGCCCCCGCGGAGCGGCTGCGCAGCCGGTGACAGGACGGCTTGAAGGCGCAGAGCGGCGGGCGCCAAGCGAGCCGAGCCCAGCTCCGCTCCGCTCCGCTCCGCCGGGAGCGGGGGCCGAGGACGCGGCGGGCCGGGGCTGCGCCCAGCCGGCACCTCCCTGCCGCCCTCGGCGGGGCCGCCGCCGCCCCCCTTCCCACCCGTGCCCCCCGCCTCGCCCGGGCCGGGGCACCGCGGGGCCGCCCCCCGCCCGCAGGGCCCGGCCCCTCCCGCGGGCGGCGGAGGGGGAGGAGACGGGGCGCGAGGAGGCCCGCCCCGCCCCGCCCCGCCCCGCCCCTCACGGCGGCCCCGCCCCGCCCCGCGCGCAACCTGAGCGCGGGAGCGGCGCCAGGGCCCCGCCTCGGCTGGGCTCGGCTCGGCTGGGCTCGGCTCGGCTGGGCTCGGCGCGCTCTGCTCCGCGGCCGGTGGTGCGGCGGCTCCCGGCCAGGTCCGGGCGGTGCGCGGTGTCCCCGGCGCCGCCAATGAAGGCAGCCGCGGGCGGCGGCGGGGCCGCGGCCGGGTGAGGCGGCGGTGCGGAGCGGTGCGGAGCGGAGCGGAGCGGGTGTCCCGGCGCAGCCCGCGCCCTCCCGCAAGATGTCATCGCAGGGCAAGTTCAAGAAGGACAAGGAGATCATCGCCGACTACGAGGCGCAAGTCAAAGGTGCGGGCGGGCGGCGGGGCACGGCGGCGGTGCCCGCCTTTGTGTGCGGGGCGGGGTGGGGCGGGCGGGGGCCGGGCCGGCTCCGGCTGCGGGAGCCCGCGCCGCCGCTCCCCGCGCCGCTGCCCGCGGCGCCTTCCCCTCCCCGCGCCTCTTTCCGCGGGCGCTGCGGCGGCGGCGCCGCCGGGCGGGGAGCGGCCCCGGGGCCCCGGCGGCGGCTCCGCGGAGGTACCGGCGGCGGGAGCCGCGGCCCTCCCCGCCCGGGCGCTGCTGGTCCCGGGGGGGGCGCCGGCGCCGCGCGGGAGAGGCCCCTCGGGGCGGCTGGTGCTGCCGGCCGGGGGGCGGCGCGGGGCCTGGCCTGCGCCCACCTGGGCGGCGGCGGCGGCGGGAGGGTGCGCCGGGCCCGAGCATCCTAGGCGCGGCGGCCGGAGGGAGGGTCTGCGCTGGTCGGCCTTTCTGCACAGGGCGCTGCTCGCGGCCTCCCCGGCGAGGAGGCACGTTGACCTGGCAGGTCTTACGTAAGGAACTTTGCCGTGCACCAGGCCCGGCGATTTCAAGGGGCGTAATGGTTATTGTGCGAGTCCCAGTGTTGCAGGATGAAGGGCCTTCGAAGCGGCCCGCGTTATTCCTAAATATTAGAGAAGAATGTAATTAAAGGTTATGTCTGTTGAGACCACCAAGCATCAAATATCAGGCTCCAAATTAATTTTTATTACAGTTAGAGTTATTATAGAAAAGTTGGTACCCTCTGAAACATCGCGGATGTCTGCAGCCTAGTGAAAGACGGAGTATGTTAGGGAGCGTGCGGTCAGGCAGAAAAAAATTAGTCTGTGTAGCCATCTCTCTACTAGAAAAACAGGATTTTTAGTATCAGTAGCAAACTGTATTAACCGATATTTCTGGATAACTTCAGTTTGTCAATCTACTCATTATTGCGACAATTCCCAATTCTGTTAGTTGATGACAGTTCCTTTTCCCATTTTCAGCTGGAGGATACTTTACTGCTTACTTAATGCCTTCTTATTAAGTTGCCCACCTCAAGTCCTCCTGCTATTATAGAAAATTGGCTCCCATCTCCTTTTGGTTGTTTGTTTTATATAGGTATCTGTTCACCATTTTATTGTGTCTAAGTTTCTGGTTAAGACAGAGTTAATACAAAATAGCTTTTCTGCGAATTAACCCGTGAATGTGCAAACTAAACAGCTTTCCTATTTTCTCTAGAGGTCACTTAGCGCGTTGGATCTTGAGCTCGGCTGAGGGATGTCTTATCTGCACATACAGCGCTTTGAAAAAGTAGCTGCTTAAATGCTGCAGTGCAATGCCAGATGGAAGGATTTTGGGGAAGGGGCTGTCTGTTGATTCCGTGCCATTGTTTACTTTCTTGCATTTCAGTCTTTTGTAGTTGGCTTTGAAGAGTGATGTAACAGTCACAACATGCTCTGCTCAGTGCCAATTACCTTTCTGCTTGTGTGTAATTTGGGCAAATTGATGTTATTGCACCCTGCAGTTAAGCAGATGAAATATTCTTTTAGCCTGTGGTATTGTTCTGTTTTGCAGGAGGGGATTTGCATTTATTCACAGAGGCTGTCCCGCGTTTCCGTGCTGTTCTCGAAGATGTCCTGGGCCAGGTGGTTCCTTCCTCTCGGGGCTGCAGAGGGGTAGCTGGAGGCGGGACTGGGTCTGATCTGTTCCAAAAGCTTCGCTGCAGATATCTCCAGTATTTTTTCGTGTTGCTGTTTGTAACTGGAGTACTCATTTGCCGCGATCGTTCTTGGCCAGACTTCTGTAGCCTCATGGTTTCCATATGTTAGACAGTTAATGCTGGGGTTATATATAAGGGTGTTTTATTGCATCACAGTGATCACGTTTTGGGCTGCTTTTCTGGGCAGCTGTAATGCAGACAGGGTTTGCTGATGGGCCAGTAATAATTTCCTTGATGCTATTCTGTGCCTAATTACACCTTCAGAAACATCCATTTTCTGATTTAGGGTACTCGGTCTGTATTTTCATCTGAATAAAGGTTAATTTGGATGCAGTCAGGGTTTAACTGTGCCTGAAGCTGGGGCGAGGAGGGAAGAGTCAGATCCTGATGCCTGCGTGTGCTGCCTGCCCACTGCCTTTGAGGTGGTGGCAGCTCCATCCCTGAGACACGTCAGGTCCCTCGCAGGACCGAGGTGGTCTTGGGGTGACCTCGGTGAGGTGAAGGGGCTCCGGTGCTCACGGCTGTGTCCTGACAGCTGTCACTCTCGCTGTCACCTCCCTGCGGGGACCAGGATGGCTCTGACCTTCCCGCGTTGCTAAACTGTCTGAGGAGGATAAACATCCAACCCCAGAGGAGTCGGTGCAGAGGTCTGTTGTAGCCCGTGCTTCGTCGTTGAATAGCACCAGCGGAAGAAAATGTAGCTGGGCAGAAGGGTTTAGCGAAACGTCACTGGCTGGTCATTACAGTAGCAGGGACCTGAGGAGGACCGGCTGCCGAGGCCGCTCTGCGGAGGGAATGGGGCTTTTTCTTTGATTAGTCGTGTACCGCATGTGCAAACGCAACAGATCTGTGTGTCATCGGTGCCAGCAAAGCCTGACATTGGGGAGGGTTTGTCATCATTTAAACCTTCTTCCGAGGCCGTGACAGTGACCATAAGCACCCCCCTCCACTTCTGCTCCCCTTCTGCAAGGCCTGATCTCTCTTGGCTCGACCTAAGGACTTCATGTAGGCCACCTCGTTATCCCAGATACCCTGTTTATTTCCTTCAGGGATTTAGTCATTATTCTATTCTTACCTAAACCCCTGCTACTCTGGTGAAGGATACCCGAATCTCCACAGAGGGACTAAAATAGGAAAGAAACAGTGAGGGAGAAAGAAAAAGGGGAGTGGCAGTGAGGGAGACTAATGGAAACAGAGTGTTGGCACAGAACAGCTGACATATGTAGATGATAAAGGATGAAAATCTGAAGAAGTGATGTGTTGTTATGGAGGATGGGGCTGAAATCTGAACAAAGCACAGTGGTGGTCCCCATGGCATGGTCAAGGAAATAGCAGGGAGAGAGATGGAAAACCCCGCATGTGAACTCTGGGGAATGCATCGGCATCGGTGGAGGTGAAAGTAGTTCACAGCAGAGGTGCGTTTAACACGCATTTAAAAGATGGGTGTCACGCATTTAAAAGATGGGTGTCAGAGAGGATGGAAAATAGTCAGGGCGCTGGCCAGCGTGATCTGCCAGGCAGCCTGGAAGGTGTTAGGTGTCAGCCAGCGCTTGGGGCTCTCACAAGGCAGTAACCATCTAGCAGTACTGGTTTTTTTTGTGTGCATAAAAAAAACCTCTGTTGCCCAAATATTACTAGAGGAGCCTGACAGACAACTGGGAATAACATGGTGGGGAAAAAAAAAGAAATGTTGCTTAGACTGATTTTTAGAAAGTGTTGCTGAAAGCCCTCTTGCTCAGGCAGTTGGGAACTAGAGCACAGGCCCTGAATGGTTCGGGGACAGCTCGTCAATAACTGCAGCGCGGGAGCCGAGCCCTGCCCCGACCTCCTGTGCTCCGGGGTGCTGCGGCCTTGGTTAAAAAAATCGATGAGCCCACACTTTGTGTGGGGAGCATGATTGGCGTAAGTAGAGTTTAACTGATGAATAATCTTTGTGCACAGGGGTGATTTATCAGCCATAATGACTCTGTATCTTCTTTCCCTCCCTGGAGAATTGTGTCTGCTTTTCTCATGGTGGGAAGGAGTTGTCCCTGAAATGCTTTGAAAAGATAGAGGGTGTGCGCGGGGTGTGTGCCTGCGTCTGCGCGCAGGTCTGCGTGAGTGCTGTCTGCTGCGCCCACTCTTCTTGCTGGATGTTGCAGAGAGGGCTGGGGGGGCTGATAGCTGGGGCACGGTTACGTGGTGTTGGTAGTGATGCAGGGTGCCTGAGGCTTTGGGTCGGTGCTGCTCGGTTTTTAGGCGTGGAGATACCTAATTGTTGCTGTCCGTGGCTGCTGCAGCCTGGCTGTCCTTGCAGCGCTCTGCAGCATTTGCCACCTGCCCGTGCACGGGGACCTCTCTCTGTGACCTCTCCTGAACACAAGCACTGCTGACAGGCGCCTTCCCGTGCTGTGGTCTCTCCTGTCAGTTATCGTGCCGTGGGTCCATCCCTTCCTTCTGCTGCTGATCTGCATCCTTGTTCAGCTGTCAGGAGAGGAGAGAGCTGGCTCCAGAATTGGCAGCAGATGCTTGCTTGACTGTACCAGAAAGAAAATATTAAGGATACGTTTTAGGAGGCAGGTTTTTTCATTTGTCTTTCTTAGATTTGCAGACAGGAATGGTTGCATTAAAAATAAATGCCAATAAAGATACGGCTGCATATTTACATCTGCCACTTTAAAGCTACTTGGGGAATACAGAATACAATAGATCCTTAGACGCACAATTTAAAGTGAGAGTTTTCAGATGTACAATTTTAATTGGTCTATCTGGCCAGAAAGATAAATAAATATCTCTTCCTCATTACTGTCAAATGCATGATTTGTTGCTTTAATGCAGCAAAACTAACCAGTTTTAAATATGTAGATGCAACCATCTATGCTACAGCATTGTAAATCTTGCAGAAAATTGGGCTTCCTGTTGATTGGCTGTTTAATTTCCTATTGCTTCCTGAAGCTTTTCTTTAACCCCGGCAAAATTCAGGTCATTGTATGATCTATTTGGTTATTGTTGGCAGGAAGACTGCTGTGAGTCAATAGCATCTTCTTCTGTCACACGGCTGGCAGGTGAAAAGCATCCCTGGTGATCCTAAAGACAGTAGTCTTTAAACGGTGCATCTGGCTGCACGGTGGTAAAGGGATGATTTCTTGCACTTCTAGGACTCTTAGTTGCCATGTAAATTGATAATAGAACTAGAGTTTTGATGGATTTAGCGTATAAAAACAGTAAAGAGGCTTGCAAACCTGGGGCCAAAGAAAACCAAAGTGTTTTTTTCCATCTTCATGGGAGAAATGCAGCTTAGGTTAATTTATCATTGCTTGTTAGCTTCATTTTACTTTTTCTATTGCAGTAGCTGCATTCATTCTTTATGTCTGTTCTCATTTCCTACCTGTTGCTCTCCTTCCACTTTGCTCAGAAAATTTTGGGAAAATTCCCATACCAAATCATTTTCTGGGATTATGGCTTGCTCAGGAGGGAGCTTGATTCCCAATTGGAGGAGGCATTGAGGCATGAAGCTTGACAACCCATTTAGTAAAACGTTTCTGTGCAGAAGAGAAGAAAGTTCCATCCCTTTGGATGGGCTGGTAGGAAACTGCTAAATATTAATGACAGAAACAGATATAAAATTTCCATGGGTTTAATCATCTTGCTTAACAAAATGTGGGGAAGCGTGACTCGAGGGCCAGCTAGCATGCCTTGGTGTAGCTCCGTCGGCTTCAGTGGAGTTATCTGCAAGAGATGATAGCAGATCGTGATGAATCTGATCTAGTTTCTACTGTGAGACTTGTTCGGTTGGTTCCCATAGAGATTTATTTGTTGTTATCTTCCACTTAGCCTCTGTGTTTCCTCAGTGAGGTCTGGTAGCATGGTCCTGGCAGATGGGTTTTACGTGAGATCCCCATGCGCAGGAACTGGGAGGGCCACGTGCAGAGAAAAGCAGAGAATTATATATGTGATTTATAATAAGGATTAATTGGCAGTCTCTAATGGGAACAAGTTGCATCTATCGGAGATGTTTTCTTGCTAAGCTGAAATCCTGAGCACTTTGGCAGAGGCCAGGACACTTGGCCTGAATCAGCAAGCTCCTGCACGAGACTGACCACCAGCGGCTACGTATAGGTGCTGGTGGGATGGACCTTCCTAAAATGCCTTGGATTCGGGCCCCCCCTGGGGTCAGAGGGGAGAAGGAGCCGCCAGCTTGCGGTAACGGGCCAGAAATGTGTGTACACGTGTGCTTGGGTGCCTTGCTCTGGGTCAGATGCAGCCAGTATGTGGTCCAGCGCTCTCGCCGCCAGCTCTGCGTGCCTGCTGGGGCAGGAGTGCGGGTACGGCACTGGCCGCTGCCCTGCGGGGCCGGGCGGTTGGCCTCGTGGTGCTGGTGCAGACGGCAGAAGCGGAGTGTGTCAGGGCACCATGGCTGCTATTTCTTGTCAGGACATCGCTAAACCCAAAGACTCTCTAGGTGCAGGGCCCCATTTAGATGGGGAGCTGGATGGGGGCCTGAAAGCCTGTGTGCCGTGTGTGCTGGCCTTCTAGCAGAATGTGGCATGATATTTTAAAAAAAAAAAGACAGGTGACATCACTAAAGTGTTTTTTCCTCCTAAGACACAGCTTTTTGGCCCCAGCTGAAGCTGTTTAAGCAAACACAGCAGAGTGGAGGTCCCTCTGGCAGGATAAGCAGGAAAGCATTGCTTTCCTTCTAGAGATGGAGAAGCCAGCGAAGACACTGGCCAAGGGACAAGCCGTGAACCTTTTGCAGGACTGACTTCTGCTGCTATTTTCTTTCCTGATAGCTGGCAGGTACCTGGGTGCAGCAGGCATTACTTACCAATCTACCCTTCTTCCTGATAACAGTTAAAACCTCTTACAACACTTATTCATGGCCTGTAGCTAGTCCTGGTTCCAGGTGAAGAGTTTTAAGGGCTGTTAAGAGTGCAGCACCAAATGCGCTTCAGGTGCTTAACAGATATTTATAAGCTGCTGCAAGGTGTAGTATTTTAAGTTCTGTGTGCAGTTTCAGCACCTGTCAGGAGGAGGATTTACTCTCCCCTTCTGCTGGCCCATTAAAGGTGGGGGGAACCCTTCCCATTGAGCTCTTAAATTTTCTCTTGCCTGAGTTCGGCTTTGTTTCAGCAGCTGTTTGTCAAGCTACCACCCACAGCAGCAACAGCAATCACCTTCTGAAACAGATTTACCAGCTTCAGAGGTGTTCATGCTCCTGACAGGCAGCCGGTGGCGGCGCGGTTCCAGCAGGTAATGCCTGGTGTCAGGCTTGGGGCTGGAGAGGGGCGCAGCGGCGTGTGCAGTCGTGTCCCTCATGCCACTCTCCAGCAAAACTGGCATGAAGTAATCTCCTCTTTCTTACAACCTGGGTGGCTACTGAATCCCAAATGTTGATTTAATCCCAGGAGGCTTTTGCTAAGCTGCCAGCAAACCTTCCTCGTTAAAAAAGATGAATATTTCTTACTAATAACTATTGTGTTGTGCGTGCCCCACCTCTGTGTATTCTACTGGTATGTATCATAGCAGCAAGGGAGGACACAGAAATGAGTAAATAATGTGAGCCCATGCAGCAACGGGTAATAATGGTTTGTACCTGTCACTGGTGACCTCCTTCACACAGAATCACAGAATGATAGGGGTTGGAAGGGACCTCTGGAGATCATCTAGTCCAACCCCCCCACCAGTCCTGACTTCATTCTGCTGGGAACGACACGCAGAAGCAAAGATGACAAGCCCACCACCTTAGGGCTTCCAGTCCTCACCTGGTGCTCCTGCTTTGTGCTTGTGGTTGTTGGATGAACTTTAAGCTGTTCGTGTCTCCAAGAGCCTGATTCGTAAGCTTTTCTCTGAAAAGCTGGCCAAAGATGACTTATTTTGGTGTTCCTTTTCTCACCTTTAGAAGACAGCTGCAGTGGTTTGGGAAGAGGCAGCTGCTGAACAGCGTATTGCAACGTACAGTTTTAGGAGAGGAAGTGGAGTATCAAAATAAAATTAACTGAGGGAGTTTACGTAGTTGTAGTATGAGTCCCTGGGCTGGGATTGAGTTGGTGTGATAGGGCTGATGTGTTTCTCGCTTCCACAGTGCTGTGGGATTGTTTAATAAGCGTGAGTGGTCAGCAGCTTGGTTTTAAAGTTCATGTGAAGAATGGCACCATGAACAGCACAGCAGCCCTCACGTGCCCGCCTGGGGAATATACAGCCTTGTTATTTATCCCAGTGTTGTCATTACTCATCAATGAGGAGGCAGCTGTTAGGATCCCGTCCATGGCAGGGAGGGTGAGGTTTTAAATCATCCTCTTTGTTTTAAATCATCCCCTTTGTGTTAAATCATCCTCTTTATTTTAAATCTTTCCCTTTGTTTTAAAAACAAAGATATGTCAAAAGGTGTGGTGTTATAATTCCTGTGTGGAAATCGGTGCTTCCGTCCTAGCCTCTTCTAGAAGGTGGGTCCCCAGATTTAGCTCTGTGGGTGCAGCCTCGTCAGAGGGGAGCGACAGCAGTGCCTCTTGGCTGGTATTCACATGTTTGTTCCGACGTGGCTGTGGAGCAGTGTGTCTGTCTGTACTGGCGTGAGGTCCCCAGTTTGGGAACCCCTGGCTTGGGAGGGATTGGGAGACCAGGGAGCTGGAAACTGGGAGAAAGCTATGGTTGCGAGATTCTCTTGCTTATGCATCTTGTGCTATTGAGCTGCCTTAAAACAATGTGCCTCCCAGCATGACAAAACTGTTTCTGTTAGCTTCACTGATGTCCTTTCCTGACTGCTGAAGCCAATCTGACATTCAGGGGAGGTTCTCCATGAAGACATTTGGTGCTGCAGGCTGTTAGTCTGGGATCTGGAGAGTCTGGGAAAACTATGCAGCCTCTCTGTGTCCAACAGCTTTAGAAAAGAATTTGCATTAGTGTCTATCACTCGTCTTTCCTTTGGAGTTGAAGAATAGCTTTGAAGAGGGAGAAAAAAACAAACCAGGTTTTACTTTTTCACCTAGGCCTTTGGGAGGAACAGTCATATATGTGGCAACGGATTGCAGTCACTCTGCTTCGAGAAGCAAGATGCATTAGGTCTATAAAATATTGCTCCATCTTGCAGCAATGGCAGGTGTGCAGGAAAGCTCAGTAACTTTCTGTTAGAACGATTATAGACTTAAATTGTCTACAGTTTCTTGCTTATGTCTTTATCAGACAGATGAGAGAGGAGGTTGCTCCGTAGGTGAGCATCCCTGATTTTTTTAGCTCTGTCCCTCCTGGCCTCTGAGCCTCAGTGGCCTGTCTGTAAAACAAATAGGGAAGAGGGGATGCAGCTATTTGGGTGGCTGCGAATCCTGCTGCTCTTGGGAACGCTCGGGGCTACAGCTCTCTAGGGTGAGGATTTTATCCATATGGCTCTTGCTTTGGTTATTATCCAGATAGCAAAGGTAACTGTAGAGATTAGGTGAGACTTAGTGCTGTTCTACTATCTTGCTTGTAGTGTAAGAGTAAATATTTAAAAAGAAAACAGGATACAAACCCATGTAAATGACCAGAGATCAGGAGATAGAGGTTTGGCTTTAATGATTCCCATTAAGGGAAAAGGGAGCCCTGTTTTCCACTGCCTTTTTCTGTCTGAGGTCCAACTTTGTGGAACAGTATCATGCATTGGAGGACCACAGCAGAAGTCCCTGTCATGGAATTCATGAAACAGCGGCTTCCCCTTCACCATGGAAGAGCCCTAAAGATTGGTTTTCTCTTAGATGTTGTAGCGTTGATTAGCTTTGTTTGTTTGAAGAGTTATTTGTGGTCTTGAGGCTATTCTGTGGTGTGGTTAGAGCCTGAGGTGATGTTCTGCTACTTGGAACGGCTCGTTTAGAGAAGATGACTTGAACAGATTTCTTAGCTCAAGATGACCAGTTCGATAATTTTAGGTTGCTGGCCTTGTGTGTGTGCAACATTTTTGTCTGTTAAATGCACTGATTAATCAATAGCTGTTTCATGGGAATAAAAACCTTTGCTATGGAATGAAAATGCTTTCCCCTCCGCCCAAGGTGACTAGAATTCTGCCTTACTGTATGGTGGAAGCTGACATATCCAGATCGACTAAATGCTTTACAGAAAAGCTTCTGTCTGTGTAAGCTTGCAGCCTGCCGGCAGCTGAGATCTGAGGGAACTAACAGCCATGAGTTACTTCTGATATTGATGGTGATGTTTAAAGCTTCTGGCTCAAACAAGGTCCTACTGCAATAGGTAGGACTTGCTGTCCAACATTAGTGACATAATGGCTTTAAATGAAGTGGTTTTGGGGAAGAATTGCATTTGGATATCTTCCCCCCCCCTTTTTTTTTTTTTACTTCGTGGAAATTTAACTCTGTGATGACGCTATAATGTAATCATTGACATTACAGAAGAATTCATAAAAGAGTAAGAACTAGAGATCAACCTGTTGGTGTGGCAGTCTAATGCTTTTGTGTTGGTAAAGGCTCTAGAGAGAATTCAAGATTTCCTCTGTGTGAAAAAGGGTTAACTGGTATTTGGGAAGAGCCTAAAAGATGTTTCATTCAAGACAGCTTGTTAGTGTTTGAAATTTTAAAGATACAGACTTTTATCTGATCTGGAGAGAAAAAAAATCCAGCTGTCATTTCACAGTGTTGGCAGTGTAACAGTATTAAAGCTGCAAGAGAGCTTGAAGGTTGGAGTTGCATTGCTAGACAGCGGTGATCAGGAAGCGAAGCCTCGTGCAGACGAGTCCTGTTTGGGAACGTAGCCCTGGAGTGGGAATGCAGTGTGAAGCAGGGGGCTGTAGCTGAGGACAAGATGGAAACAGTGCTGTTGACCTTTTTGCAAACCGCTTTGTGGCCTTAATGGGAAGTGATACACTAAAGCTGCACAATAGTATTGAAAGACACTGTGTTTAGCTGGGCAGTTAGTGAAGGAAGGAATACTGTCTGCAAGATTATCCTGCCAAGAGCAGAGAGTATGTTTAGCTTTTTCTTAAACTCCCCCTCTTCTGTTCTTGTTTGCCCTCAGAAGCTGATTAGTTACTCCAGATTTATGCTGGTGTTGCAGCATGTGACCCATGGTCGTTGGGGAGTTGTGTCTCCGGACCTTGTGAGCTGGATGGGAATGTCTGTTCAATGGCGCCTGTGGAAGGATGCTGTGGACCACTTATCAGCAGTGACCTCCACTGGAAGGAGATACGCTGTTAGTTGATGAAGACATATTGGGCCTTCTAAGAAAATGTTATTGTAGGCAGCTGTTTTTGCCTCTGTTATTTGGGAGGAGATGCTAACTCCTCTGGAGGGACAGCATGCCATAAATGACCGTTAAGGGATGGGAAAGTCCTGCTCTGGCCAAAAGATAGAGAGTTTTGTTTGAAAATATGGCTCGGCTGCTGTTGAACGTGGGTTTGAAGCAAGTCCTCTTGAATGGGTGGGATATCTCCCATCGACTTTGGCGTGTGTGCTTCATGCCCTTGAGATATTGTGCCAAAATCCCTGCCTGCTTGAGGGGTCGCGCAATGTACGTTGCAAGGTTAGGAAAGAGTCACACTGAATCCTTCACCTTGCTTTTCATACGGCAGTGATTGAAACCTGTCTGCATCCACCCCTCCAAAACAGGCAGTGGTGGGAAGTCTGGTGAAGGTCTCCTCTGGTGTGTCTCTTCCTGCAGGTAAAAGACCTTGTTGGGTGTCACATTGAGTACTTCAGCAGTAGTGCAGTGTACAAGAGGGTGCTAACTGCTTACTGGGTAGTTGTTTGTACGTTGCTGCTCAATAGGGTTAAACTCTACCAAGTATAGGCTGGAATATTGTGATGTGTTTTTATTTTGCAGTGTTGCCTAATGATTGTTTCTCTTTGGAGATGGGCATATTTTCAAAAGGGCTGAGTACTTTTACAGTCAATATTATGTACAGTTAAGCATGCTGAGGTCAGCACAATCAAATATCATGCTTCAGGGTGGAATGTGATTGCTACAGAGATCAGAAAACAAATTCTATCCCCGTGTAGAGCATTACACAATTGGCTGGATACGTTATAGTTTCCCCTGCAGCATCAAAGCAATGCTCTGAGAGAGGCTATTGGATTAAATAACACTGGCATTTCTGTAAATACCCACATAATAATTTCAAAGTGTTTAAGAGTATTAATGATTTTATTTTCCCAGCACTTCTGAGAGGCAGGCAGGAGCGTTCTGCCTGTTCGGCTGACGGGGAGATGCAGAGGCCCGGAGACTCTGGCAAGAGGGCGGTAGTTAGGAGTAAGAACAGAAGTCAGGTTCTTGAACTCTGCGTCTTGCACAAAGACCAGAAACTGCCTGTGCACCGGCCGTTTGCTTCGGTTGGATGTGTCTTCTGCGCTGCCACAGCGACTGGGTAGCGTGCGCACTGCGTGATTCACCTTTAACCATCAGTTTGAAGCTTCGTTGTTTTGTGAGGTCTAGAAAACCGTCTGATCGGCTGATCTGTGGCGATAAGTCACGCTGAGGTCCCTGGCCACCTCTCGCCTGTTTGCTTGACTCAACTGCCGCTTCCTGTTTTCAAGTGAGGTTGCCGGCTCCTTGCGGCAGGATGAAGTGTTCTGCTGTCTGTGGTGCAGAAATAGGGGGATCTTCACTACCATGGTGCAAGTAGTGCATAACTTCACATTTTAGAGGTGTACTGCAGCTCCAGGAGAGAGCAAGCTGCAGCCTGCGCTTATATCCATCATGGGTAGGAAAATGTGAATTATTTAGGTGTTGTACAGAAATGCTGATAACTTGAGCCAGCTAGTCTTCCTCTGTAATGGAAACCAGTTTGTTTCACACCTTAGGGGAACTGAATGGTGTTTGGTGGCTAGGACTGTGTATGTACATCAGCCAGAGAGAGATGGAGAAGACAGACTTACTGTATAGGTCATTCTGCAGCAAACGGCTTGGAAGTGCACTGTGAAGGTCTATGTACGTTCAGTGTTGCACCCAGAGGAAACTGTAAGACCATTGACATCCCAGTCGGAGCTTTTTGAAGTGACTGTAACGGTCATATACAGAAACTCTGCAAGGTTAACCTTTTATTTTGCCAGATTTTCCTTTACCCTTCTTCATTTTACTTTCCACTGAATACAGCCAGTGTTTTGTAGGGACTTTTGTATTGCCCTATTCTTTTTTACCACCAAAATGAATGGGACTTCTGCTGTTGTAATAAATGAAACTGGAAATCAGGATCGCCACTGTAATTGCATTTTTCGGGTAGTTCGGGAAAAACCTGAGGAGGTGTGGCAAAAACTGAACAAAAATAAATAGCAGTGTTGAACCAATTTTAACCTGGAGTATATCAAGTGAGTTGGTAAGCAGGCTCTCAGCAGCAGATTCTTCCAAAGCATTTTTTGTTTCTCTTAACATCCTTGCTTGATGGTGTTCTGTGTGAGTCACATTTGTAAAAGCAGTTTTTCCTGTGCGGTGCTTCTATGCTCTTGACCTACTCTTGCTAAAATCCCTAAAGAAACAATAAGCAAACATGCTGTAAGTGAAAATGTCATATTACAAACCCCTGAAAGTGAAACCATAACAAAAAGAGTACTCATGTAGTCATTGTTCTTGGGGGATGGCAGTTTGAGATACGTGAAACAGATTATTGTTATTCCAGCACTGTAAGAGGTCAGCTCAAAACTAAGGGTGAGTGGGAAGAAGAGGAAAAAAGAAATGCACGTTGTTTGCCTCTCCTCCTAATCGCATGGCGTGTTCTCATACATCTCATGGATTGTGCTGTTGATGTAGTTCCCTACTGCTTTACAAATGCTTTTCAAATGTGTGTCAGATGGGAGAGGAACGTATAGCAGATGGTGTACCTCTCCTGAGGCAGCGGGTGGAAGGAGATAATTTTGCAGGTCACAAAAACCAGAGAATAACTTCTTCAGAATAAACTTTCATTGGGGGTTTAAAAAAAATATTCAAGAAGCTTTCTTGGAAACTACTCCACACTGATAGATAGCTACAGATGTTTGTTTGCCATTTTCCATTTCCAGACCCAAACGTGCTCCCAGTCTCCTCACAAGGTATACCACCGGAGCTCTGATGGCTCGTGGCAAATGTCCTGTTTTACTCTAGATTGAAGGTAACGTGTCCAGCTAGCATCTTACTGCATCCAAACACATCATCCCTCTGGGTGCCACAGAAGTGTGGAAACGTGGGGAGCAGTGGGCACGCCTGTGGTATCTCCTTGATGTTGGAGGGCACAACAGGGACCCAGGTCTGTGCTCCTGACTCCTGTGCCAGGCTTGAGTGGACTGGTACTGTGGCTTTGAGTGGTGAGGCTTCCTTGCACCAAAGTTTGTTCACCTGGGGAACGAGGTTAATGATGCCGTCTTGCTTGAGGACTTGAGGAATGGGTGACACCTGAGGGATTTCATGAAGAGGAGTAGCATTTTGAGTGTTTAAGGCAGTGTATTAAAGATGAGGCACGCTAGCAGAACTGGCTCTTTGGTTTGAACGTGGTGAAACGGCACCCTTGTTTATCAGCCGTAGAACGCTGTCGTGGAGGTGATCCAGCTGCTCTGACAGTTAGTTTGCACAAAACTGCAAGCTCCATGAGAGAGCAGTGGTTGGTCATGGGAATAGTTACAGGTCGTCTTAGGAGTCCCGTGAGTGTGCATGAGAGCCAGGCACAAACCCCGGCTACCCCGTTGGTTCCCAGCGCATGTAGTCTCGTCAACATGCCAAGAATTCCCGTGTAGGCTGGTCATGTTGTCACTGGTGAGTGGTTGCTGCAGGGTCCTTGTCCATGGTATACCTCACAATGACAATAAAAAAAGACATTTATGGCCACCAACTAACAATATGCCTTTGAAAGAAAGAATAAAAGTCTTCAATGACCTCTTCCTTAGCTTTTTTTGGGGGTCTTTACCAGACTGCACGCGTCCAGAGCTTGCTGGAAAGAACTTAACTCCTTGTCCCTAATAGCATCTTTGTGTGAAGACTCTCAAGGTTCCCAGTAGCTTAACTGTTCCTTGTAAGCGGGTCATCCAGATGACTTGCCAAGATGGAAGGACAGCTGATCTTTGCAGGTTTTGAATTGTCAAGGTGTTTGCTGTGGCTCCACTTGCGACTTGAACGGGCACTAGACATCTAGGAGGTGGCAGAGGCTCTGCTTTCCTCTGGAATCACCCTGACAGTGCTGCTGGGTTTTCCTGGTGGCATCATAAGGGCTGTCTCAGGATGAAGCCATTTGTGTATCGTTGGTAGCACTTCCATTGCTCTCCTCCGTTTTTGTCTCTCTCTTAAAACCTGTTCAGTGTTGCACACTGTGGGAGCTCTGTGCTCTTTAATTGTTGTTTGTCATAGTGGGACTTGCTTGTTCTAAAACCAATTACAACCTGACAAAACTGATATGCTTTATTTACAAATACATCCATCTGGTTGTGGACTGCCTGGTATCACTGCCAGAATAATATGAGGCCTCTATTGCTGCTGCTGAGTTATTGAAGGGTTCCCATGCCGGCATCGTCTGGAGCCTCACAATGGCTTACTGCATGTGTGCTCTTCCTAGGACAGAAGGAATTAATGTTTCAAGTAACAAATCCTATGTAAACCGAATAGAGATAAAACATCAGGGTGCTGTGCCTCGGCATCAGCTGGTGCGGAGCCTCACGGCATGTTTGGAGTGTGTGATACGATGGAGGATGCTAATGCAGCGGCTGCAGAGCAGCTCCTCTGGGTGCTGACGCCCGATGCATCCAGCACCACGCAAGCGGGTGGGTGAGCTCTTGGCCGTGCTCGGGTGGGGACAAAGTGCGGTTGTAGCTGTTGGTGTTAGGAGGAGCACGCATACGTGTGTGCAAGAGCTGGGAAGCTGAGGAACCTGAACTGTTTGGAAGGGGCCAGCAGTAGAAACCACTCTGGTGTGTATTCTGTGCCTTTTGGCTGCTGGAACCAGGATTGCGGGCCACCTGGGGCAGAGTCTGGCTGATTCCTCATCTTCCAGAAACTCATTTGGTGACTGAGGTAGGACTAGATTCCTCCTTGGAAGCTGCAGTCTCCTGATAGGTTTCATGTAGGAAATGGGCAAGAGAAATAGGCAGGCGTCTGGGGTGCGAGACTCCTATTTCTGTGTGTGTTCCTGGAACTCAATTTTGAAAAGGCTCAAAAAAGGAGAAAAATGGATGACTGGTGTCAGGACATTGGAACTTAAAACCCATCACAACTGGTAACCAAAACCATTTCAGACTATTTTCATTTTTCTATGAATGGTCAGTTGCAGCTTAAAAAAGATCTGAGGCATTATGAATCAGTACTGATTTCACCCTCAGGCCAGCAGTTCAAAGCTGAATATAGTGAATTTTAGAAGCATTCACTAAAAGCATCTATTCCTTGTTTACTATGTGTGTTATCCACAAAGGATAGAAACCAGAGACCTACGTATGTAAACAAATTTATCATGAGGGAAACAGGGAAGAATTGCCCCCTAAATTAAGTAATTAAAATTAGCATGGCTAGGTTTCAACATATAATCATTGTGAATAATATACATGATAAATTCAGGCCTATTTTTGTTTGCGATTTGTCTAGGAATGAACTTTAACTTTTATATTTATAAATAATCACTCAGTTTTTGCTGGCTGAATAACTGAAAATTCAAAATCGGTATGAACTGGAGGTACAGAATACTGCAATCTGCATATAAAAACCTGTGTTTACATGAATTTAAGGTTTTTTTTCTATTCCCCGTCACCATAGTAACTGAATATTTTCTATAATGGTGAACTAGTCTTGCAATGTGAGTGTGAGGTAGGACGCTTTCATTTTACCTCCAGGGGCTGAGATGGTGGGCCAGATTGTCCGGGTGCCTGGTACCTGCCAGTCCCTTGACAAGAGCTGTGAAAATCGGGTGTGTGGAGTCAAAGAGGGTATTTGGTGGCACCGCAGTGAGTTGAACCCAAATCCTGCTCATCATGGGCTGGTGCTTGGGACTGTCAGTGCAAGAAAATAATTTCCAGCTGGTCGGCCAGTTAAAGGTCTGTTTGAGAAGATACATTCCTGCCATCATTTTGTGGCAGAAATGCACTGTAATGTGGTCCAGGCCAGGCAGTGGCATGTCTGGGGTGGGTGGCTCGTGAGCCGCAGCCCCGCAGTGCTACTGACTCCTCTCCTGGCATGGTGGTCCTGGTACGGTGGTCCTGGTCCACTCCGTGCTCCCCAGCTTGCTTTTAAGTGGTGCAGAGTCGCTCTGTGGGTCCTTGGTGGCTGTATATCCAAAATGGTGAAGAACTGCCCCAAGCCGCAAGCATCTTGGTACTGGCCAGCAGTAGTCTGTGGCTCGAAGTGACCGGGTCAGCAGTTTTGGTGACAGATGTTCCCCAAACGGGTCGAAGCTGCTCCTGCCCGCGGCAGCTGCTGGAGCAGGATGGGAACGGCTGCTGTGCCTGCTCTTGTGCTGCCGTGCCCCGTGCTAGCAATAATGATGGTCGTCTTTGAACCCTCTGTTTTAGCTCAGATCTTTAATATCATATCACTGTGGGCTTTTGGTGCTGGGCTTTTTGAAATTGGTAACTGCTATTGTGCCAAAACTAGTGTTTGTGTTATAACCTGTGGTTTCCCCGTCATTCTGGTGCAGTGCCTGTTTCCTGTTGCTGGCAGGACTGTTAAGAGATTTTTAATAGAATTTTTCTGAAATTTGGTAGAGACAAATAACAGCCCTTTGATTCCCTCCCGCTCTTTTTTTTTTTCTCCCGTTTAACAGGCTGTAGTTTATTGCTGAAAAATGCAGATACGATGCTCCATGGGGAAAAATTTTTTCTTTGACAAAATGATTAATGTAAATACACATGGTTTACAGTTCAGAGTGACGGTTTGCTGGTAATCTGCTGGCAGGGGTATGTTCTGCAGTCCCTCAGCCTCTCTTTCGGTCCTTTATAAATATCAATCAAATAAGAACGTACCACTGAGTACAGAGGACAGCTAAAAGCAGGAGGAGGAAATGCAGAGAGAAAGGAGAATAGCAACACGAAAAGAGAACTCGTATCATCTCTTGTAACGTGAGCTTTCAGTATGCATCAGGGCTCAGCTCCTCTGGCCGTTGCAGCTGTAAACTAACACTGTGTTTTCTGTTCCTTCTCTCTTACGAGAATCAGCGTGCCGAAAGCGGCTGTGTCCTGCGGGCAGGGTGGATAACGCTGTAAGGTGGTTATGAAGATTTTGGCTAATGTCCTGTTTCTTGGTAGCTGATCAGCACGCGTTGGCTTCGGCTGAATCCCCGCAGCCCTGCCAACGAGTGCATCTGCTTGTGCGTCTCCTCTTAAAGCAGGCCAGAAATGGGGAGATGCTCAAAAGGAGACTGAGATTGTACATTGTTATTAGCACGGGGGATTGGTTTCGTTCACTAGCTTTAAATCCAAATATCTTCATGGAAGTACGATTTTTCTTTTCCTTAAAACATAATTATAGCTCTGTATAATACAGCTGTTTTTTATCCAGCAGTTAATAAAATATCCTAGCTGGAGGTAACTTACTGGACATAATTTATGTATAAAGGGATCTTGTGACACTTTCTAGTGGGAGAGAAAATAATCCATTAACACTTACAGTAAAATTCTTAGGATAAACCCCATGCATTTAAAAAAGTTCATTTGCTTATAAATATTAATGAAATCTATGGCTAAATTTACTTCAGTATTTGCACATCGCTTAGTTTGGACAATATAACAGGACTGGACAACTTCCCTACCTTGTTTTGTTCAGTTTCAGTGTTGGTTTGAGTCAAAGGCTCAAAAGGGAGATTTTTCACTGAATTCAGGAGTTTGGAATTAATTAATTGGAATTAACCCCTAATAAGATATAGTCACATAACATACAGACTGACATTATTTCAGGGAAATATTGATATGTAACCTTCCACCTTTTCACTGAGGTGATAGTATTTTTATTCATAATTTACATTTTAAAAGCTTTCAACAAAAGTGTAGATCTCGATTTTGATCTTAAAATTACTTTACCGGTGTTGTTAGAAAAATAAGATTATTTGTAAGGGTCTCAGATGTTTTCTTTCATGTGTTCTGCCTCCCCTGGTTGATCTGTCCCCAGCCTGCTGCCTTCCTCAGCTTCAGCATATTTTACTTAATTAGTTCCCTAAAGGCCATTATATGTGATTTTTCCCAAAAAGGGAGCGAGCACAAGGCCATCAAAATGATAAAGGCCTTGAGAGCTCTGGCTGCTGCTTTGTATGCTCAGATGAAGGAGACACCCCCCCGCCTCTCCTTCTGAGAGGCAGCATGCAACTCTTGGGAGAGGTTTCATGTTTATTTCACTAAAATATAATTAGCTGTACCCTTTTTGTACTAATAACTCTTATTTTCAGGTGTTTGTGCGGAGGGGTTTGCGGCCCGCCCCGCGCTAGCTGGAGGTTCGCCGCGGTAGGCCTGCCGACATGGCGGCCAGCGCCTGCCCCCGGGGTCAGGCCGGCCTGGGGAGGATGGGGAAGGCCTTGACTGTCCCCGGCCCTGTGGCAGGGGCTGCTTGGCCAAAAAGACTTTTCAACCCTCCTCCCTTCAAACTAACACTTTATCCATCGGCTTATTAAACTGTGTAGTATTTCCGCGAAAAAACGTCTCTCCCCTGTATCTTTAGATCTTCCTGGCAGCGTAGACATCTTTGACGGATGCTCATCTAATCTGTTGATAAAAACCTGCAGTGATGGGAGATGTGACATCGTTCCTGGTTAGTCGGTTAACTGTTTCTGATTAGACTGCTTTTTTCCCAGTACTTAAACTGAATTTTATTTTGTGAAGAGAAGCTGACTTGTTCGCATGTTTCCCTCGGTGCTTACGAAGACCGATTGATCGGCCACCCTCGCACAACAGCCCCTCATGCAGGGAAGACTGTTGCCATGTCTTCCTCCAGTCCTGTCTTTCCCAGGCTGAGCAAAACTTCCCTCTTGAAAGGAAGCCATGACGCCAGAGCTGCGTTTCCACCACGCTTTACTTCTACTGGTTAGGTACACGGTGGGTCCGAGCTAAACCTGTTCTCACTCTTCCTGTAAATCAGATTGGCATCTGTACGGCCATGTGCTAAACCAAGTAGACATCCTTTGTAAAACCGAATAGTTACACGGGCTGAAGTGTTATTACTTTGCTTAGCAAAGAATTTAGAAGGTGGCATAAATCTCCTTTTATACCCATTATTGCTCCGTGAATGAGAAAGGGAAATGTGAATTGCTTTTTCTGGACCTGATGAGTGGGTTTCAGTGTGATGGATGATGGGTGACGCTTTCACAACCCATCGTTCACGGAGGTGCACAAATGGGAACGCAGTGGTGCCTTGGCTCATCAGCATATGCGTTTATCATATTGTTTAAGGCAGCCTCATTAGCTGCATCGGCTGTTGTGCTCTGTGTGCTATGGTGACTTGGTAATAAGTGATGTATGGCCTGGCCTCCACAACCGGAAATTACATTATAAAGAAAAACTGTCAGCTCGTAGACTAAGCCTGAACTTGAGTAGAGGGAAGCACCAAGACTCTAAGGAGAAAATTGCTTCAGAGAAATCATAAAACTTTTCTTAGAGTCCAGTTGTATCCTAGGTGATGAAAGCAATCATTGCGGCAATCCTCCACCTGGAATATTTGACTGATGCTTTCAAGGAAGTTGCTGCGTGTTCTGAAGTGAGTGGTTGACAGACCAGAGGGTTGTGCTGCCTTTCAGAGGGTCCTCGTCAGGCAGGAGAGACAGGCGACAGGAGTCTCGTGAAGTCCGGTAAAGGGAAGTGCCGAGTGCTGCCCGTGGGGAGGAACAACCCCAGACACCAGCGCAGGCAGGGGACCGACTGGCTGGAAAACAGCTCTGCAGAGAAGGACCTGGGGGTCCTGGTGGACAAGGGGTTGAACATGAGCCAGCAATGCACCCTTGCAGGCCAACAGCGTCCTGGCTGCGTTAAGGTCTTGTCCAGCAGGTCAAGGGCAGTGATTGTGATCACAGAATCACTAAGGTTGGAAAAGACCTGTAAGATCATCAAGTCCAACCTACAAAAAAAAAAAAAAAACAACCCACACCACACAACAACAACAAACCACAACACACCAAAAACCAACCCACCCAACACCACACAGCACCATGCCCATCAAGCTACATCCCACAATGCCACATCCACACGCTCCTTGAATACCTCCAGGGAGGGTGACTCCACCACCTCCCTGGGCAGCCTATTCCACTGTGTTACCACTCTCTCAGGAAAGACATTTTTCCTAATATCCAGCCTGAACCTCCCCTGGCGCAACATGAGGCCATTTCCTCTAGTCCTGTCACTAGTCACTTGGGAGAAGAGACCAACACCCACCTCTCTGCAACCCCCTTTCAGGCAGTTGTAGAGAGCAATAAGGTCTCCCCTCAGCCTCCTCTTCTCCAGGCTAAACAACCCTCCGCTCAGCCCCGGTGAGACACGTCTGAAGTGCCAGGTCCAGTGGTGGGTTCCCCAGGCAAGAGGCACATGGACACACCAGTGCAAGTACAGCACAGGGCCACGAAGATGACCAAGGGACTGCAGCATCTGTCACATGAGGAGAGGCTGGGAGGGCTGGGAATGTTCAGGCAGGGGAAGAAGAGGTTCAGGGGGATCTTATCCATGTGCATAAATACCTGATGGGAGGGAGTAAAGATGACTGAGCCAGACTCATCAGTGGTATCCAATAAGAGGACAAGAGGCAGTGGGCAGAAGTTGAAATACAAATTCTGCTTAAACATACAGTAAAACTTCTTTTAAACTAAGATGCTTCTTGCTTGATTGGGTTTTTGTTTTTAAATGATGATCTAACACCAACGTAGGCTGCCCGCAGGGGTTGTAAAATCTCCATCCTTGGAGATGTGCAGCACCTGGCTGGGCGCTGTCCTGGGCAGCCTGCTCGAGCTGCCCCGGCCCCCAGCAGTGGGGCTGGGCTGGTGGAGGGTCTCCAGAAGTCCCTGCCAGCCTCAGCTTTTTGGTCATTCTGAAGGCCCATGAGGTGCTCCCAGCAAGGACTTGTCAGTCTAAATGGTTGCTTGATTTCCCCTCTGCCTTCCTCTTCTGAAGACTTACGGTGGATTTCCCCCTGATCCTGTGGCTCCTCGGTCACCACACCGCATCCCCCCTGCTGAGCCCTGACCTTGGCTTCCCCACCTCTGCCAGAGCTGATACGAACAGATGCCTTGGGTCATCCGGGCCCTTCTATTTGGATATTCTGCAACTTGCACAGCAGCCGTGGCTCCCTCTGGGCAGCCCCCTCTGGCATTTGATCTTTTAAAAACAACAGCCCAAGAAGCTTCCTTGGAGAAGGAGCTGCAGTGTCCTGCTGGGTGCTGTGGATCTCCCCCTAAGCAATGTACTGGCTTGGGTGGATACCAGCATCTTCTGGCCGCCTTCACCACTCTAGGTGAGACACGTCAAAATTATGTTAAGAAGTAGCTGTGAAATGCTTTAATGCAGCTTGGAGAAGAACTCATGCTTGTTTAAAAAAAAAAATAAAAAAATCCATGCACCAAGAATACTTTTAGCGTAATAAAACCAGAAGCATTGAATCTCTGAGTAGACATGCTTTAAGCTACAAATTTGGTTAAATATATGTGTAGGGCTATAGGTGGATCTCCCTGTATAGCAGAAAGCTGTATTTATGCCTGCCACTGATAATCAGTTGTTCTTTCCTAAAGGAAATAACTACGAATGTAAAACATACTGAAATTGACTTCCTGCTTGCAGGTTTATAGCCTGATTGAGATGGTGAGTGCAAATCAGTCTGCTCAGATTCAGACTCTAACTCGCACGCTTGCAGTTTTGTAGCAGAAGGTGTGTTTTCAGGAGCTGATGTTGGAGTCCCATAGGCGAGTGGATGCTCCAGGCAGCTTCTGAGACCTTGCGCTTAGAGAAGGTAAGTGCTGGATCTTAGGTTTTACGTGTTGTGGGGGAAGCGTCTGGGGAAGGGGGAGTGCTTATGTACATATCTGGGTCACAGAGACAGAAACATGAAAACGGAGAGCACTATCGAAGAGTTTCAGCCTCTAATAAATTTAGTAATTGCTGTCTGATTAAAAAAAACCTTATAGACGAACTTGAATCTTTTTTTTTCCATCCTGCTTCTTGCTAATTTGACTGCACCGTGTTTATAATTTTCTTTGACAAGGAGATATGCATAGACAGTGCAAATGTGGAGGTTATGTGTGTGGCTTTGAATTTCTTTTTTTTCAAAAGATGGGGAAATAGCCCTTTTAGATTCATTATACTGTTACATGTTAAACTTCTTAAAGAGCACTAATAAAATAATGGTGAGCTAGATTCCAGCTGGATTTAAAATGTTTCACATAATTCACTAATGTCTTTCCCATCATGATGCCGGAATGTCTGTCATGACTTTGAGGGGGTAGCAAATGCAGTTTGGAGAGAATTCTCAACTGTTACTTATTTTAAGCAGGATCTTCTTGTGGAGCTTCCTACCGTTGCTAAGAAGGCACTTAAATGTTTCTTCTTGTTCTTGTGTGCCGTTTAATCCAATTAGTGTGCTGGAGGTTCCTCTGAATAGTGCTGTGTGAAGCTATTCAGCTTAATAAAGTTTAATGGAAATTATAAATGTTAAATGCTTGCTTGGGGCAATGTGTGGGACTGGCTGTGCAGTGCGGTGATGGAATGATGTGCTGTGGAGCACAGCCTGCAGTGTCACCTTTGGTGGCAGTGCCCAAGCTGATTCAAGCAGTTCCTGCTCCTGGCCACTTGCCCTGGCCCTGCAGGGACGCAGTGCTCGCTGGCACCGAGCTCTGCGGGGCCACGGGCGGAGCAGGACAGTGAGAGCTAATGACTAATACCTCTATGAGTACAACCTTCCGTTCTCTTCCTCTTGTTGGCAATATCTTCTTTTTCTTGGTAGTACCTTTGTCTTCCTCTTCTTGGTAATACCTTCTTCCTCTTTTTGTAGTCTCACATATCTTTAATAATATAGATTCCTATAGGATTTTGCTAAGAGAAAAGCGGCCTTTCTTTGGTAAGAACATGCTTTAGACAAAAAGCAGGAGCTATGCTTCTGTCATTCTTTGCCGTCTAGAGTAACTCCTTACTCTTACAGTAAGGATGCAGCTATCCTCCCTGTTCCTTTGGCAGTGTTCAGTAGGTGCCCTTTTACTGGAGCAGGCGTCATGAACAAGAACTGTCAGTGCTGGTAAAACTTAGCATTTTGTCCTATTTTGCATTTATTAGCATGCACTAATTATTCATAGGAATAATTACCCTTTACCAATTCACATTAATTTAGATCGCTTTTGAAAAGCAATCAAGGGGAGCAGGGAATGATAATACATCAAAGTGAATAAGGATGTGGTGCAAAAGAAATATGGTGCATTTCTGTGTAAGAGATGATGTCAAGTCACTGTCAGCTTTTTCCTTCAAATTGCAATTATTTGAACTCAATCTGACGGTTGGTGCTAAAGGCCACCCGTTAAACGTGCTCCCCACCTCAAAAGTCCATTCATGCTCTTTATCTCACTTCTGCATCTCTTCAACAAGGAAGAACATTACCTTATGGGGCGACACTACGAAAACAGACAAAAAGACATGCTAGGTCATTCTACCATTAAAAAGTTGCTTGCCTGTTCCTGAACAGGTAGGTTTAAATTCTCAAGTGCTTTTATGATCAGGGAGCATATGAAGCTTAGGCATACAACAAATTCTTGCCTGCCTTTGACCACAGGGGTGGGCACTGAAGTCTCCTTCATTGCCATGGCCAGTGTGTTTCTTCTTCTGTAGGGGTGAAGGTTTTGACAGTACAGTCAGATCTGGGTGTTTGTTTAGAGGGTCACACATCTCTGCAGTGCTGTTAAATGTTACTGCCTCTAGATCACTGTTGGTCTTTCCTGACTTTGAACTAGGCAACGAAGATGAAAAACCTAGTGTCACATGAAGCATGTGGCCTAAAAATACTAAGTTTTTTGGAAAGCCAAATGTGATGTGATGAAATAAGAGTGCCTTGGTAGTCAAAGATATTGAGTGAGTAATCCTTAGAGAAGGGCAAGAAAAGGCAAGATTAAGTTTAGGTCAGAGGACAGAATGAGCAGTGGAGTGGAGATGGAGGCTTCAATGGTCATACGCATATTGGAAGAGAAGAATAATGACCTTATATTGGTTTAGCGCTTGCTATGCTTCAGCGGTTAAAACCTTGTTTTCTCAATTCAGTGAGATAAATCTCTTCTGTTTTTCCAATGAGCTCGAAACTGCTCCTGTGTGTGATTGCTGCCCGTGTTTGATCAGCTGGTGCTGTTCTGCAGGAACAGCCTAATAGCTTCGAGTGATACTGGTCAATATTGACTGTTTGTGGCTAGTACAAATCATCTTTTATTGTGAGTGTCTGAGAAAAGGAATGATTCTTGCACAAAAAACAAATACCAGTGAGTTGTATCATATATAATTCCTGGATTATTTTGCTGATGTTGACAAAATTTTAGTAACTGAGAAGAAATCTCCTTTCAGGAGTGTTTGTCAGGGTATTGGTTACACATTTCACGTGCAGGGAAGGGTGGGTGTCAGTTTGATTAGTCTCGGATAATGTGGTGTGTCGATAGATACGGAGCTGGGATGCTGCTCAGGTTGGTTTCGTGTATTCTGCTGCAAATCATTAATACGCTGTAGCATGTTCCACATTTGTTATTGACGGTTAAATAAGTGAGTTGCCTAAGTTCATTTGTTCACTGCTTCATCTTTGTGCTGTCAGATTCAAATAAGGACACGCTCTGAATTTGTGCGCTATATCAGGACTTGTTCGACCACAGAGGTTTGTGTTAAAGGAAAAACACAGTTACTGTATGATTGTAGACTTCTGTTTATTCCTAGCACTGATGGCAGGATGTAATAATAAAATTAGGAATTAATGTGAGGAACAGTCACAGCATGTTGCCACCTTTATTTGTTTAAGATTTTATATGTAAAAAAGTCTGTATACAGCATAAGGATATGAGGAAAATACAGTTTTCTATCAAAAGTGCTTCAGTACTTAATTTGATTTATAAGTGATTTGGTAAGCATAGACGTACAATAGCAAAGAATGAATTGAAACAAAAAGATTGTGAATGTTTTCCTTTACTTTGGGATCCAAACCCATGAGATCTGCTGTCTGGGGCCTCAGGAATTCTTCCAACCGTGCAGTGTTTCCCCCTTTCTAGCAGTAGGTGCAATTCCAGTGGGTATTTCAGTCCATAAAGTGCTATCAGACACTGATGGCAAGCTGTTCACGCTGGCAGATTTTGTCTGGCATTGCCAATCAGGAGCTAGAACGCTCTTTAAAATAAATATTGCATCAGGCAAGGAAAGGCTTGTCATTATTGCTTGGTGGATTCGAGTTTGGATCACACTTCTCCTGCAGCAGTGGAAGTAAGCTGGGGCTCTTCAGGCTCCCATCCTCACACACCTAAACCAGGAGGCAAGCAGCGTGCCCGCTGCAGGCAACCCGGAGCCTGGCTGGGAGGTGCTCCAGCTCAGGCTGTCTGCTGGCCGACGGAGCCGTGGGCAGGACCCTCCTCGCTCTCCAAGACTGTCGTTAGGCTTGCTTCTGAGCCCTTTGCAACACAGACATCACAGTATTACCTTTAATCTCATTCAGGAGGCATTGGGTAATGGGTGAGATGTGAACAAAACCCCATTCTCCGAGCTGCCTGCTCTACTGGTGTTTGATATACCACGAAAGAGACTTCTGGTAGTGGCGGGACAGGAGGTTGGACAGTGCCTTTAGGAGATGGTGAAGTGCGGGTTGTGGGTGGGGGTGTGCGGCACAGAACCAGGGCTGTAGGAACAGGAGCTCAGAATAGTGAAAAGTCATTTTCAATGCTGTGCTGCTGCTGTTAGGTACGTGTGGTGGATCCTGAGATGTCGGTGTCTCTTTGCATGATGGAGACTGACAGCCTGCGGCGCAGTGCGCCCATCTCTGGCTGGCAGTGGTGGCTGGCAGCATTGAGGGGTTGCTCTTGCCTTACTCTCCGTAGTGCTGGGAAGGGATTGCTGCCTTGCCGAAGATGCTGTATAGCTTGTGTTTCTGTCCCTCTTGCCAGTTGGCTTATAGTATACCACTTAACTGGGAGAAACCTTAGATTAACAGAAACAGATACAAAGCAATTGGGTCTAAAAGGGCAGGTGGCTGCTGCTGTTAGGGGGAAAAACTCCCAGACTTGATAATTTTGATGTTCAGTCCTGATCCTAGAGCCTGTGGTGCCTGCTTTTATCGTAATGCTTCAGTACCTTACAGCCGTGGGGTTATTTGAAATAAAGACTTTTCTCTTCAGCATCCTTGATGAGAACCCATGACATTTAGGGATAAGACTATGCAGGGCTGAATTTTAAAACCAGTGCCAATTAGGGTTTTTTAAAATTTTATTTTTGATTTAGCATTGCCATATTGATGGCTGTCAGAGAACGAGCTGAGGTAGGGTGCTCTGTGGTTGGACTGACAGATCTCTCTCCCCTGAGACTTTGAGATGCCTGCTCTTTCCTGATGCTGGTCTGACAGGTACCCCTAAGTTCAGAAGCATGCCTTTGCTGTTCCCATGTGGTGCCTTGTCCATCTTGCGTCTCAGTAATACTGAAAATACTTGGGATCTGTTAGCGGTGACTTGGGTGGGAAGTGCTCTGCCTGAGTAGGCGGGGAAGCAGCACGGGGACTGCTGAACTGCACGAAGCCCTGAAGGCAGAGGGCTGGGGTCAGTGGCGTTTTGTGATATGTTTATTAGAAGATGATGCAAACCACAGGAAGAATAGTGCAGTGGAGAAGGGAGTACACGCTCCCTGCATTGGGAGCTCCAGGTCTGTGCCGAAATGGAGAAGTGACAGTTTACAGGCAGGGAGGATACGTGTGTCCCCACCGCTGCTAATGGGGAGTCTGATCTGAATCCCAAACCTGCTGGTGCCATGTGAGAGGCTGCTCTGGGGGCCCGACTCCTGCCCCTGTGCACAACGAGAGGACAGACCCACACCCACCTTCCCACGCTGCCTTTTGTCCTCCTAGACAGCTGGTTAGCTTGTCTTGCTCAAGAGACAGTCGGAGGAGGCATTTTGTACAATAACTGAATGTTGAGTGGGGAGATGATGAGATCTAGGTTTTAGTTTAGGTCTAGCTGTTGAGTGAAGAGATGGTGCTAAAGAAATTTCAAAATCACATGAATTTGGGTACGTTGATGTATGGGAGCGCATGAGAATAACACATGGAGCAAAGCAAGGAAAGGATGGCCTTACGAGGAGCCTGAAGGACACCCATTTCTTAAGAGAGTTAATCCAAGCGAGTGGTGATTGGTATCTCAAGGGCAGAGGTTAAAGGTGCTACCGGACAAGCTGATGCACTTGCTGTGAGCACTGGGGCGACGTCCTTTGTAATGCCGTTCACCAGAATAAATGACGGCAAAATGATGCACGAAGGGATCTCTGCCCCAGGAGAGAGAGGAGATGTAAGGTAGAGCCTGATGGCGGGCAGCTGCTGGCTGGCCAGGGAGGAGCACTCAGAGAAGCTCTTGTGCTGAAT
Organism: Gavia stellata; assembly: GCF_030936135.1. Lineage (NCBI taxonomy): Eukaryota > Metazoa > Chordata > Aves > Gaviiformes > Gaviidae > Gavia > Gavia stellata. The sequence goes on along the minus strand of NC_082605.1, from coordinate 25,135,815 downwards.
TCTGAAGTTTTAAGATGAGTAAAATCATGGCGGCTGCCCTCAAAACAAAGAGACCAGTTAGAGCAGAAAAGAGAACGTGTGTTTGGAGTGCTACTGATGTATAACATATTGCATAAGTATTATATAGGCTTAGGGACTAATGTTTAAAGTAGCTGAGCCTACAGGCTACTTGGACAAAACAAATATTAAAAACATTAAGTTGTCATCTTGTTAAGCTTGACTTGCTGTTGTTATTAAGGTCATTTCATTGCGTGCTTTGATAACCATGAGTACTTGTCTAACAACTTTGTACTTCAAAAAAATTTTTTACTTTAGAAGGAAAACATTTTGCTAGACTTTCCGTCAAGCTGTCAGTGGGGGTGTCATACATGCAGCAACGATGGATAGACACTTTCCAAAGTTGTTTTACTTCTTTTTCACTCTTAGGCCGACAAATCAGGAGAAGCAGCTTTTCCCTGTCACGTAGGTCAGGCAGAGAAGGAGAATGGTTTTCAGAGGGGCTACAAATGTGCTGCTCTGTCAGGAGGCGAGAGCCTCTGATCAGTCACTGCTGGGAGTGGACGGGAGAGGGTCGCTTCCTTGTGTTTTTAGAAGGCTGTTCCAGCGTCAAACCCTGTCCTAAAAAATGTCCTAGAAATTGCCTGAGGATACTGACCCCTGGAGATGATCTTGGGGCCAAGGGAAGTTTAAGATACCTGCCCAGAGAAGCTCACTATTTCAAAAGTGGGTTCTGGGAGACCTCGGAAAAAAACCTCCATATGGAGTACAGACTCATACAATAATGCATTAAAAGATGATGCATGTAAGGGAGTGCTGCTACCTAAAACCTCTATGTTTTACCTAAGTATTAATACACATACGTTCTAAATTCTGAATGCCCAGCAGTTTCTTAATAGGTGCTAGTCTGTTAGGCAAAGGTCTTCCCCAAGGTTTGGGGATTGTGCTCCAGAAAAGGAGGGTGGGTGTTTCAATCTGAACAAGACTTGTGTTGAAGAAACATCATTTCTGAACAGGCATGATTTTTGTTACCATGAATACATGGGAAATATAAATACAGATTTAAAAGAAAAAGGTATTTATCAATCAGTTCTAATTGGCCAACCTGTGGAAAATCCCTCATCTCTCTTCGTAACACGTTTCCAGTTCTGTTTGCTTTCTTTAGTCTCTTTCCAATTAGCTTAAGTTAGTGTTGGCAATATTAGCATAGGGTGAATAAGCATCCTAAGAGCAGACGAAAAGACATACAGGGGAGAGGGTTGAAAAGAAGCTGTCCATTAGCTCAAAATAGACAACAGCAGCTCAGTGGCTTTTTGCATCTCTGCTCATAAATGCCCTCTGCGTCAAACCAGGCATGTTCAGAGTTGGCTGCACTATGTGATCTCACATCTCTTGCCAAACTGGTACTATTTCTAACAGATTTAGCCAGGTTCTGTTCCTTTGAACTTCTGAAGTGGGTAGGAGGAAAGAAAGTGCACCGCAAGG